>NW_027509097.1:2130000-2520000 GCF_051911475.1 Siphateles boraxobius
AAGCGACGAGAATACTTTTTGTGCGCAAAAACAAACAACAACTTTATTTCAACTATTAATTTCCTTCTCTGTGGGCCTCTAGTCAGTTAACGTAGTGTGATTGCGTAGAGCTACGTCACACGTAGGCTCACTATTGGCCGACGCTGGTCATGTGTGTGATGCGTGTGACGTACAACACAGAAGCGTACGCTGTTAAACTAGTGAACTGACTAAAGTCCCACAGAGAAGGAAATGAATAGTTGAAATAAAGTCGTTATTTTAGTTTGTTTTTGCGCACAAAAAGTATTCTCGTCGCTTGATAAACTTAAGATTGAGCCACTGTAGTCACTGGGACTATTTTAACCATGTCTTTAATAACTTTTCGAAGCCGGCAAGTTTCAATCCCTTAGAAGCCTATGGAGGAGTGATCCAGCTCTCAGATTTCATCAAAAATATCTTAATTTGTGTCCCGAAGATGAACGAAGGTCTTGAACATGAGGGTGAGTAATTACTGACAGAATTTTCATTTTTGGGTGAACTATCCCTTTAAACATTTATGATGCCTTGTTTCCTTCCCATAACGCATTGTGGCAAGCTCAGTGAAAAGGTTATGAATAAACATTTTGTTCAATTCTCCAAAGAACAGATAAAATTGCTCAGTGTAATTAAAAACAGATTTATGCAAATTTATGCTTATTAGAGTACCATGCTATTAGCTTAGCAGCGTGTTATCAACTTGTATACTAAATCAATTCAAATCTGAGGGTTTTATAAGTCACCGAGGGTTCAGTTTTTACTTTGATTTCTTCCAATGTCAAGTGGTGCGAAAACATCAACATTATCCTTGAATGCCCGAGTGTGCAGATCTCAATTATCGATTTCGAAAATGTTTTCAACTTTCCAAAGGATTTGATGTTAGATATGACAACCTGAAATTACATTTCATGAAATTGTATAGACTTGATGACACCTCATTTTAGAGTGGCAAAAAATGCTGCTTTTATTTATTTATTTATCTTTTTGAAGAAATCACAATAAAAGTCACACACACACACACACACACACACACACACACACACACACACACACACACACACACACACACACACACACACACACACACACACACACACACACACACACACACACACACACACACACACACACACACACACACCATCTTTGATCCGACGCTCTTGTTGGCTCGTCACGTTTTCCTCCTCGGATCAAAGCGCACGCTTTGAAAAATAAGGATTCTTTAGTTGCATTAATGGTTCCATGAAGAACCTTAACATCCATAGAACCTTTCCAGTGCACAAAAGGCTCTTTATAATGGAAAAAATGTTCTTCGGATCATATTGTTCACACTGAGAAAAACCAAGGTTCTTTGGGGAACTCCTGACTTTGCTCAACCATAAAAAAACAGCAGAAAAGGAACCACAGTTATTAGACACTAAATATCATAGAGATTTATACCAGAAGGTAACCAAAGCCCTAGAAACCATTTAGAACAACCTATATAGCATCTGGGTAGATGGAATATATATTTTAACAATTTCAAAAACATTTGTTTGAGAATTATCAATAACTTGAGGCTTTCCACATTACCACTGCAGGCAAACACACTTCAATGGTAAGAAACAAACACACTTAACAAGGAGGGGTTAAATGAGTTAAATGGTAATAAATGTAATAAACAATTTTAATATTAATAATAAATATTTTATTTAAAATATGTTTTTTTATTAAAAATAATTGCTTATTTTAATGCTCATTGGCCTCTCCTGTTATACATTTGATTAAAAACATTAGATATTTCATTAAAAATGATAAAAATGTTCATTATTATAAAACATTTTTTAATAATTGCTTACTTTAAAAATGTTGTTTGGCCTCTCCTCATATAATTTGTTAAATATATTACTGTGTATTTTAAAGATACAGTGCCTAGCATAAGTGAACACTCATAAAGTTGACTAAAAAGAGGAATAAAAAAATCATCTTTTGGAAATTGATCTTAATGCCTTAATTTAAAAAAATGATGAAAAATCCAACCTTTAAGGACACCAATTGTCTTTGTGAATGAATAATGTATCGTAAATAAATAAATGTTCTTCCTTAAAATACAGGTTGCGTAAGTCAGGACACCCCTATGTTAAATTCCCATAGAGGCAGGCAGATTTTTATTTTTAAAGGCCAGTTGTTTCATGGATCCAGGATAATATGCATCCTGATAAAGTTCCCTTGGCCTTTGGAATTAAAAAAGCACCACATCATCACATTCCCTTGGGACACTTTCCTTAAGAACATCTCTCAATGAAAATCAAACCAGCTCTAACTGAAATAACACAATGTTTAAAATAATTTATTTTAAACATGTTCATTGACCTCACATCTTATACAGTTTATTTAATACTATATTATATTCTATTAAAAATATGTACTTTTGTTTCATTTTTATAGGCCGAAACATTTGTAATCTTTATCTCCTGTTTGCAATAAAATGCAAGCTAATTACCCGGGAGAGCGAGCGCGTCGAGCATTCTTTTGATTATTTTTATAATAAAATTGTTTTATAAAACAATTGCTTATTTTAAACATGTTGATTGGCCTCTCCTCTTATACATTTTATGAAATATACTTCATTAAAATATATATAAATGTTTATTGCATTATTTTATTATATTAATTTTTAAATAAAAAATATGCTTAAATGTTCATTGGCCTCTCCTCTTTAAATCTCACTTATTTATAAAAATAATAAAACAGAATTACCAAAAATGTATACAGCGTGATTCTGGTCACACTTACTGAGCTGTGCTGAGACCACAGACAATATTTAGCAATATAGCAATATTTCCATGCTATGATTGACCATATCAGAACTCTTGCTCACTCTTTCATCTGACACCCAAATAGAATAACCCCATGCACATTATCATATGAAAAATCAAGTCTAAAGCTACATTATTATTGAAGAAACTCAACCTACAACACTCAATTGATTTTTTAAATATGTTTCTATGGTAACAGGCCAGTTTAGTATTCTCAACTGTGGGCGATAAAAACAATATTTGGCTTTCTGGCACACAGAGAGGTGATTTGGCATCCATACTGAAATTCAGCCCGCTCGATCTCTGAAGAAAAAATAGAGCGAGCAAAAAAAAAAAAAAAAAAAAAAAAAGCTTGTTCAAGGGATGCAAAAACACATTATTGAGAAAACAGAAAATACAGTCCCAGAATCATCAATCTCCAACTCACTGGCGTAGCCACGGGTGTGCCAGGGTGTGCCGGTGCCACCCACAGTAGCAGCTGGCACACCTAAAATAGATGGAGAATTCTCTTTTAAAGTTTTAATAAAAATGTTTCCTAAACTTGGACTATTGTTGTTTACCTAAAATATTTGTACATTTAAAATGTATTTTATTTTTTTAATTATTATCGTTAAAAAAATATCTGCCGACATTCGCACTGACAACCAATCCGCAAACAGCCGCAGACTGGTAATTCGGTTGTGCTGTTGAGTCTCGCGCCTCATGAGGAGAAATAGAAACAATGAGCGCAGTTCACACAAAGAAACTTAATGAACATAGAGCGGTTAAAAAATTAATGTGGAGTTTTCATATTTATAATATATGATATGATACAGTTAAGCACCACGACTGCTGAATACCATCACGATTGAAAATATGACACTGATTTCATATGACAGTTCAATAAACAAGTAATCAATATCAAGTCACTTACATTTTAGACACAATATTGACTGTTTTTCTATTTGAGCAGCGAAAATAGTTCCAAACAAACATCCCAAGAACCACAGCGCAGCTCACCGGAACATAACTGCATTAATGAATGATTCCGCGCTTTGAATGAATCGATTGAGTCAAAGATTCAATGACCCATTAAACAACTACCTCATTCCTTAACGATTCAGCCGTTTGAACGAATCATTTGAATAAATGACCGAATAACTCACTCATTAAGACAGTCACCTGACGCCCCCTACTGGTGGTTTAGTTTCGTGTTTACAAGTTGGCTATAATTCTTTCCAATATCTTTTTTGTATCTTCAAAAAATATTTAAAACAATCTCGTAACATTATTTAATGCAGTTGTAATTTTTCAGTGTAAATTAATTAATTTGATTGGTAACAGCATAGTGTCTAATTTTTTCAATTGAATTTATTGATCAAATCTAAGAATTTAAAATGAAAGATGAAGCATACGTTTAAACCGATTTCTGCATTTTTACTTGGACAAGAGAATGGCTGATTTACTTGTTCGAAGGACAAGCACAAGTAAAGCCTTAATGTTGAACCCTGAGTTATATTTTATATACTGTAGGCCTAGTATTAGGCCTATGTTTATGTGGCAAGCCAGTTTTACACATCAGCCCAGTCTATTCTGTAAAGTTAGTGATAAGCCGGGTCCGAGTTTTTTTTGCACATTAATTTGACAATAAATGTGGCACACCCAATTTTTCTTATGCACACCCAGAGACGCTTTTTATGGCTACGCTAGTGCTCCAACTGCTTTCACGCAGTGACACATTTTGGACATTCAATCAAGATTCAAGACTCATTTAAAAGAGGACCGTCCTCCATTTCTCTTGCCCCAACGCCTGTAGAATAATCAATTCAATTTCACATGATGTTCAACAAGAAAATGTTGTAGAATGGGACTGGTTTTTAATCATAAGAAAAAAAAAAAAAAAGAAGAATAAAACCAGAAATTAGAACATGAATTGGAACCAGAAACATGTATTACTAAAGAAAATGATGTACGTAAGCTGGTCAGAAGCAAAGGGAAACTCAATGCATAAACTGCTTTCTATTCCAATGCTCCATTAGCTACATAGACTCCTCCTCATGCACTCTGGGATCCTGTCATGTGAGGTTGTGTAAATCGCGTGTTTCCGGGATCTTCCAAGTGTGCACACAAAACTATCAGCCTGAAGTCATGCGTCCATCTCTGAGAACTTTACAGATTGCAATCTTTATGGTGGGATGCTGTGCAACAAATAGTTTTCTCCTGATATCTTCAATTGGCAAACATGTTTGTAATGCTTTGAGTATTTAAATTAGAAAGTTAAATGAATTAAATGGAGATAATTCCGTTAAATGTTGAAGGGTGTTCACCCAAAAATGTTTAATTCGTTAATGGAATGTCGTTCCAAACCCGTAAGACTTGTTAATCTTCAAACACAATGAAGATCTTTTTGATGAAATCTGAGAGCTTTCCATCCCTCCTTTGACAGTCTACGCAACTATAAAGCTACTTTCAAGCCCTAGAAACGTAGTAAAGACATCAATTTTATGAAGTGATGCGAGTGCTTTGTTTGCGCAAAAAACAACAACTATCACTTCAAATACAAAATGTGAATCTACCGACAGTAGATTCTCTCGCGTCAACACCACGCATGCGTCGAGAAGGTGCTCTCGTGAACACACATTAAAAGCCAGGGGTGGAAACTTTCACACAGGATGATTGGAGGAAATTTCTGAAGTTGAGGTAAAGATTTTTTAAGTACTGTTCAGAAGCTACATAACATACTTACGTCACTTTTCCACTGCGTGGTACGACTCAGCTCGGCACTGCACGGCTCGGTTTGCTTTTCCACTGCATTTAGTACCGCTTCAAAGTGGGTGGGATTATAGACTGATCGTTATAGTTTATCCGCTCCTCGGCAACCAACAAAGGAAACGTCGGCACTTCGTCCACTGACCACGATTCAGCCATCTCTTTTTTGGGACGTTTTTTTTTCTTTTTTCCTTCAAGCAAGTAGTTTTAAAACAGGTGCTACAGCCATTTAAATCTAGCGGGTTTGATGTCTCACTGTATTTATACAATGACGCTGGTAGTGACGATTCAGTGATCTGCAGTGTTTTCAAGTCACATTTAAATATCGGTACGGTACCTCAACAGAGGTGGTACCATTTAAAGCGAGCCGTACCGTACCATGCAGTGGAAAACACCATTACATATTTCCTGGACAACAAAATAAGAACACTTTACCCCCAATCATCCTGTGCAAATGTTCACACCGCCTGATTTTTAACCCAATGCGTTTCCTTAAAAGTTTTCACCATTTATAATAGTGTGTACGAGTCCCTCAGTTGTCACCAGTGAAAAGATGAATCTCAATCAGTATCATTGTTGAAAAGGGTTCAAATATGCAGAAGATGCTGGAAAACCAAAGAATGTGCAGGACCTGGATAATTTTTTCTGAAGAACAGTGGGAGGATTGCTCAAGACAAATATGGGACTCATGAACAGTATTGAGAATCAATTACTATTGTCCATCCATCCATCCATCCATCCATCCATCCACTTATTCACACAATGAAAAAACAACTCATTAGTTCACATATAACCTGGGCTTTATTGTCTGATTCATGTTTGAATAGTCACATATCTTTTTTTTCACTTATTCAATAATATTTTTTCTTTTTAATATTTTCCATATTTTCTCATTTTTTGCCTCCATCCAGATCAGACTAGAAACCCCTGGAGGAGGATGATACAGTTCAGCCAGTGGACTGGGCATCAGAGATCCAAGCTCCGGACAAGTGTGTACCGCAGGCACTGCGGCCTTGACCCGGAGCATCCTCTTCACGGAAGAGACTGAGCAGGACGTTCCCAAAGGAAGGCACAACTTTTAACTTGTGGTTTTTGTCAGGCCTTGAAGTAGTCCAGAGTCTGCAGGATTAATGCGTTTAGAGAAGGCCAAGGAGATGACGTTAGTTTGGCATCCCCCTCTTTTGCTCCTTCTTGGTCTTGCGTCATAAACCGGAATGATGACTCGGATGCAGCCGCGCTGGGCGTTATTGACTGTTGCGCGTGACGTTTAGCAACAAAGAATGAAGTCTTCCATTTTTGAAGCGCAAAAGACGCTTCACCACAAGAAAAAAAACAAGATACAAAAATAACTCTGTTGTACAAAGAAATAAAAACGGGGACAAACCAGTTTCAATCGTATGAAAAAGGAACTGAATTTATACAAAAAGCAGCAATAAATCAACTAAAAAAAACAAAAAACAATTCAAAACAATAGTGCTTAGTTGACCCGGAAGCCTTGGAAGCTCCCAAAGTGAAGACTTCATCCCTTGTTTGTCTTTTTGTTATTATTTGGGATGATAAAAATGGAAGATACCTATAACCACCCCCAAAAATGTTATTTGCCCTCCCAATAAACCCTGAACCTAAATGGCGTCAATCCCCCACGTTCCATCCCTCGCAGAAGAGGGGAAAATTAATAAAAAAAAATTAAAATAAAAACGATACGGGGGGAAAATGGCATGACACCATTAACGTTCAATCCGATTCACAGTGTGAACCAGTCGAAATGTGAAATTCAGGAATTGACAGCTACCTAAACACTCACAACACCGCAGGAAACAACCGAGGGGCACAGTGTACGAAAAAAAGAAAATAACGAACATAAAGAACAAATATTGTAAACACGGCACAATAAATAGGTAGAACAGCAGGTTTCCTCACCATGCACGATTATTCACACACTCACTTTTACCTGACCTCACGGTTCACTCACACACTCGCCCCTCATTCGCTTTTTTCTATTTTTGATTCCCCAAGTGCAAAACATCACAACTCAACAGTTCTGTATTCAAGTAGCGTATATACAAGGGTGGTGGTGGTGGTGGGCTTCTACAAATATGTAGTTCTGTACATTGAATATTAGCCATATTCTTAATTTACACATCTCTTTTCTTAACAGAAACAGCTTATGTTCAAAACTAAAAAAAGGGGGTGAAAAAGAAAAACAAGAGACGGAATTTTGTGTCACGTTCAGACAGTTGCTGTGGAAACCCGCTGTCCTTTTGCTTCCCCAAACCCAATTGGTGCACAGCACCAGAAGACTGGACTGGGCAGAAAAAAAAACAAAAGAAAAGAAAAAAGAACGCCACCCAGACAACAGTCACTACGTCACCTCCATGGCCACTGTGTTCTCTGCTATACTGTTGAGGGACTGCTTTTCCTGCTCGTGATTCTCCCTGTAAACAAACAGGAAACGGATCAATAACCTGGTAATTGATTAAATAAAACCTGACTAATGTACTTGCTTAACGCAACATTTCCAACATTGCGCATTTGCGCCCATGTAAACATGAGAAAGCAGAAAAGCAAGAAGAGTTTAGATTTTGGAAAACAATGACCTTTTAAAATGAATTCAATTTTTTTGTTAAAAAAATCATCATTTGACCATTATGGGATCTAAACAAATATCTCTTTTTACGGAGATCACATTTTGCAGCCGCAGACGTCATCAAGGCTGTCTCATTTCAGAAAAACAACCATTATAAAATGGTGTATATTGTTGTAATTTCTTTATGACTTTGGAATGAAATAGTTATTTTACTGAAATGAGGCAGCCTAGAGGTATGCGGCCAACAAATGCAACCCTGTGGAGGACACGGGCTTCGAGAGACAGATAAAGTTACTTTTAAGCCAAGTCAGTTCACTCAGCAGTTCCCCTGGAGTACAGCTCCTTTAAATCGGCTAAAATAGGGACATTTTACCATACATCTGATTCTTAAGCTCAACTTTCAAGAGTAAAAAAAAATAATTAAGCTGCCATATTTGCCTCGCAATTTCTCATTCATTGTGGACAGACAATTCATTACCATTTATGAATATATTATTTATTTTCAGTTTATTCAAATTTAAAAGACAAAAGAGTGATGTGAATCCAAATCAAATTTTCATGCTTTAAGTCAGGGTGAGACTGCACCTGGATTGCTACTGTTATAAAAACAAATATTTGCAATACAAAAAGCTATATTGAAAAATGCTGGACTGTCACTGTTTGGAGAAATTGACAAAAATGGCAAAACACATGCTGAATTATTACTAAAATATTTGCAGAAAAATGCTGGATTGTTACCGTTATAAAGACAAATAAACAGAATGCGGCGCTGGATTGTTACAATTGGCTGAATATAGCAAAAATAAATATCTGCAAAGAAAATGACATAAAACAATGAAAAAATGCTGGATTTGATATAGTAAAAAACAAAAATGAGTCACGCAATAGTGAGGTAATATTTTTATATTAAATATTTATATAGTAAATATTGTATAATTTTTTTCTCAGAATAGCAGCTCATTAACTCGAAATTACGAGAATGATAGAATTGTGAGCTGACTTTTCAGAACTGGACTTCATACCTCGCAATTGCAAGTTGATATCTCACTATTTCTTAGAACTGAGTGTTTATATTTCTATATTTTTTTATTCCATGGCGGAAACGAGCTTCCATTGGATTGTGTTTGCTAAATATAGTAGTGTGCAATTTTTAATTCAAACAAAATATCTGCAAAAAATTCTTTACCCAGTGTTGACTTTGGGGAGCTGACAGTTGCCGGCGGCGGCGAGCTTCAAGGCAGCGGGTGGCACGTTGCTGAGACTTCTGGGAAGGTGTCGGGCATTCAGACTGGCGATAGAGGGCGTGGTGACGCTGAGACGTAGGTTGTTGCCGATCAGGACCTGAGAAGTGGAGTTGGCTGTGTTGTTGCCTATAGGGTTATGGACCGTGTGGGCGGTGCTTGTGTTAGAGTTGCTAGTGGAGGAAAGGAAGGTGGGCGGCGCAGCGGTCGATGTTGGTTGGCTAGTGAGGACAGAAGCAGAGGACGTGGCGGAGATGCTCATCCCCTTGTAAACGCCTGTCAAAGAGAAAAAGATTAATTATACAAATGTGTACATTTATAATGTTTCTCAGGATGAGCAAATGCGAATGAAAAAGTTTAAGCTTGTCCAAAACACAAACCTGAAGCTTGGACGACACCATTGACTCCACCTCCTATGCCGTCCTCTTTAACCTTTAGGGTCAAAAGCTGGTCAGAGGTCATGAGGGCAGAGGCGGCAAACTGGGCGCTGACTGAGTCCAACGTCTTGGACACAAGAGACTGAGGGCACACCAGCAGATTGTTATATAAAGCAACTCACTTTCAGACGTGAGTGACACTTGTGTCTCTGCGTTACACACCTGACTGGAGCCCGTGTCATTGGCCTGTTGTTGTGTCTGCTCCAGCTGCTGTTTCTGCATAAGGGCCAGCTGTTCTTGATGCTGCTGATACTGCTCAGCTGTGAACGCTGGAACAAACACACATGTAAATATTAGACATCTGACATACAGAACCGCAATTCCACAGCATTTCTTGTTGAATGAAAGAGACTAGAAACATTAAGGAAAACACAATGTTATTTGCAACAAAGGTGTTGTGTTAGTTAGGGTTATGATGTTATTCCTATAGGGCTGGTCCGAATACCATTTTTTGAGCTTCGAAGCTTCGGTAGTAATGAACATCGAATATTCGAAGCTTCGGCGAGAGGGGGCTGAACATATTCTTTTCACTAATAAAGGCAGGAATCTCTGTGTTGGTCTGTCTTTTTGCATTTTGATTATTTCGAGAACCGTTCATCCAACCGACTTCACAAGGGAGTGCAGTGTTGCATTTGGTGCAATATAGATGGACACGCGAGACGCGACACATTCAGAATTAATAAACTTTTAGTCAGCTACAGAACAGCGTGAGCGGGAAGCAGCGCACCTCACGCGGGCAGGGTTTATATGCTCCGAGAACGGACACTCCACTATGATATAAAACGCACACACACAGGTCTGTTAAATTAAGCAATACTTTTAAGGTAGTCTAATATTTTTCTGACTAACAAATTACTGACACAGTAAAGGGTAGATTTAAATAAAGAAAAACGAAATTTAAATAAAGAAAAAAATAAATTTAAATAAGGAAAAATGAAATTTAAATAAAGAAAAAAATAAATTTAAATAAAGAAAAACGAAACTTAAAGAAAAAAGAAACTTAAATAAAGAAAAACGAAATTTAAATAAAGAAAAATGAAACTTAAATAAAGAAAAAACGAAATTTAAATAAAGAAAAATTAAACTTAAATAAAGAAAAAACAAAATTTAAATAAAGAAAAACGAAATTAAGATAAATTAAAAACGAGATTAATTTAGATTGATAATAACGGGTAAAAGGCTAATACATTTTGTTTCTATTATTCTATTTTCCACAATGTCAAAGCAACGCAGCTTAACCCAAAACACAAGCTCAGGCATGCACTTCGGTCCATACAAACTCCGCTGTTCTGCGCTCTAGCCAGAGAACACTCCCGTTGCAGTTAGGCGTCGGTTCTATTTCTAGCATGCACGCATTTTCCGCGTGGCTCGAGCCGCGCCTGAGACGCGTGTTTCACACAGGCAGTGTGCAAACTCCAACCTGTTAACATGGGAGCTGAAATAAAAACGTACATGCCACACAGCTGAGACGCTCACGCCATGCAGCCAGTGTGTCGCCGGCCTTATTCAAGCGCGAGTGAGAACCGTTTCGCGGGGGATCCCAGGTGTGCAAAAAACCCCCCCAAAAAACGAATATTCGAATGTCAAATTTTCAAATCGAATACCAACCCACCGAACGAATATTCGAATATTCTGGTCCAGCCCTATATTCCTAATATAGTTTTATATACAGAAATGGAATTTAAGAGGTGGTGAAAGTTAGCCTAGAAATCTAGACGCACCCTAGCGGCAGCAAAATTATTTTGCAGCAAAGTGTGGTCTAGCAACTCTCCGTTGGCATTCGAGCTGGAAAAACCAAACTCTGGTCAGGCCAATCACATCGTGTATAGAGTTGGTGGGCGGGCTTAACATAATGACGGCAGAGTTGTGACGGTTCCGTGTGATTTCCATAGGTTATTTTGAAATCCCTGCTACTTGAAAACAAAGATGTTGCTGGCGAACAGCGGTCTTTCAAATCGGCTCTGGCCGCGACTCTGGATGATTTGGAGTTAAGAGAACGTCACTCAAGTCATTCTTAAAAAAGGAAGATGTGTTCGGAGTTTTGGCAACAGGATACGACAAAAGTTTAATATAACAACTAGCTCCTGGTGGAAAAAAGCATGGGACTCAGCCACAGCCGTTCATTGCTCTGGTTGGTTGTAGCGTTATCCGATTGCTAGCGGAGGGAATTTGGAAGACAACCGTTTATCCCGCCCCTCGGATTGAGGTATGCCAATTGGTTCCCAGACCTAACATCTTGATGTAGGTCTGGCTTGCCAGGCTAGGTGAAAGTCATATTTTGATGAAATAATACAAAGAAAAACATTTGTTTAGAATAAATGTGAACTGATTAATTCTGCAAATAGACTATAAGACTAGAAATAAAAGTTTGACCAATCAATGTATTCTCTCATAATAATGCAAAACACTTTTTTAAAAGAATATTCTTCCTCATTTAGATACTAATACTGCAAATACTTTTCAACAAATAGAGAGGAAAACAAGTGAGCTGCAACCATGTAAATATTAAAAAATGCAGCTGATCACTGAAGCATTACAGAAATATGAAACAGGAGAATAGACTAGGCTACATAATTTGCAAACACTGTGCGCTCGCCATCATCTGAAAGTTTCATTTAATGCTGGACACATTTAATGAGGTTTTATGAAAAGATGCAGCTGTGCTTCTGATGAACAGTTGCTTCTGGTATATTGGTTTTCTTTTGACAATGAAGAGCCAACTGTCAACTGATTTGTTCTCATTTAAATATTTTGCAATACAATAGAGAATAGACTCTTAAGTAGAGTTGGGAATCAAGAACCAGTTGCATTTAATAAAAGATAAAAAAAAAAAAAAATGAAATCAAATGGTTTATATAACATATGGTTCTGTAAACCGCTCATAAATCTTTGCTTAAACTGAAATTAAACTAGATAATATTTATTTATGTATGCATGTATTCATGTATGCATGCATAAATATATATACACACACACATATATAGATACACACATACACGCATACATACATTTACACACACATGCGCACACACACACACAGTGTCAATATAAAGACAGCATACTACCCATTGGAAAAGCCGCTATACCGCTCTATTAAAACAGAAACCCCAACAGACATTTTGGGCCATTGTGTAATTATACAGTGCTTCCTTAAAACGTTCCCAAAGTCATTTAGTCAAGCTACCAAGTTATTTATAAAAATATAAAGTTTTGCATATCCCTGCTGAAAAGGGTAATGCCGCTGAAGGGCCCAAAATAACATTCCCATGCATCGCTGCAGCAAACACTGCTTTGTCAATTACAATAACCATCAATCATGCAGAGTTTATTTCCAGTTTTCATTGACGACGATGAATTAAACATGAGCAAACAAACAGTTCCAGCACTTTGCATGCACACTTAGCGTTTGAGTTTACTCACCGACTGCAGGTGGTCCCATGCCCGCTGTTCTGCCCAGTGTACTGCCACCCGGCCCAGCGCCGCCCCTGACCAAACCCCTGAACGGTCTCCGGGACAGTGCATCCCCTGCGCCTGATTGGCTGGTTAGTGTCCGTGGTTTAAAGTGCCTCCAGCGACACGCTTTGATGTTTCGGAAGATTTGCCTCAGGTCTGAATACGAAGTCTGAGAGGAAGAGGGTGAGGATTGCGATAAAGAGGATGTGTTGGTTGAGGTAACAGTCTGGGAAGTGGTTTCCGTATGGAGAGGAGAAGCAGGTAAAGAGAAGTCCGGCTCTGAGTCCAGACTTTGGAATAATCCGTTCAAATCCGAATAGGCCCGATCCAGAAGAAACCTGAGGAACAGAATTAATCCGATTAAGAAAACATGAAATACAATTCAAGAAGTCTGAATGAGACCGAAAGACATATGGACTTGACTCACCTGCCGCCCCGTCCCAGCCGTCGCCGTGCCAACCCCACACAGCGGCGGGGAATGGTGAGACTGGTGAGGGAGTATCGGAACCGTGGGTCACATGACGCTCCCTCTGTTTCCCCAGACCAGGGCCAGTCACCACTCTGATCTAAACGGGCCTGCAATAACAACAGAAACCAAACGAGAATGAAGTGACCTTCAAAACAGAGGGAAAAGGGTTAAACGTAGCAGTAAAGGAAATAAAATACTAGGGATGCACCGTTACAATTTTTTCAGAACAGATACCAAAAACACTAGTTTTTTTTTTAAAATCAAGTTGAATTTTTATAACTGATAATCACTCTTTTGTGTGTTAAACACAATCTACTAACTACAGGCAACTTCATTATAAAGAAAAACAACAAAATTAAAAAAATATTTTTACGTAGTAAAATTTACTAAAGAAAAATCAAGAGAGCACAGCACTTACATAGAATCTGAACATTTAGTGAAAAAAAAACATTTAGTGGGGAACAAATAAAAGACAACAAGTGTAGCACTAAATCTGGTAAAACGTTACAAATTGCTCTTTGTTTTGTTGTAAAATACATTCATGAAAAACAAGATAAAAAAATGTATGCTATATATACTATAAAATTAAGAAATTTTTTAAATTTATAGCGCAGCTGTTTGATGAGGCAGCAACATATGACAGATAGGACAGAACAAGAAAGGCTATTAATAAACTTTCATTGCACAAAAGTATTATGATATGAAAGGCTCCAATACTGTGCGGCACAAAGCGCTTATGCGCATCCCGTGTGCAGAATGATGCGCTTAAAGCAACATGGAGTCACAGCGCTTCGAGTCCGCATTGAAAAGTTCAAAGCACTAAGAAAAGACATTGACGCGTAGTGTATATACAGCATACATCTATGCAATAGTTTATTCAGCTTTTTCTTTTAACAATTTAAAATTTCAGTTACTGTGTGCGTGAAGAACAATTATAGTGCTCTCTTACTCCTGTGTTGTGATTTAACAGACAACCGGTAGAAAGTAACATGATTAAGGTACAGCAATACAGTTCAGCAAGATAATGTCATTTTATGCGAAACCATAGACTTTTATCTACAGATCAAGTATAATAATAGTAACACTGAATAATCTTGGAGAGAGTTTAATCGTGTTGACTGTCATAACCGAGAGTGACGCGCTGTTTGAACGCTGAATGACTGACAGCCACAGTTTACGTGAACTTGAATTTAACGACTTAAATATTAATTTCTACCTCACATTATACTATGGAATGGCTTCTGAACACTTTTAATAAAGTGCACGGAAACTTTATGGGACTTTGTCAAGTCCCACAAAAGGCACAACAACATTATAATGACAGAATAGAATACGCACAATATCGGATTAGGATAGGCCTCGTCTAATCGATACCCAGTATCAGAGAAGGTAACAATGCTAAGTTTCGGATCGGCGCATTCCCATAAAATACAGGGAATAAAGGATTGTGACTTGGTCGAGGTATTGTGAACTTATTCGTCAACCATAAAAATGATTTACAAACGGAAGTCTTAAAGGTACAGCAGCAAAAACAGAATCAGTGTCAGTAATGCCTAGGGAGCCACCAATGTTGGCAGCATTTAAAGGGATCATCTATGTGAAGGGATTATCGCATTCTTGTTTGTTAACTTTAGTGTTTCCATGGCTATAATGCACATCAGGATACACTGAGGTGTAGAACAATAGTGGAGAGGAAAGAGGAATGATGAAAGGATGTAGAAAAGAGGAAGTGCAAGGTATGAGATTTGAGGTCAGTGCTCGACACCTACAGCGTTATAAACACATCCTGCTTTCCGCCTGAAGGCAAACACTCCATCGGGCTCGTTCTCTTCCTCGGCCTCTGACGACCCAGAATGTATCTGCACAACAGGAACAGGATGTCTTATGCACCGATTGCATAAAAAATGAAGTTCAAAGTTTACAAACCAACTAAATTACTAAATTAATGTAAATTAAATTACATTAATTTAAATGTAAAGTGCATACATTTCTGTGCAACCAGTGGTAGAGGTACTTTACCGTTCAAAAGTTCGGGGTCGCTAAGGGTTTTCTTTAAAGAAATGTACACTTCTATTCAGCAAGATTTAATTAAATTGGTCAAAAGTAAAGACATTTACAGTAAAAACATGTAACGAAAGATTGATTTAAAAATAATTATGTTCCTTTGAACTTTCTATTCATCGAAGAATCCTAAAAAAAAGGTATGTTTTCCACAAAAATATTAAGCAGCACAACTGTTTTCAACATTGATAATTAGAACGATTTCTGAAGGATCATGTGACACTGAAGACTAGAGTAATGATGCTGAAAATTCACCTTGCATCAAAGGAATAAATTAAAATTGAAAATAAATGAAAATACAAAACAGTTATTTTAAAGTGCAATATTTCACACTATTACCGTTTTACTGTATTTTTGATCAAATAAATTAAGTCTTGGTGAGCTTGAGAGATTTTTTTCAAAAAAGACACAAACTTTTGAACAGTACTGTAGTTCTGCCCCCCAAATGATGCCATTGATTAAGCCATTGTAGGCGTTACAGTAATTCAAAACTTCACCTTTAAACTGTGATACATCTAGGCAAGCAAATTCCCCGTGTGTGTACCTGTGAAAAGGGCTCGTCATCAGAGCTGGGGAAGTCGTACTGGTTGAGGTCTTTGGGGTTAAACAGGGAGGGGCCAGTATGCAATGGGGCAGAGAAAGGCAGGATTTTGGTTTTCTTCTCGTACTTCCTCTTTGTTCTGACCACCTCTGTCTTTTCAGGCTGAAAGAAAGAGAGATACGGTGCATGTAAGTACATGATTTTTCCAGAATATAAGTCACAAGAACCCAAGGTTATTTGTATAGTGCATTTCCCACAAGCTGGTAGTTTCAGTTTAGGTTTAAATAAATTTATTTAGGCTTTACATTTATAATTAATGCTTAGACTTAAAGCAACTAATTTGTATTTGTTTTACACATTTTAATTCCTGTTCTGAATACTGTTAAATTTAAAGGATTTGTTGTGGAGGGGAACAAAAAGGTTTATAAATGTTAATAATAAATAAATGTTAATAATGAATAAATATTTTGTTTATCGATATTTTACACCATTTCTGAATATAATAAAATAATGTGACTTATGTGGGTTTTTTTCTCTCTCAACAATGCATTTTGACCCAGTGTGAAGACATGTTGTACCCACCTTGGTCTTGTAGTCTTTGAAGTCCATGTGGTCCTGGTGGCGGTACTGACTGCTGCTGGAGAAGGGCATTATGGGAATCTTGTAAACAGGTTTTACCATAGCTAGTGCTTCTGCCATCACCTCTGAACCAAAGTCTGGCATGGTGTTCCTGAAGGGAAAAAGTGGACATTAAAAAAAAAATTTTTTTGCAACTGGTGTTTTCAAATTGTTTATCTTTTTTTTTTTTTTTACGTTGAGAGGTATATTTACAAAGGATGTCACGATCAAGCTTTTTTGTGCCCCCGATCTAAGTCATTGGATATCTGTCAATATCAAGTCCCTATCCAACTTGTATTTTACTTAGTGCTTGAAGCACACTTCAAGTACATTAAAGATATAGATCAATTCAATGTATACAGAGATGTGGCAAGATGTTTCAAAAAAGCTAATAAAAAAAAGAAGCTTAATCTGCCCTGATACTGATCCTTGATAGTGTCTTGGGACATCCCTGATATTTACATATGCATTACAAATTTCCCAACATATCACAGTGATTAAAGATGACAAATGAATAATGGAGCCAGATCATGTGCCCTTTATGAACAAGCAAGGTGATGCATAATCGCTCATTTAGCCATTAAAAACAAGGCCCTTAATTAGGGTATGCAATGATGCCTAAGCCAATTAAAAATACATGACCCGTTCTCATTATGCATGAATGCACACACAGTAAAACACAATTACAGAGGCAATTAAGTAAATTCTAGAGTCAAGCAGGTTAGGCATATTAAAACGCAAAACAAAGTTAAGCTCAAACATGTACATTCATCAAACACATGCACTCGACACCACTGATGAGACTTTTGCAGTTCTGAGAGTTTGTCTATGTACCTCTTTTCCACAACCTCCAATGTGAGGTGAAGCAGTTCTCGTTTGCTCTTTTCTCGCTTCTTGATCATCTCCAAGATGGTGACGGCACGACTCAGGTTCCTTCTTAATTTGAGCATCTTCTCATAAGACGCCTCGTCATTCTTACGGTTCTTGGGAGTAATGATGGAAAAATGAGTACACTTCATATTAACAACTGATATTTAGAGGCATCAATTGCATAAGAACACATAGAAACCGAAGTCAATGATTTATAATACTTTAACCTTTGATTTATGTCGAATTGAAGTTTCGACAATCAAAATTGTTAAATGTACTGTTGTTGATACCAATTAGTGGTCGACCGATATGGGTTTTTTGATGGCCGATGCCGATATCTTAGAGAGCAGGGTGGCCGGTGGTCGATATTTATTA
This sequence comes from Siphateles boraxobius, assembly GCF_051911475.1. NCBI lineage: Eukaryota > Metazoa > Chordata > Actinopteri > Cypriniformes > Leuciscidae > Siphateles > Siphateles boraxobius. The sequence goes on from NW_027509097.1 coordinate 2,148,214, forward strand.
TATATATATATATATATATATATATATATATATATATATATATATATATATATATATATATATATATATATATATATACACACACACATATACATTATATATATATATATATATATACATACATACACTCACACACACTTTAGATTTATATAAATCAATATTTAATAAATTTGATAAATTTAATACATATTTAAAAATCTTTAAAATAAACATGCTTAGGCCCTATACTAGATGCTTCTTGAATCTGTAATCCTATTACAGAATTTTTCACAAATAAAGTAATTGTTTAAAAATAAATGAATATTTGAATAAAAAGGAAGTAAACACTGTAACAGGGCACTCAGTAATCTGGTAATTAATCAGTAATCACTGATAATCATATTTTTTCAAATAAAGACTTTTTTTTTTACTTTGACTTTTGACAAGGTAACGCTAATTTTACATACAGCACACAGTGAAAATGACATGAATATGACACAGTGGGCCACTGGATATAGCACAGCGTATTTTAAAATGAAGGATTTAAAGTGTTTCGATCGCATCTCCTGTGAAGCTGATCTTCTGTTCGCATTCACTCACTGCGCACGGACCGTCACTCGCAGGAACACGTTTATGCAGGCTACAAACGCACACTTCACAAGATATCACAGCTGGATTCGATTAAATCTGCAAGGTTTGTGAAATTAAATGTTTATTAGATATTCAGAGATTTGTTTAAATTATGTAGATGCGTATTTGCTGAATGTTGACAGTAAATGAGAAAGTATTTTAGGCTGATTGTTTGCCTTTTCGGTTACAAATAATATAAAAGCAAACGCATTACTTTTTCACATACCATTTACTTTCCTTGACCAGTTCTGTAGCCACTGGTTCTGTCTAACAAAATATTAGATCTGACTGACAGAGATCGTAAACCAATGAAGACGGAGAATGTGAGTGAGCGCTGTGTTCTCTTCTCAGGTGCTGGTGTTCTCAGCGCCGCCCGTCAAAATAAAAGTCAGTAGCGCCGTCAAAATAAAAGTCCCGCTTCCAACACATCGGCCAATCAGAAAAACTTATCGGCCGTGGCGATATATCGGTCGACCACTAATACCAATACAAATGAAATTTCACAATTCTTTACATCAATTTCAATACCACAGAAAAATAATGGGCCCATTTACACCTGGTCACTTCATGATTTTTTTACTGATCGGAATATTTAGTCTCACTACCTTTAACTAAGATGACCGTGCTGAGCTTCAGGATCTGATGCCAAATTTTCAGTTTCATTAGCGGCAGTAATACACGTTGGCTTAATGACGAGAGAGAGTCGGCAACTCATCTGCAATGGGCCAAATTTGCTGCGAATGTGATGCGTGTTGCAGTACCAGGCGTGTACCAACATGCTCTCACACATTTACTTTTTTTACCATTTTGGAAGGAGTAAAATTGACATCTGTGCCTTTCAAAATTTCGATCCAGTTTCGATTGGAATGAGTCTCAAACAACCTCAAAGTTTGAGTGATCAGATTTAAATCAGTCTCTAAAGCATTTGAGGGCATTTACACGCATCAAACGCATGAAGTGACCAGGTGTGTAAAACGGTGTGTTGAGCACAACTCCTGTTTTAAGCAATTATTCTGGTAAACAGTCCGTAATAAAATAAAGCAAAACACTAGAACAATGGCATAAATTAAAAAGATATGAATCAATTAAAAAGCTGATGGCAGTTTCAATTATTCAAGCAGTAAAAATAAAAAGTAAAAAAATTATAATATATCATTAGCAGTAAAATAAGAAAAAAAGAAAGAAGGTAAAACAAGACATCTATCAACTCTTCCAGGAGATGACTAATTTATATAATACATGATATAATACATGCACACATTTTAAAATTTGAATGCCATACTAAAAAAACTGCTATTGTCACTACTATGTAAGATTTTATTTATTTATTTTTTTAGTTCAGTTATGCTCAAAACTCAGTCAACAAATAATGCCAAAGTTTAGTGAGGAGAAAAGACCACACAGAAGGATGATCATCAACTAAATGCCTGGTTGTTTAAGGCAAACTCCTGCAAGTCACTATGAGACAAAATTGTGTGGACTTTTTTGGAAAAAAACGAAAGTGTCATCAAAGTGACTACTGTATTGAGTTGCTTTCATCTGTCCAGTCCGTTAGAGGATCAGCTTTAAAGGATTAAGAATAAAACATCGATAGGGCCACAGCTCTGACAGATCGCTCACCTTTCTCGTCTGCATCTTCTCGGTCCTGCGCCTGAAGGCCACGTAGGGGTCACTGGTACTGGATCCATCCCGCCTTTCCTGCTTGATAGTTGGGATGAGGGATCCATTTTTACACAGTTTCCTCTTTCTGCTCCAGTACTCAAACACCTCCCTGATCAGATCGTCATCTTCCTTCAGTAAAAGCTTCGCTTCCTGTAGGGTCACCAGCTGGGGGACAGAACAATTTTATTATTAATAATAATAATAATAAAACATAAAAAAATAAAGATTAAATAAACATAACGACAGACCAATATAAATAAACTTACTCTACGGTTCAAAAGTTTGGGGTTAGTAAGATTAAGTAAAAACAGTAACACTGTGCATTACCATTGCAATAATTGGTTTTCTGTTTGAATATATTATAAGTGTAATTTATTCCTGTGATGCAAGGATCATTACTCCAGTCTTCAGTGTCACATGATCCGTTAGAAATCATTCTAATATGCCGATTTGCTGCTCAAGAAACATTTCTTATTATTTTCAATGTTATCAATAATACACCCAAAATGTTTATTTCTGTCATCGTTTACTCAACCATGTGTTGTTACAAACCTATGAGTTTTTCATCTGTTGAACACAAAATAAGATATTTTGAAGAATGTTGGTAACCAGACAGTTGACCGCAGCCATTGACTTCCATAGTATTTTTTCCCTCCATACTACGGAAGTCAATGGCTACCGTTAACTGTCTGGTTACCAACATTACAATATCATCTTTTGTGTTCAACAGAAAAAAGAAACTCAAAGGTTTGGAACAAAAGGATGAGTAAATTATCATTTTCATTTTTGGGTGAACAATCCCTTTAATATTTATGAAACCTCTCAGGATTCTTTGTTGAATAGAAAGTTCAAAAGAACAGCATTTATTTGAAAAATAGATATTTTGTAATAATGTAAATGTCAATTGATCAATTTAATTAATCAGTGCTGAACAAAAAATAAATTCTGGGAAAAAGTTAAAGGGGTCCCATTATGCTCTTTTACATAGTCGCATATTTGACATTATTACAGCACCTCTCTCCCCAGTCTGTCCCGAGCGCATTGTTTAGTTCTGGTTTCGATGAAGCCTCTCCATCCAAAATATAAAATGTGCTGTGATTGTTAGCTGGCCCAGTGTGTTGTGATTGGCAACGTTTAGCGAGCGTTTAAGAAATGCCCCACCCCTCCATGGCTGCGAGTTCAGCTCTAGTGCAAATACAAAGGCTGGCGGCAATTTCAAAACAGATTCAGACCCTGACAATGTTAAAAAACAAGAGGAGCATCCAGAACTGACTTCATGCAAGGAGTTTGCAAGCACGGATTTCACAGGACGTTTCAGAGTGGTATGTTTTTCTTGTACATTATAGGTATGATGTTATCCTAAATTTAATCATATTTGTCGGAAAACTATGGTTTATACAAACAGTAACGATCACAAAAACATGATTAATTTTCCTAAGGGCCAGTGAACAGCCTTACAAAAGATATACTAAACAACACTATATCAACACTAATGTTGGCTAGAAGGCGAGTGTAGCAACAACATAAAACTTATAATCAGAACTGTTAATAGAAAACGCAAATTAGATTGTCCCGATAAAGTAGAAACTGCTCCATTTCAGGAGAAGCTTTTGTGTGTAGCCTGCTGTGTTTCTGGAAGCTGTTCTTTTTAAAATGATCAGCGCACAGATAAACACTGAGATTACAATGTTCAGGAACAGCGTTTAAAATACATTTTACACATTCTAAGTTCGTCAGCCTTAGGAAGGTCAAACAAATGAGATGTGTAAAAATCAGCGTCTCTTTGACATAGCAGCAGCTCATTCAGGTCTCGTCCGCTTTTCTGCGTATTTTGTGGGCAGGGATTATTTAAATAAGGAACATTATGACTTCATAAAGCCCGGGAAAATCGCATTGTAGTCCAAACGAGCCGTTCGTTGTAGTTCTTGGAAAGTTCATTCTGATGAATAAAATATCTCCCTTTGGAGTGGACATTGAGCTTTGTAACCTGTGTCTGAAATCTCCACTTCAGTAGCACATATATACACACCGAACTTTCCAGTCTTGTACCTAGTTATATTAATAAGACATTTACAGAGGGATTTGTAAATATATTATTCCTAGCCTGATTTATATAACATTTTATTCCAAAAAAACATGGCGAAAATCAATTTAAGGCTATTGACAGTATATTCTGATTTACAGGATAACCAAAGATGATATCCATAAATCCCTCTGTAATTTTTTCCCATCTAATATGTGAACAATGAAAAAATTATTTTGAACCTGGCTTTTACAATACTCAGATTTAGTTTAAAATATATGCAAATTAGCACATATTTAATTAGATAATGCCTAATTTGCATGTTTAAACATTAAATTACAGAACAATTGTAATAAATTTAAATTAATGTAGGTAATCAACTGGGAAAGTTTCATGGTGATATCTGCTAGTTAAAAATATTACTCTATTCACCTGTAGTGTCTCGCCTTAAATGTTAACGTCTTTTTGGACTTCAAGTTTATTTAAGGATTCCACACAGACATCCAGAATTCAGACGGAAAGGTTTAACAGAAGAATCACTTCAGCTTTTAATTTAAAGTTTTGAGCGAAACTGTCTGAAATCCCCAAGGTTTTTATTTATTTTTATATGCAGTTCACATTGTAAGCGGTGAATATTTTTAATAACCTGCTGTCCGCTGCCTTTCTCTAATCTGTCAATCATCTCCTCGAACTGCAGGGCCTCCACCTCCAGCTTCTTTTTCAGCTTATTCACAAAAACATCATCTTCCGAATCCAAATCGTAGTCCGGCTGCTCCGTATCCAGACTGAAAGCTGTGGAGAGAGACACTGGAGGTTAAACAAGCTCAAACAAAGCTTCGGTCTCCTTTCTGATTTTAGCTTTATGTTTTAAGTTTTAGTTCGTTTTAGGAATGCACCGAAATTTCAGCTGCCGAAAATTCTCCTTTTTGGCCGAAAGAGAAAAAAGGCTGAAAATATAAGGCAAAAATATGCCGCCCCGCAGTGTTCGGTGATCAGGTTTCACACTCTCGCAAAGCATATTTTCATGAGCGGCTCTGCTTTTCCGCTCTGTGTGTGCGCTGCGCTGTCCATTCAACGTGTGTGTGTGGGCGCGCAGCGCTCTCTGCTCAATGTTACGCTCCGTGTGTATACTGTGCGTAACCCTGCTTTGTGGCTCACGGCCCAAACACTCCAGCACTCATGCACTGATCACACTCACCAAAAAAGCAAAATCCGCTCAAATAACGTGCCGATATGAAATTTCTCTGCAGTAGACTTCCGTTTGCAATAATCCTACTGTGCTGTAACATGGCATAGCCGTGCTGGGCAACGCTGGTAAAATGACGCTGTACCCTCTCGTTTCACTGATCCACACCCTGCCATCTGCTCACATGCTCTGACAATAACGGTTTTCTAGGACTATACTTGATTTTGATAATTAGTCAAAAAATAAATCTGTTATCCGAGACTATAAAGACTTTAAAAGTCTAATAATAATAATAATAAAAAACACTTCTACAAAAAATGTAAGATGATAAATTAATAATTATCTTAAAGTAATTTCCGGTTTCGGCCAAGTACATGCAGAATTTTCGGTTTCAGCCAAGAATTTTCATTTCGGTGCATCCCTAGTTCGTTTATGTTTTTTATGTTCCTCCACTTTTTAATTCTTTGAATCTTTCATCAAGGTGCAATTTTGTTTTGTTTTCATCTACACATCATCAGAAGCCTTTTGCACAGATAAATTGCAATCACAAGCCAAAATAGCCAGTTTAAGAGAGCATGAGGGAACATGCGTTTAATATTCAAAGGAACAGGATTTTGAAACGAACAGTTTTTGACGACTCCACTACATACATATTACTAAGCCAGACAAAAAGGTTTAAGTACAATATCACAACTTTTATAATTATCATAATTTTATAATTTTAAAATATCTAATGTTCAGCAGAAGAAAAATTCATACAGAATGATTTGAAACAACTTGAGGGTGAGTAAATGACAATTTTCATTTTTGAGTGAACAATCCATTTAAATAAAGCGTGAATGATCGGGAATCGACCTTAAAATCGGCATTAAAATCATGAAATTGGTAGTTGTATCGGCTGCAAAAATCCTGTCCGGAGCATCCCTATCTTCTTACAACCTTTCACAGACTAATTTCTCTAAATGGGATACCACTTTGTTGTATGATAGTCTATTTCTCTAAATGGGCTACCACTTTGTTGCATGGTAGTCTATTATTATGGTAGCATCAATTTCAGATTTACTTGCTCCTCTTATGTGCCATTTAGGAGCATGTAAATCTGAAATTGATGCTACCATAATTTTTTTTAACCCCTTTTTTTGGAGACTTTTCAAAAGGGGTTAAAAAAAAAAAACTCATATGAGTGAGTGACGCAAAGACACATTTTAATCATCTTGTATGTTTGGCAGATGCCCTCAGAGAACCCAAGAGATGTCTCTTAAACACACTTCTCCATCTGAACCGTGTTCCCACTACAGTTCCCAGTGCCTCATCCTCAATTTCACTCCCCCTGCTTGTTTGGTGTGTGTGAGAGCGTGTGCTCAGAGACTCTTCGACAGCAGGACACCTCCTGCTCCTATTACAGACACTCCAGGGGCCGCCAAACTCACTTAAACTCAACAAGTCACTCCATTTCCCCCTATAACACACACACTCAAGATAGACGAAACAGCCAAGAAATTAAGTCATGTCAGTTAAATATTAACTACCCCAGCAAACCTAAACCAGACTAAGAGGTATCTAAGAACACGGCACACATTAAGTACCCTATATCAACAAATCATTTACTGGGAAGTACAAAGTTACAATAAAATTAGGGCGGTCACGTCTCCTCGATTAAATTAGAGTACTCGATTTTAAAAAATCCTCGATTGCAATGTACCCGTGCCGAGTAACCGGCAAAATACCGGAAGTGGCGCATTCCACGGACAAGAATCCATGAACCGCATTATTAGACCGTTTTCTAAGGCTGCACAATGTATTAAACCATTTTAAACATACTACAGCATAGATCATGTTATTGAGAGTAGGGTTGGACGGTATTTCGGTAATATCGTATACCGCGGGGTCTTAAAATAGCAACGGTATCAGTTTCAATACCGTCATTACCGGCACTTATATATAATATATAAATATAATTTATTCAATGCCTAAAAATGCTTATGTAGTTGTCATCAAGTGACAGTGTGGAGAGAGAGAGAGAGAGAGAGAGAGAGAGAGAGAGAGAGAGAGTGAGAGTGAGAGTGAGAGAAGGTAAATACTGACGAGGCAATTTGTAAATGTTGCAATGAAAAAGGTGACCGCGAGAGATGGAAACACCTCTAACCTAATGTCGCATCTCCGAAACAACCACCCACTCACTGCTGCGAGGATGCATTTTGCCCCGAGTTCATTAAATAAGCGCATTAGTTTATATTTGTTAAAATATTATAATGTTATTTTTTTTTACGTTGATAATGAAAACTGAACAGCACGAGTAAGATGGGATGCATCGGGAGTCAGACATTGACAACTTAATTAAGTTTCATTTTGTAAAAGGTCTTTCTTTAAAGTGAATTTCGTTTTGTATAAATTGTATCTTAATTTTAATATTTTTTTATCAACCAATAATAAATAAGAATCAAATAAAGCAGACAACATAATCATGACATGATCGTGCGCTGGCGCGCCGCGGTCACTTGCATTGAAATCTCATCATAAATTAACAGAAACTCAGTGTATGTCTCACAGACATGACAGATATCTAAATAAAGCTTAAAATTTCATTAAACGAAACAATTCAAAACGAAAAGAAATAGGCCACTCGCTGAATTAATCCATGATGTGCATTTCTCTCTATGCGCGTTCATACGGAAATGGCAATCATCAAATTAAACGAAACTATTCAAAACGAAAAGAAATAGGCTAGCCTACTATCTGATTATGTAATCCATGATGTGCATTTCTCTCTATCGTTCACTATGGAGATGGCGATTCGTCAATTTCTTTAAACGAAACAATTCAAAAGGAAAAGAAATATAGGCAGCATACTCTCTGATTAATCCATGATGTGCATTTCTCTCTATAGGCGCGTTCACTACGGAGATATCAATCGTCAATTTCTTTAAACGAAACAATTCAAAACGAAAAGAAAAAGGCTAGCCTATACCTTCTGATTATGTAATCCATGATTTGTATTTCTCTCTATATATGCGCGTTCACTAGGAGATGGCGATCGTCAACTTAAGCTTTGCAGCACTGACAGAAAAGTTGTATTAATAAAAATCAATGGACGCGTGTCACCTGATTTACAAATGCACTTCTTGCTTGTTGCTTGTTAATTTAATTTAAATTAATTAATAAAATTAATACAATTGACATAATTAAAATAATTAAATCTTATTAATTGTGCCATTTTTGCTCATTTATAAATAGTATTTATATCTACCACCCCCTCAGCACCTGGGTTAAAAAATTATTTGGGGCCACCATATTATAACGGCCCACGTATTAAAAATAGTCAGGTCTAAATAGGGCTCCGGCTCATATTACATTTAATGCCGTCAGCCGGGATCAGACACAACGTGCACGGGTTGGCCTTGATTTTTTTTTTTTGCCCGATCTGGTATTCAGTTTCTGAACGGTGTAGACACAAGCCAACAGTTTGGTGACGCTGTCTGAGCCTTATGTCATAATTTTTAATTAGTCACGGTAATACCGTAAACCCGGTAAAATAGGGAGGAGGTTTGACGGTATCAAAATTTGGATACCGCCCAAGCCTAATTGAGAGCTTAATTTATTTGCATGCGCGTAGGTTACGTGCGTCTCAGTTCACAGATGCTGCTCCACGTGAACTTATTCACATGCGTGGAGAGCGTTTCAAACTCCATCTCTGCATATGCGGCGAGTTTGGGTTGCTTATAACGTTCATCTGGGAACACAATGTGTGCCGTTTCATCAGATTTGAAAGGTGAATCATTTATAAACCTACGGCAACACAGGAGGATACATAATTATGTTTCTAAATATGCAAACCATTCATCACAATTTCAAATTAAAAGTCTAAACCCTCGCTCTGAGTTTACATGTGTTGATGATGTCCACATTTTCTTATTCAAGAAATTACAGTGGCTGTAGGCCAAATATTAATTATTGAGTTAACATTTATTGTTTGGGAAATATTAAACAAGGAGGTGATCTACTTTAAAATGTAACACCAGGTAAATCGGGACAAGAATCTGAGCAAAAGTCATGTAGTGTATTCCAGCCTTGACTCATCAATAGGGCTGGGTATTGAGTTTAATACTTTTTAGGCACCGACCGAAATGCCTCGATACCATCGTGTATCAAAAAGTGTCTTGTCATTCGGAACCAAATTTCGAGCCAATGCAGCATGATTAGCTGTGGCAAAATAAAGGAAAAACACTAGGGATGCAACGAAATGAAAATTCTTGGCCGAAACCGAAAAAGAGGAAACCAAGGCCGAAAGACGAAAACCGAAACACCGAAGAAATTATGCCAATTACTAGTACAATTGCATTTATGGCTATGACTGTGTACTAACTTTACTAAATTCAAGGCATTGCAATTGCATAAATTAATATTAAAGTTTCAAAGAATAAATAAATTACAAATTATGCAAATATTTATTTAGCACATTGCAACAATGCACAGTATAAAATAAAATTCAAACTAAAATGTTTAACTTGACCCCACCTATGTGTACATTAAATAATAATGTACAGGCCTACTGTCCTGCAGAAAGGTTTTAAAAATAAATGTTCTCTCATAAAAACGAAGTGCATTTAGGTCAAGTGCATTTAAATTTTTTTGCGGTTTTTAAAAATAGTGTGGTTAGACTGAGCATACCGGTAATGGACGTCTGAGCTCGATAGGGTTCCCCATACGTTCATTTATTTGTGGCGGCCCGCTTTGACTAGCTTTCATGAGGCACACACGCAAGGTCTCTCGCTCTCTCCCTCTCTACTGTGCGCCCGCTATACGGTTTGGAGCACAGTATGTTCTGTCTGGCATGCGCGCTATAGATTCCGCGAGATTTGAACTAATTTGCTGGCATCAAGGAGCCGCTATCAATATGCGGAAGACTCCCGAAAGTTAAGAGCTAAGTTATTGTTAGAATACAGCTGGATCTTCGAGGTCAGCACGCTGTAGCTGGCAGTCAATATCGATGCACGTGCGCATCGGATGCGTTTTTTTTTCTGTGCCGCGTTCCTCTCATATTCAGCGTAGCGATCGGAATGTTTGGATTTCAGGTGATAAATTAAACCCGACGTGGAGAAAGTCTTTGCAGGTGCACCCCCTCTTGTAATTTCGGCATTACATATTTTGTAAATCGCTGTCTGTGGGTCTTTCTCAGATATAGCCTACTGAAATACGTCCACACCGCAGACATGTTGCTTCAGACAAGCACGTGCAGGTCGCCGCCGTTTCTGTTTGCGTCATCCCAACATTTCGGCCGTATTGTTTCGGTGATAAAAGGGTTTCGGCCGAAAACCGAAAATGCACTTTTGGGTCATTTTCGGTGGCCGAATATTCAGTGCATCCCTAAAAAACACTAGTTTACGCCAGTTATGCCCAGAGACGTAGCTCTCACGTGAGGCTGTAGTGTGCAAGTTTCCCATTCCCCATTGATGTAAAAGATGTGGATAAGTTGAAAAAATAAAGCCAGTTTTTTTTTTTAGGTAATATGTAATGTAATCTTGTTAAAACGGATTTTTATAAAATTGGTCACTTAAACTATCGCTCAGGAACTGGTATCGAATCAAGGTATCAATAACTATTACCCAGCCCTACTCAGGGTTTCTGCACACTTTTTACAGTCAAATTTAAGGCTTTTTAAGACCTGAAGAAATCAAAATGAATGCCGTGCATTAAGGGTGTGCAATATTGACAAAAATATGTCTTGATATTTTCAAAGTTTTGTTGATAATAATTAGATATTTTACTGATTGTGTTTTAGTGCTTGGTGCCATCACTGGTTTAGGCCTGTTGTTGACAGCTGACTCGCGAAGATGGTCAGTGGTCAGTTCACAAGAGTGACAGAAATTAACATTTTTTTATTCAGAGGTAATATTCGTCACCTTAAATTGATTTCCAGGGGAATTTTCCCCTATATATGGACATTTGTAGGATGTATGCATCATAATTCTAACAATCAAATTAAATTCTATTAGAAATAACATTATAACAACACAATACCACTGTTACCAGTCAAATTAAATCATTAAATCAAAATCCATCTTTGCAGTGCAGAAGTGACACAGAAGCGGCATCAGAACTGACAGCAATAAATTTACACTGCATTTACAATGGCATAAATAAAGCTATGAGATTGTTTTTTATAACTCAATATTTAAATTTGAACTGATTTCTAATTAAAGTTCTAAATTAAAGGGTACTATAAATGTGAAACTAAAACCGCCAGTAGTTGGCGGCAAGTCACTGTCTTGAGTTGAGGGAGTCATTCATTCAACCGATTTGTTGAAACGGCTGATTCATTCGGGAAAGGAGGATGTCATTGTTCATTGAATCATTAAATTGAATCGTTCAAAATGTGGATTTCAGTCAAAAAATAACTATAACTGCACACATCGCGCAGTGAAAGCACGAGAGACAAAAGCGACGTCAGCTCACAGTGCCTTTTATATAGTTAAAACATTGATTACAATATCATAATAGACAATACACATTGCACACCACTACGCACAAAGAATAAACTTAAAATTGAACTGACATTTGACAACTTGCTTCTTCTCTCCTCCTGTTTCGCGTGCAGGAGACATACGTAATGCTGCCAGCCACGAATGTGAAGCGAAATTTCACGTGAACAAGCAAATCCACAAAGAAAGATTAATAAATAAAAAAGTAAGCTAATTAGACAGTTTTAATTTGGAAAACATTTAGAGATGTCTAAGTCAAATAACCATCGAAAATTTAAGACCTTTCATAAGTAAAAATAAGACAGACTTTTTATGGCCTTACATTTTTAAAATCTAATTTAAGACTTAAGGTTCCGCGGAACCCTGCCTACTTCTCAACATTTAGTAATTCCGTTGTCATGTGAACAAAAACACTTTTTTTTTTTAAATAAATGATGCAGAATACAGTTTAATAGCAGTGAGAATATTTATGGCTAGGAAATTCTCTTAATTCACCCAACATTCATGCTTAAAAAGATGCTCAGAACGGTCCATGCATTCAAATAAACACAGTTTAAAGGAAAGGGTAATTTCAGGGACATCTTAATCAGATTAGTTGAAAACACCAAAATGTATAAGACGTGGCAGATGGCACAGCCTGCAATTCACAAACACTCACAAAGAACAAAAAAAAACAACAACAACAACACAAAACACCTGCTGTTTAGGAATTGGCTGACAGATTTTGGTACAGGCTTTAATCACTTTGTTTTTCCCATTCAAACACTTCCAATACCTGTTCCCAATAACAATCCTTTTGCTGGTACTAGGGCTGTAATCAACCAAAGAAAGTCTTGGTCGACTGAAGTCCTGAAATTTCAACTAATTAGTCGACTTGGGGTGGGGGGGGGGGGGTATTTATTAAACAAACCAGATCAAGACGAGAGCAGAAACGAAACAAAGTGCATAACTGAAAAACAAAGCATATAGTGTAGGCTCAAAACAAATACAAGCAGTGAGCACAGCGCAATTGCGCATTAGCCCCAAAAAATAAATGGTCACAATAATAAAAGTGAACCATAAAATGTTTCCAGTGTGGTCTGGGGGATGCTACCGTCGTTGCGTGTGTGCACCTTCAGTTATAAAACGATTATTACTAGTTGGCATATTTCAATGGTTTATGCCAATTCTGATATGTTCACTCATATAGCCTACTCAAAACAGACGGGGCAACCTAACGCAGACAAGTTAGCCTACCGTTTTTAGGTGTGTTGTGGAAATTTTTATAGTCATTGATCCCAAACAGGTATCATAAGAGAAAGAACCTATTCAATGTATAAAAGTATATGTGTGTACGTGCTTGTGCGTGACTTTTCAGGAACATATGGGACAGGACCTCTGACCTTAGGGACGGTCAGTTTTGGCCAGTTTATTTCAGTACCAGTTTGTGTCTTTAAGCAGAAACTGAACAGCAGTAAGGACCTTATCTGGGTGGGTGAAACGTACAGCGGGTGAGGAGGAACCTTGAAAACAGTATAAAGGCTGTCTCATATCTTCCTGTTGGGTGTCACTCTCTTGCACAGCGTAACTTCTGTGTACTAGACTGAACCTATTCTTGCAAGAATAAATACTTTTCTTTTTATTAATTTGACTCTGAGTGTCTCTTACGCAGTGATGATGTTTAACAGAATTTTTGCCACAACAGGTGATATGCCATGTTTGATGTCGAGCTGTGATATGCAAAATGTTTTTTCCGTTTTCTATTTTCATAAAATGCTGCCACACTCCCGATGTCTTTGACATGGTAGATTACTCTGGCAGTAAAAATACTAAATTCAGCAAACCACCATGGATGATGCAGACCAATGCCTTAGTTCTTTCTTCAATCTGTCTCCAGTGGGTTGGGCTATTCCAAAAAAGTGAAAATAAGAGGGGTGTTCTGAAGACAGACTGTTACCTGTGAAACAGGGGTGCTCTGAAAACCCCCCCATTAGCAACTAGTGATTAAAATAATGTAATGAAATTAACGCGGCAAAAAGTCGACCAATCAGAATTTTAGTCGAGCCAGATCGTATCGACCAATAAATCGACTAGTCGACTGGGAGAGTACAGCCCTAGCTGGTACCACTCTAGAACACTGCTTCATTAGAGAAATACGCCCTCATTCGTTTATGCTCATTAGTGTACTCACGCTGTAAGTGAATGAGCTGCTTTGGCATCTTGAAGTCTCCGGGGTAGAGCGAGTCATAGTAGGCGATGTTGCTCTCGGCCTCTGGGACAGGAATCACCATGTTATCCCTCTTTTCTCCGTACACCTGCTGGGCGGAAATCGCCCTCTGGAGATGGTGTTCCTATGGCAACCATAAACAGAGACATATGCTTCAGTAAACATTCCCATTCACAAAGTAGAGGCATCTCTCAAAAAAAAAACGGATCTTAAAGTAATGTACAAAAGACTATTTTGTCGCATTGTAAAGTCTGATTGATTTTAGCGAATTCATTCGAAAATAATGAAAAAAAGAAATTAACCACAATATTCAGATTAAAACATTTTCATTGTTTCTAAACGGTCATTTATAAACACTTTACAAATTGTACCAAATGAATCATTGAAGACTCAAATCAAAAGAACAAATCTTTTCGAACAGAACGTCATTAGTGCTTACGTATTGCAGGACAACATTGCCATTTGCCAAAGATATTTACAAAACAGTTGACAATATGCAGAAGCAGCATGGGATAGAGATCAAAATATAAATATTTTGATCATCATCATGACCAGCTTGATTCCAAACAATTCACAACATAATTTTTTCCCACAAAGATGATAAAAACATGCCGCAGTAATCTCCCTTCATTTTCTCCCGATAACCCCATTTATACAAAAACCTGTGCTGACTCAGAAGAGGCAATGCAAGAATCCTTCAAAAACAAAGCCAGTTTTATCTTTGAGCATTTATCCTGATCACTAACTTTATCATTATCGTCAACAAAACTACACCCCATTTACGCAACACTTTGGCACTTTTCTTTACCTCCCCTATGAATTTGTAATAGCCTATAAGATCAGAACACAAAAGAGATGAGCAGTGGTTTCAGAGAAAATGGCAAAACCATTTTAATGCAATAACCTGAACCGGTTTTCAAAAACCCCCCTAAATAAGTAGGCCATAAACAGGCTGCATAAAACATAAAACAAACCTATTGTAAAAAACACAAGAGAGCACATTCTCCAAAAATATCCACATCATTTGGCCAGTTCGCCTGACATCATGCACCCCAGGAGCTCATCTGAAATGATTACACTTGGCATAAGGAAATAAAATAATAATAATAAAAAAACATTATGCATGACAGCCTAGAAGCATTTCACCAGAGGAGCTCAAACAAACTTGGTGACGTAATAGCAGTAAGAAAGCAAACAAAATGTCCATTTACTTTTTACTAACATTTTTCTAACTTTCAGTAGTTTATTAGTCACAACTCTTTCTCTCGCTCGCACGCACGCACACACACACCTCGTCTTAAATGACTCAGCTGCGAGCCCTCATTGAAAGGTCTCTCGAAAGGAGGCAATTATCAGCAGACAAAAGCCAGACTTCCTTTGGCACAGTCCTCTGAATAACCTTCGGATTGCAAATGCTCCCCCCGCCGAGGGTGACCCCGTCACTGACCTTAGAGGATCATAATTACAAACAGATGAGGAGAGAGAGAACAAAATAGTCATATAAAACACAAAAAAGCTCTGAAAGAGACCACAACACGATCTCCAAGTGTTTATAACTAGGATCTCTTGTGAGCAAATCCTGATTATGAATTCAGACAGCCATATTTTCTAGTTCTTTTCAGAGGGTAGTTCAATTAAATATTTTAGGACAAAGAGGTTCAAGCTGACCAAAAAAAAAAAATACTCATTTGATTTTTTTGTAATGACTAAAGCTCTGCATTTACATTATGTAACACAAACTTTTTTTTTTTAAAAACACAAAACATATAATGCATTATAAATTACATGTCTGAAGCCAGTTCATTTCAGTTTAATTGCAATAAAGCTAATAGTCCCAGTCTGCACCACAATAGACTTTTTTTTTTAACCGCACAGTGGATTTTTTGTGGTTTTGACTAGGGGTGCAACGGTTCGGTTTGTATCACGGTTTAAGGGTCATGGTTTCGGTATGGTTTGGTGCTATATTCAGGTTAAAAAGGACTACTGCTAAATAAAAATAAAGAAAATAAGAAAAAATAAGCGAATCTATCTATCTACAAGCAACAGCACAAATAAATACAATAGAGTAGGGCTGGGCGGTATATCGAGTTTATCGATATTTAGTTTTTTTAAACGAAATGGAATGAGGCAATACCACAATCGATACAGTAACATCTGAAAAAGACGCAGTGTGAACTCCTGCAGTGAAAGTACATACTACAATTTGTCCTAAAAAAGACACAAGCTTATATTAAGTGCTTCAAAATAACTGGTAAAATACAGTTAACAAGTTTAAAGCAGCTTGCCCTGTCAGATGCTCTGACGGATACTGTTGCTGACTGACAGATACATACTTGCGCTGTTTAATGCCTTTGAGACGTGGTGCTTTCCTCAGTGCTTAACTTACATTTCACAGGTATATTCTCCATCTGTGAATGTTAGAAAGTCAAACAAATATGTCCATGTCACTGTCAGGAGAGGACGAGCTTCTGCAAGTGAATCTCCGCTAAAATTCAAGCTTCCGTGAACAAGCGCCAAACAGACGAGCACAATAGAATAGTAGCGCAATAATTCTGACTAAAATATACATATTGGCAAAATATTTGTTGTTGGAGAAAATAAATGTGCCATTAGGGTTGTGCCGATAGACGATAGTATCGTGTATCGACGATAGTCTGAGATTTCGCCGAAGGCAGATGCCTTTGACGATATCAATACGATATTGGCTCGTTTTACCATGAACATATTAAATTATTATTATTATTATTATTATAAAGCTAGTATTGTTATTAAATTAATATTAGGAACTACAATTAATTTGACTTGCCTAAATTCATAACGACATCACTTGCCTAACACTTGCGACAACACTCACACGCACGCGTATGAGGACTCCTCTAAGAAAATGTTTTTAAAACATAATAAAAAACTAGGCCTACAGCCCACATCAACATTGAATTGCAAGGTGATCCATTCACAAATTGTCAAGAGTGCTTGTTTTAACAGACGCACGCATATCTTATAGCCTACAGATCCAAGATGAAAATGGCATCGTTGTTCATCGTCAGTAGCCTATTTTGTTTCCTTAGCACATTAACAAAAAGTTTAAAGACACTAATAACACTAAAAACAATACAATTACTAAATATTAATAATAATAATCTCACTAAAATTATATAGGCCAGTCTTTATTTCACAAACACAGCATAACTCTGCCATCTGTGAAAATCAAAAGCAGCTTCAAACACTTGTTTAACAAGAAATATTCTTGTAATTTTTTCACTGTCATCATATAGGTCCACAAGAGAAATACTAAGCCAGTAAATTAAGATAGTCGCTATAGCATACCGTTATATCCCATCGTCGTCTCTGAGAGAACGCGGCGTTAATGCAGCGACAGCCGAAAGCTCAGTCCGTTTCTACTTTCACTTTGTTAATGAGCGTGTTTACAGGCACGTTCTTAACCCGATTATTCTGAATAAACTGACAATGCATGTGGTCATGTAAACGCATTAACCTGTTTTCCTTTATCGGAGTCAAGTCATAAGTTTAAGTATAAACCGATCGACTTATTCTGCCAGATTTCTGCCCCTTACTCTGATTTCTCCCGGCATGAACACCCGCGTTCTTCGGGCTTATTGAAGTGCGCATATATGAAGTGCATCCAGACAGAGAGAGCACTGGTAGGATGACATAGATCGAAAACTTCGACTCTTTCTTGACCTTAAAAATTATTAAAACGTGTTTTCATCTTGTGCAGAAGTAAAGTCAAAATGCTGCATCGGTAACGGCATGAGAGGATAATGAGTGTCCGTAAATTTCCTTCTGACATGTTGAAATGATTAGGATCTTTTTTTACCTCACTATACCGGGAAATAACCTGATCTAGCCTAGTAATAAACACTCCACCTTTGCTAGCAAAATAGAAAAATATTCTCGTATAAAATGAAGTAATAAAACAAGCAAATTAATGAGTAAATAATCAAGTTAATAATCAAATAAGTAAGCCCCGCCCCCTCACGATAATATCGTGTATCGCCGATCTCACAGGCTGACGATATGAAAATGGAGCATATCGCCCAACACTATGTGCCATATGTGGAATTTTAAACCTACAAGTATATTTTTATGAAAGTGACCATTATAATTGGGTAATCAAAGGCAGGCTAACCTAGGCTAATTAGTTTGTGCTTTAGTCATTTTAAAAACAAAAGATTGTATTTTTGTTTTTAGATTTTAACGTTACAATGTTAGAATGTAATGTGATTTTAACCACCTTTCTGCAGATAATATATTGAATAGCGTACATTACATTCCCTATATTTGTTTCCATATCCTTCAATATCAACATTATTTGGATATCATTGAGCAGGGTGTGAAATAACATTTGTTTAAATAAACACAGATTTTCTATAACCAGTAGAAAGTACCGAGATATTGTATATCGCCATTTAACCAAAAAGTACTAAAACATGATTTTTTGGCCATATCACCCAACCCTACAATAGAGCAAAAGATACAAATAAAATAAACCGAGCTTTTCAGGTATCTAAAATAGGCACAGAAATAGAATAAAGTAAATCACATGTAAAATAACACTGCATGTTTCACGGTAAAGATTAATCCTTATTAAAGTTACAAAAGCTATTCAGTTAAGAGCAGTGAGTGATTTCCTTTTTGGGTTAACTTTAAAAGCACTGACAGCAGGAATATTAGCCTGATGTCACTTTAAGACATAACACACTAATACAATATACTGATAATGTAAATGAGTAGGGCTAGGTATCGGTCAAAAATGTTCCGATATCGATATCGGTTCCTGAACGACACTTTTTTCGATACCAATTTTCTGAAATCCGTTTTTTCCGTTTGTTGACACTTTTACAGACTCAAAGACTCATATTGTTGCAAATATTGCATTGCACAATGTTGGCATAGAGCCTGGTGAAATTTAGTCACAACTTTTATTTTTTCCACATCTTTTACATTATGGGGAATGGGACGCTTACACACTACAGCCTCACGTGTGGTATGAGCAGGGTCCGAAATTAACTTTTTGGCTCACCTGCCACGGGGACTGGGAGATGAAAAAAAATCCACCAGCCAAGCATATTTCTTACCGACCAAAATAATAAACAGCCTTTTTGTGTCACATATAGGCTACATTAATTTCAGTACATTTAATTGAAATAAGATAGGCTAAAATATGTTGAATGAATAAGAGTACATAGAAGTCAAAACAGAGGAACAAATAGTAAGACATGAAAGATGTGAGCATGGAACTAGTGCTCATAACAGTACATTTGAAGGTTTTGTAAAACTATCAGATACTTTACCGAAAGTAAAAAAAAATACAGATTAATACTATCAGTTAAACGAAAAGTAGCTACTGTGTGGGATCATTTCGACAGAAACGGTGACGAAGTTACTTGCAAAAAATGCTACGCGGTGTTAAAATAAACCAGTAGGCCTAGTGCAAGTACAATGCAATATCACTTGCGAAGCAAACATCCACAAGCAAATGAAAGGCGCTTTCCGAAGTTGGCCACTCTAGTGAGACGTTATCTCTGTATTCCCGGGACATCTGTGCCATCGGAGATCCAGACTCACCCCACATCATGTAGACATTTTACTTTAAGTAAGAACTAGACAAGCTGTGGGTTGAGTTAGGCCTGCTATTTTTATTTGAAGAAAAAAATGTAGTCTGATGAAAAAAAAGCCGTTTTCAAAGCTTCAAACTGATTCAGTAGCCATGTTTCCATCCTCTTGTCAACCGAATTATCTGAAGTTCGGTAAAAAAACTAATGCGAATAAAGCTGGTGAAAGTGTGTTTCCATCCAACGGCTTTAAAGCGAATAAAAACCTGTACGTAATGACGTCACATGCTGTTTTGCGATCAAATTGGTATATCGAATTGATTTGAGACATTTTAAGGTGTTTCCATTCATTTTCGCACTAAATCGAACAACATTCAAGCAAACTTTTGCGAACAAAGTTTTGCTAGACAAAACGGAGCCTAATAGTGCTTATGTGCCAGCTGATAGCGACATATGTAAGGGAAAATGTATATGCCAGGCGGTTGTTAGCCTGAAGGGGTTGTATTCGCTAACAACCGCCTCGCTATACATTATCCTGCTTATATTATTACATGGCTACCTACCAAATTAATCAATAATTTGACACAAAATATTAACTTAAAAAGGAGTTTATTGATTTAAAACGAGTAGTGCTTCTGCTAAAGAAAATAATCTGTTCCGTCTCTGAACTGCGTCCATGGCAACGGTGTGTTATACTTAGCAGCTCCGCAGTCTGTTAACAAGAAATAACACACCGCATTCTACATTAGAATTCAACCAAGCCACGTAATAACAAGCAAACCTAACATAAGACATAACATAGACAACGACTCTATAAACACATTGCTATGATGATGCAGATGCACGTAAATGCCCGACGACAACGGAGGCAGCCTGTGGTGTGGGAACGACAGCGCTCCATCAGTTCTGGGAGATCGTGGTTCAGAGACACTTCACGGAAACCCTTTGGTTGAAGCATTTTTTTGCTTTGTCCACTTACATCTGTCTTTGTTGACATCCGCCATGTGTGCGCAAACAGAGCGGGAATACTAGCCGGAAATGAACTCGTCTTCTTCTGTTTTGTGGCGTGTTGCAACCATAAAAGGGCCTAAAACTTAATCGCAATTCATTATTTATTCGGCAAATAACGTTTCCATCAGCTTTTATCGCATTTGCCGTATATCGATCAAGATAAAATCCGATGAGACCGAACGCATTTCATTTGAGTCGATATTCATGAAATTTAATCGTATTTTACTGTTTCCATAAGGCATTTTTCATTCGATATCACTTAATTCGGATAAAAAGGTGTGGATGGAAACATGGCTAGTGTTTTCTTTTTGTCGTCTTAATTTGTTAATCAAGTTAAAAAATATATTTAGTGTAGGTCTATTTTAGGTTTTTTATATATATATATATTATTTCATTCAGTTTTTCTGTTGTCACTGTCAGAAATGCTGCAGGTAGGTGAAAATGTGATGTTAATCCAGGTTCTGTTGTTGATCTGTTCTGCATGCTGCTGTTTGCACATTAATATAAACCTGTGATAAAAAAATTATTTTTGTATTTTTAACAGGTCACAGACACTCGTTAATTTTATTTTTATTTAATGTCAATTCAATATTATAATCTTATCAGTAAATGGTTAATAATCGGATAACGAGCGGCGGTTGTCAGTCGGGAAAATTAAACGAAATGAGAATCCCTATGAGCCATCATGCCAGATATTTTATAACATTACAAAAGGCAATTGTAATAAACATTATTACATTACTATTTTGGTATGAACATTCACTTGCCAGTGTGGCGGATAGCCTTTTGAGATTTACTTGCGAAACGGAAAAACTACCCGCATTTGGCGCTTGGCGGGTGTTAATTTAAGACCCTGGGTATGAACCACGTCTCTGGGCATAACCAGCGTGAACTAGTGTTTTTCCTTGATATTTCCAGCCAATCATGCGGCATGCTTACTGGCTCACTGACGTTCAAGCGCAAGACTGGAGAGAGAACTAAATATAATTGCGCGCTGTTTGAGACGCGGCTTTTCCATGTGCACACTTCGGATGAGTGCGCACACAAATCTTCTCAGCGCGCCAGTTCTCTCACGTCTTCTTGAGCTTGAATGTTTAAAATGCCAAGGCTTAAAAATAAGTGCAAATGAGTTTAGTTTAAACGGACTGCAATTTGCTGTTCAGGTGTCACCAGCACGATCAACACCCAGCAGACGAATGACAGGTCATGTTTGAGCATATGGCACTCGCATTGAACAAAGTCAACAAAGAGTGACTGATGTCCACGTTTGATCATTGCTGTTGTAATGTATTGGGAAGCCAGAATGTAAGTAAAAAGACCGAATAAATTTGACCGAACAATGACGTTTTTGATGACGAGATCAAATAGTAACCAGCGTAGAGTGAGAGGCGCGCGCTTTATAAATGCAGCAAAACATCAGCAGATAACAAAACAGAAGCTCAACTGATGCATCTGTGGCAGACGTTGTACCCTTACTTGCAGCACTTAAGCGTCTTTTAAACCTCTGTAGTTGACAAACGCGCCGCCGCGTTTTACTGGATTTTTTTCACATATAGCAGCAAAATAGACTTAAATACTGTCATTTATGGTCATACAGACTTAAGAAATATGCAAAAATAGACCGCTAAATGTCTACTTGTGTCCACTACAATCGAAACAAAACTGTGCTTTTGTAAAATCGAAACAAAACTGTGCTTTTGTAAAATCGAAACAAAACTGTGCTTTTGTAAAATAAAGAAAATAAACAGGGTGTGCCTTCTGCCTCTCCGTTGACTTTTTTTCTTGGAGCACGTCTCTAAACTTAAACAAAACTCAGCCAATACTTGGCACACAGGCAAAGGCAATATATCTTTATAATCATTTAATTGTCTACTTTTAAATTATCTAATTCAAAACAAAAACAAATATTCTCTGTTTATGTAATCTGTATGAAAAGAGAGAGATGTCAGCCGTTCTCAACTCATCTGCTAATCGCCACGTAGAGCGCGCGCTATATTGAAACGATCTGTGGCAAATCCATGCAAACCTGTCAACGCCCACGATAAAGTGTAAGTAAACCGCAAAAGTAGGCTTATGTCTAGGACAGTTATTCATTTGTTGTGGGTTCATCCATATTTTTTTTTTTGCACTTTTCAATGCACTTTTTTAGTTACATTCTTTCAACAGTCAGTTATAGGCCAAACATAGACTATTCAAGATGGCCAAATAAAAATATTTTTTTTTATTTTACTAATTTATTTATTTTAAGTTATATTGTGCTTTGTTTAAATAATATCTGCTGGAATGTTACAAAAATTCAGTGTTAAATAAATTGTATTTTTGCAATTTGATTTTTTTTCTCTGAAAAGCAAGACAAAATAGTAAAAAGCATATTTTTACCATTTAATTAAATGCAATGATGAAAAAATTGGCAAAATAAATGGAAAAAATTTGAAACACCGCGTTTGGTATTCGGCTAAGCGTTTCATTATTATTCGGCTTCGGCCAAGAATTTTCATTTCGGTGCATCCCTAGTTTCCATTGACAGAAACGTGTATTAGCGGTGTATTAACTCTGTCTGTTTTACACTTTATTTTCAACAAAACTTAGGCTATGCGTTGTCTGATTTGAGATAAACCGCAATGCAAGTGTATGGAGACCGGTACAATTTGATTTTTTTTTCTTTATAGAGAACCGTTACAGCCTTAGTATTAACTTACTGTGAAGCAGAACCTACTGACTGACACATTGTTACCATTCAATTAAGCCCTGCCTTAACACCATTACTTCAATTTTAAGACAATGGAGCGTGAAGCCCAAATCCACACGACCAGAATCATCGAATCATCATACACGGTAGGGCTTTGACTTTTGCCCAAAAATCATATTTGAAGTTTGTTTGTTTTAGGGCTGCAGCTATCGATTATTTTTGTAATCGATTAATCTAGAACTTAATCGATCGATTAATCGATTATTCTGGTAGTTTAACGCTGAAGAAGAGCTGTAATGTGACTTGTTGAACACGCAGTAAAAGCTGACGCACTTTTTGTTCCGTGCGTTTTAACTGAAAAATGAGTACTCCGAATCTTTATTAAAAACCAACAGACTTGGGACTTACATTTTTTGTTGTCGTCTGTAACTATTTGTCAGACGTGAAATACAAACAAGGTCTCACAAAGACTGCAATACAATATTTGTTCCTCCATCACGTCCCGGTGTGTACAGTGAATGCATGCTGAAATGATTGTTGCGTGGCTACATAAAAGTTTAAGCATTTGTGATGCATTGCTGCAATTGGTCTGACTGGTGTGTGTGTGTGTGTGTGTGTGTGTGTGTAGGGGTTCTTTTTTTAGGCTATACTCTCTTGCAATTGAACGTGATAGTTACGTTTACTACTTAAAAATGTCATCAAAGCTAAAAATCATATCTAGTCAAACCGCATCACGACATCGCTACAAATACAGTATGGGATTAAAATCAGCGAACATCAATAGGCTTAGACAACGTTACCTTGTTTCAGCAAGTTAAGTGTATTAAGTGAATTAAGTGTGTAATGATCACACACTTTAGACAATTTCTGCCGTTTATTTAAATATTTATTCTCCGCCATCGCGCCAACTAAATTCAAAATATATGCTTCCTGAACAGGTCCGTGTGAATAAACGGTCCGTGTGAAACAATCAAATCCCTTCGCCGCGTGTATAGTGCGCGTCATAGGAATTTAACGAGGCTTCGAGGCAGAGTTTTTGCCTCGAGGAATTTTTGTAATCGAATAACTCGAGGAATCGTTTCAGCCCTAGTTTGTTTATTAATATTCGAATATGAATTATTTATTAATATTTTGACCATTAAATGCCGCAGCGCTAGGGCTGGGCTAAGCGGGCTTAAGCCCCGAATGTTTTAAGTAAAGCCCAAAATATTTTGTTACCTTGTCTTTCTCATCGAGCAAAACAATTAATCAGAAAAACAAATGTGAATAAGTTTACAGCAGCCGCGATTAACTTACCTAATCATGGAAAGTGCATAGGTTATTGCAGTTTTATTTATATTTTTACCTCTGCATTAAAGGTACTTGCAAAGTGCTTTTGCAGCGTTGAGCATTGTAGCCAATCACAGACATTTCTGTGGAACGCATCGGCCAATCAGATGCGTTTAAATGAGTTCTTGTGCTGAAGATGTGTTTGCGCGAGCTCACCGTCACAGAGTTCTACACATTATTATTGGCAATAAACTTAAGATGCAAATAAGAGGTTCTCGGCAATGTATTTGATATTCTTGATTCTGCTCTGATGCACTCCACTACGCACCGCTCTGTTTGTTTTCATGATGACTAAAAGTTCAGCGGTCTAACGTTAGCTCATTGATGTCAAAATGATTAAAGAAGACGGGGCTTACCGTTCACAGAAGGATGTTAACATTGAACGGATACCTGGTAAAATGTAAGTAGCGCCACACGTTGCTTTTCAAATTGTCAGAAGTGTAGATTTCGAACTCCTCGTCAGGAGTTGTTGTTGTAGGAGTTGGCGCGGCCATTGTTTCGATATACAAAATAGGCGCTGCGCTAACCAGGACACTAACGTCACCCACAGGAGCCCAGATGACCAATAATTGCCTTGCTAATGAGCTCGTGATTCACAACTTCACCAGACGTGAAAAAGCCTCGGAATCTGAATTGAAAACAACGTTTACAAGCAAACACATTTACAAAACACAATGCCCATAACAGGTTTGAATATTAAAGCCTGCCTAATATTCGTTTGAATATCACTATTTTTTTTTAAATATTCGAATTCTATTTGAATAAGGAAGTTCGGAGTCAAAGCACTAATACACGGTGACCAGCTGTTGGCCTGGCTGATCCAGAATCAACTAACGTGACATTGTCCAAAGCGACTTGTAACAGGGATGAACTTATTTTGCTTCAAATGAACTACATTCAGATATAAGCATAGCCTATTACATACTAGCATGGGGATTTTTCCATGTCTGATGCAGATTTCTAGAGTGCAGGATGACAGAAATAATGCAAAGACAGACATAATACAATTTAAATGGCAATGACACAAATAGCCAAATCGTCCTATTGTCAGCAGAACACTGATACACAATATCGTTGGGGGTGGCGGAGCTTTTTTACTTGGGCATATGCTTAAACAAATGAAAAGCGCAATGGAATGGAAAAACTGTATATTGGATTCATGCATTAGGCAAGGTCTTAATGTGACAGCAACCTAGTATTCCTGCTCTCCGTTTTTAATGTTAATCTGAGTCTGAGAAGGGGCGGAAGAATCAACTCTCTCTAATATTTAAAATTTTGACTGCAGTGCGCATTTCAACCGCTAGGCTAGCTTTTAGGTAATGGGTCAAAAACACCAAAAACAATAACAGGCCCCATTTTATTTCATGTAGCCCATTTATTACTTTCTTTGTGATGGCATCCAACATGTTAAAATTGAACCACTGGTACGACCGGACAGTGGAAAAAAAAACCTTAGTGTAGAGCCTGGACTGCTGTTTGAAGCAACAATGCTAATCTTACAGAACATGCCGAGTCATTTACAAAGTCCTGGCATTCTGTCAGGGAACTAGAGAGAAACAAGCAGGTCACACTTGTCTGGAATACTGCCATGACCTCTAGCCTAGACGACAGACCGGAATGAGGAAACCATCATCTCTGGGAAAACCGGCTTGCTGGAATGTAATCTGCCAAAGCCGACACATCTGCCAAACGTACAAGGCCTACATAGGCTACTAACATAAACAATAACCACAAATCACAATACTGAAAATGAAGCATCATGCTTGGCAACTGTGATGAAAAGACAAATAAATGTAAAGAAGTTCATTACATGATTATCCAACTGAACTCAAAATCGCAGACATTAAAAAAAAGCAATTTTGCAATTCCACTTGTTACCACTAGAGACAGAAAATAGGGATGCACCCATACCACTTTTTTCAGAATCGATCCGATACCAAAAATTCTGAGTATCGACCGATACCAATCCGATACCAACCCTTTTTTTTTTATTTAAGTAGAATTTATATAACTCTCTGTGTGTTGAACTGATAATCACTCATTGTGTGTTAAACACAGTCTACTTAATACAGACAACTTCATTATAAAGAAAAACAAATCCAAAAAAATATATGATAATAATCTATGACAAAAATGCTTTTATAAACTAGATTAGTGGATAATTCAGCAGTAAAATTTAGTCTAGAAAAATCATAAGTCCACAATAATTGTATAAAATCTGAACATCTAGTGAAAAAAACAAAGAGACAATAAGTGTAACACTAAATCTGGTAAAACGTTACACATTGCTCTTTGTATTGTAAAATACATTCATGAAAAACAAGTTAACAAAAATCAAAAAGATAAATTTTTATATATAGATAGGCTACTATACAATTGAGACATGTTTTAAATGTATAGGACACCTGTTTAATGAGCCTGCAACATATGATAGATAGGAAAGAACAAGAAAGGCCATTCATAATCTTTCATTACGTCACTGTGTTATGATATAATGAAAGGCTGCACATACAGTGCGGCACAAAGCGCTTATGCGCATCCAGAGCGCAGAATGATGCGCTTGAAGCAACATGGAGTCACAGCACGCAGCGCGACGAGTCCGCATTGAAAAGTGCAAAGCACAAACGAAAGACATATTGATGCGTAGAGTATTATACAGCATCTATGCAATAGTTTATTGAGCCTTTTATTTTAACAGTTTTAAATTTCAGTTACTGTGCGCGTGAAGAACAATTATAGTGCTCTGACTCTATTCTAGTGTTGTGATCTAACAGACACCCGGTAGAAACATGATTAAGTTACAGCAATAAAGTACAACAAGATAAAGTTGTTTTATTCGTAACCATAGAGCTTTATCTACAGATCAAGAATAATAATAGTAGCCTAACATAGAATCATCTTGGAGAGTTTCATCATGTTGACTGTCGTAACCAAACGCGACGCTGAATACTGAATGAAGAATGATTGACAGCCGCTGCGGAGGGAAAAGTTTACGTGATCTTGAATTTAATTAATTTCCATCTCAAATTATACTATAATAGCTTCAGAACACTTGCAATATAGTGCTCGAAAACTTTATGGTGCTTTATAATGTTTTTGGTGCTTTTGTGGGGCTTAACAATAACACAATAGTATACGCACAATATTGGATTTGGTACTGTAAAGCGCGATGTAGGCCTACATTCACATCCCATTTAACAACACAGCGGCAGGTTTACACTAACATGACATTTTAGTTTTTCACCATCACAAAAGCTTATTATTTGCTTGTTTTTTTAAAGCCTTGCCAGATAAAAAAATGCACATGCAATTCTGACATAAGCTTTTTCGAGTGTGTGTGTGTACACATGAAGCGCGCACACACACACACACACAGTAAAAGCCTGTCATACAGTAATGAAATAAGTTCTTTCGCATCTTAGAATGTGAGGACAGTTCGGATGTGTATCAGTTTATTAGATCCATTCATTACGTCTTAAACTGACAGCTGCTTAATAAACCTGCTGTCTGTGTCACTAATGTTAACCAAACACTTACTGCTCTTGACTGAATAACTTCAGTAGCTTTAATAAGATTCAGTAAGCTATAGCCTAGGCCATTTAATTCATATGGTGAAAGTCTGTAGTTTTCTTTTTACATTTGTTTATTCAATTTTTTTGAATGCTACTGTAATGAAAATATTAATGCACTATTTAATTTCTTATATTGTATTTTTCCTATTAGGCAATTTGTGGGGTTGTCACAATACCATAAAAATGTCTTGCAATACTTAAGCACCTGAAGTAGTATTGTGATACCATGCAGTATTGTGTTAATTTATAATTCAAATCTACAAATTAAACCGAACTTTCATAAATACATCTATGTAAGCTAAATGTAAACAGACCATATTTTCCTCTGAATACTTCATTAATGAGAATGAGTAACTGGCTATTGTTACCAATCAAATAAAATCAGTGTAAACTAAATTATTTAAAAATAAACCCAAATGCTATTGATATTACAATTGCATAATGTTATGAGAATGTTTTAAATATATAAAAAAAAACCAAGAAAAAAAAAGAAATAGGCCTACTTTTAGATGGTAAACTAAAGCCGCCAGTAGGTGGCAGCAAGTGTTAATGATTGAGTCACTGAATCCTTCAATTCGTTATAAACGACTGCTTCATTCAGGAACAAAGTAAATGACCAGTGATTTGCTAGATTTGTTCAGAAAAACGGATTCATTCAGAAACAAAACAAAAACAGCACTGTCGAAACATCAGGAGCATGTTTGCCCGCATATTATAAAAATTCCAACCCTGACTGGAGAGCAGTATTTTATACATGGGGGCCTAATTAATTTATAATGTTAAAATCACATAATGATGGATGTGATTGAACGGAGTGCAAAGCCGCTATGTTGATGAATGGAATTGCATTAATGTTTCTAGAAACAAACTAGCTACACCTTTGTAGGTGGCTACATCAGAAGTGGTCAAATGAGCAAACGGAAAACTGAGAGAATACATTCTTATATATGATGGTATTGATTAAGTGATGCTTGAGCTGCTATTTTTTCTAGTCATTTCAGATCCTTTCTCTAGATAAACTTCAGCCCCAACAACAAATATTAAATGACATTTAAAATATATTTTTGTACAGAATGCTTATGGAGGTTTAAAGGTAACTCAACTATTGCAAACTAGCTACTTGGAAACCTTTGAAAAAGCAGCATATCAGAGCACAATCAGCACATGAAAGCACAATTATAGAGTTATTTATGGTTTCAGAGAGTTCCCACGCTGTTCAGAAAGGAAGTTCTTGCACTTAATATCACCTCCCAGTATTCACAGTGAATCCACTAAAATGGTGGTTTGGGCATTAACATGACAAAAATAAAATGTGACCGATACAAAAATAAAAGCCACAAAACGGAACAAAACACAATAGGCTATATTCTGACAAACTTTGTGTCAGTGCTTGAAAATCACATCTTCGGGGAGTTGTAAAAGCTTGTGACCCGTGACATAACAGCTAGAGAACTAAACAGACAGTAATTTGGCCTAGATTAATCCAGCCTTTATGGATAGCAAAACATTTAACCGCTGGGAGAAACCCACTCTGCCACACATTCCAAACAATCCGTAGGACAGAGCTTTAACCAGTTAGACACATCCTACAGTCAATTGCTGTCAGAAAAATTGTCATCACAAGATTTGAAATGGCTTAAAACGGCTAAGAAATGTCAATTGATATAAAATATCCCCCGTGCCTGTAGTAATAAGAAAGCCTGCAAGCATCCACCAAACAAATGGTACAACGAAACAAAACTGGTTTTCTATTGTTTTTCCAAGAATCACCGGGGCTTGTTGAAAATCAGAGTCAGGGGTCACACAGACCACCAATATTAAGGCTAAGCTGTAAGTTGACTCGTAGAAAATGCACACTTCAAACTAGGGCTGTCGTGACAGCCCTAACTAAAAGTGTCAACCAATGTTTACACTACAGTACACAATTTTTTAACTAAAAACATGCGTTTTGGCTGTTTATTTACACGACAGCACTGTCTGTCCCTCTATTGACAGCTACGCAACGACCACTCTGACACTTCAAAAGGTTCATAGGACTGCACAATATATCGAAATATCGCAAATGTATAGCCTATACCGCAATATGCATATCGCAACGTCTTGCAATAACTGAGGTCATGAACAAAAGACAAATAGAAAATCACTCACTGCTCGTGGCTGAATAACTTTTGTAGCTTTAATAAGAATCAGTATAGGCTATTAGGGGTGGGAATTGGCAAAAATGTGACGATTCGATAGTATTGCGATATTTGGGCCACGATTCAATGCGATTCTCAATATATTGCGATACAGCAAGTATTGCGATTCGATTCTGCGATATTGCGATTCACGTCCCCCGTATTATTCAAAGGCATTACAAAAAATTAGGAAAATAAGACTGCTCACCTCACTTTAAATGTCACATTTAATTCTTTAAACATTATCTTCTACACATTAACTGAAGTGCAAAAACTGAAAAACTTGTTCTTGAACATTCGGGACACATTGCAACACTGGTTTCATCACTTGCCCACCGCGGCACCGCAACAAAAACAAAAAAAAAGTTTAAAGCGTTAAAAATGTTTAATGCAATTACGCAGTATCCATTAAATCCTGCCTGTATTACACACACACACACACACACACACACACGACCCACAGAAAAGACACGCGTCAGTATCAAGTTCTCTTTCGGGCTTGAACAAACCATAACACACACAAATTATGCCAAAATGTCAGTTTTGTCGAGTGTTCTCATAAGAGCAATCTTGAATTATTTAAATAAATGTAGAGATTTGTGAGAAAATGGGACGCGTGTCAGATCGCGTCTCTGTCCCACATTGCACTGCATTAACGAATGTACAGCTTATGTACGCTCAACGCCTGTCGCTCACTCGTTTTCATTCACTCCTTCAAGTGAACAGTATTAGTGGACTAACGTTAACTTAGGGAATAGGCCTAACTTAGTGAATGAGGGTTTAGAGGGCGATTTCAACCCATGTTCTCAAGCAGTGAAAAATAGAGGACAATGACAACGCGCTGACAGACAAGACCGAGCAGGTAATATTTAATATGGAACAAACAAAACTCACTGAGCTCCCAGCACATAACTTAAAATTATTTAAATACAATAGAGTAACATAAAGCAGACATAATAGAGTAACATAAACCTGAGAATAATCATAAAACCGAAATTTACCCACACTTTCGATTTGAAAGATGCGGAGCGTCGTGTACAACCGTAATACTGAAGCCATTTTCATTTGAATTTGCTGTCGAATGTACGACAACAAAGCACCGCAACAAGCGCCACCTTGTGGATGTAATACGCAAATGTAAATGATCAGAGTAAACTCTGAGAAAACCGGGAAGTAAAACAGATAATTTTATAATTAAATATCGCAATACTTTGCGCTACTGTATCGATATAATTGCGTGCGCAAAATATCGCGATACTGAACAGAATCGATTTTTTCCCCACCACTATAGGCTATATATTTAATTCATACAATGAAATCTAAGCAGTGTTTTATTTTTACATTTGATTATTCAGTTTCTGTTGTTAAATAAACCTAATTTAGGCTTTATCTGAAACACTAAACGGATTCAGGCTACACTGATGTTAAAATAACACTTATTTCTTATGCTACAGTAAAACACTGGCGTTCACTCTCAGAAGTTTCAAGAATGTTTTCTTGTCACAAAAAGAATGTGAAACATATGCAGCTTATATAATTTTAAATATATTTTAAAGATTATAATTTTACACCCTTTACGGATTATGGCATTAAATATTGCATATCGCATTTTTCTTCAATATCTTGCAGCCCTAATAAAGAGTTTGTAAAACTAGCCTAATCAAAATGAATTGAGCGGTTTAGTCCAAATTGTCTGAAGAGACTCGATCACTTTATATGATGACAAAACTATTTCCGTTTATGTTCGCTGATCAAAACTTGTTAATAAAAGCCTAATTTCAATCTGTTTATCATAAAGCGATCCAGTCTCTTCCGAAAATTTGGACTAAACCACTCAATTCATGTGGATTAATTTTAAAATCTCATGAACTTTTTGAAGTGATTAAGTCAAGTGGTAGTTGTCTGGCCTGTCAATGGATAGACAGAAATCTCTCAGATTTACTTTAAAATATCTTCATTTGTGTTGCAAAGATGAACGAAAGACTTATGGGTTTGAAACGACATAAGAGAAAGTAGCCTAATTGATGACAATTTATTTTTATTTTGGGATGAACTATAACCCTATAAAAACAAAAACACTTAAAAACTAGGCCTCTCCATTCCAACGAAAGAGCACAAGTG
The DNA here is from genome assembly GCF_051911475.1 of Siphateles boraxobius. Lineage (NCBI taxonomy): Eukaryota > Metazoa > Chordata > Actinopteri > Cypriniformes > Leuciscidae > Siphateles > Siphateles boraxobius. The sequence continues at coordinate 2,180,854 of NW_027509097.1, forward strand.
TGAAAAGGTGTCAAGAGAGCACAACCAGCATACACGCTTCATCTTTCACAAGGGCCTCAGGCTTATTTTGTATTTCTATTAAAAAAATATTGCATTAATTGAATTCTTCAAACAGTGCATACAATTTAAAAAGAAGAAAAGCTTCTCCAACTAACCAAACAAACAGCCTCAGACATTAAACAGCCACTCTTTATGAACCTCCACATCAAGCAAATACAAGAGACACTTGACATGCTGCTGTCATAGACCACGTTTGTAAATAATTTTCTGATGTTTATTCTAATAAAAGATGCACAGATCCAACCAGCACAAAATCAGAAAACCAAAAATATTCTCTTCTGGAAATACTAAAGAAGCTCACTCAGGAATTTAATGATCTCACTAATTTTCATTAACATCCATTACAATACACAAAAGAATGCAATGAATTGAAAAAGTAGGCCATGGTGTTTCTTTTTTAGTAAACTGCAAGGTGACATGACCTCATATTCAGATCAATATTTGCATGTGCCAGGGGTATTTTTTGGAGATAAAACAAGAATTTTGTCTTATTCTGGTTAAGGCACTGACGTTAATGTGTGAGTGACCAAATTCTGAATAAGATGCATGTAAATCCAGTCATTGATGCTAGCGGCCCCGGGGCCTAATAAGAATGGAAAGAATCTTATTTAAGGGGCCTTTGGCTCAGCCTCACTCTCCAAGGTTTCCACATCTTTAAACAAATAGCCTACATTTTTCATTCATTCATTATTACATGCATTCAAGGATTTTCTGTATAGAAATTGCATTCACAAAGAGCAATTTACAGGCGATAAATATTTTCACAAGCATCACTTGATAGTTTTCTACACAGAAATACCGATGACTTATCCATGTGTGAAAAAACGAGACAATTGTTAAATGGATAGCCAATTCACTAAAAAAAAGAGAATAATTATTTTATTTACGCAGCCTCACGTTGTTCAAACCATGTATAACTTTTAGAAGAACACAAGAGGAGACGTTAGGTAACATGACAACCTCAGTGACCATTCAGTTTCATTGTATGGGAAAAAAACAAAACATGGAAGTCAAGTGAATGGGGACTGAGGCTGTCAAGACCTAATATTCTCCGTCTGGGCTTCCCAAAGAAGAAATGAAGTTACACAGAATTGGAACAACAACAAGAAGGAGAGTAAATTACAGAATTTACATTTTTGACCAAAGTATGGCTTTCAAATTCGCTGATATTTCCAGATTTCCCACGACAGCGGGAATTCCCGCCCTCTGTCTGCCGTTTGTCGCCACTACAGAAAAAAACATCCAACAAAATGTCGGTACCTCCACGGTCACATGACTCCTTTTGTGTTTTGCTGCACGACTCGGGTCCGAAAGGATTGACACAACCCTACGTTCACACCGCGAATAGCCATCAAATAAATCCAACTGTATATACCACACTTAAAACTAGGTGCAAGCTGCAAAACGGGCACAAAACACCGTGTAAACGCTTCACTAACAGTCGGCCATTTTGTTGCATCCAAACCTGCGCAGACTGACAGAAAAAAACAAGTTTGTATCGCAGAAAATCGGAAGTTGCATGGTTAAAATCGTACCGATTCCTCGTCCTTCTCCATGCCTGTGGGCATCTGCGGCACGGCGCGGTTGATGGACGCGTACTCGTGCAGGTCGGGCAGATCCTCGCAGCGGTAGATGGGCAGCGGTTTGAGAGCGTCCAGCGCCCGCGCCCTGAACGACAGTTTACTCATTTTACTCTATAAATCTATCCGATCCCCTCACAATCTCCCATAAAACCGCCACAGATCTCATGGAGGAGGGTGGATGGAGTTGGAGAATGAGAAAAAATAATGGAATAGAAAAGATCCAGCGAGGAAAAGCAGAGGCGGGTGTGTGTGTTTTCTCTCGCTGCCTCAGTGCGCCATTCACAACATGGCGGACATTAAAAACTCCTCAGCCGATTGCGTTCTTCCCTCCTCCCTCACAAACTCCCGTGAACGCGCACCTCAGCCATTCCAGCACGGCCCATGCACGCGAGCGCGGTCACGAAACATGTGCACGCGCGCACACATTATACGTATATCAGATATTATTTCATTATTAAGGGGCTTTATTTACCATCCAAACAATAGGCTACACAATGTCATACATTTGTCACATGCTTCAACTGAATTAATTCTTATAGCTGTTAAATACAGGTCTATTAAATCGACACAGTAACTGTAAATTAACGCACAAGATAGCATAACATCTTATAATACATACTGTTTTGAACACTGGTGTATAGGTTACATGTTTAGTTGTATTGCCAAAATGAACACATGCACTTATATGAACTAACTCATATGAAGTACAACTTCCAACTCTTATTTTTTTCTTTTTTTAGCTAGCAGTTCTGCTCCGTGCCATATTATTGTGCAGTTGGTAAATAAACTGATGGGCTATAAAATACACCCAATGTTGCATTTATATGCATTGTCACCTTACAATTCAACATAGACTTGTTTTCTTTTAGCTTGAAACTTTGCAATAACTGTATAGAGCATATTTATATCACAAACGTGCATTTTGTCAATTATGTTACAATCAGTTTTATGTTAGGATACTGCGCCCTCTATTGGTCAAATTAAGTTAAACCAATGAAATTAAGTTGATTTCACTAATTATAAATTCATACTGCCTTTACAAACTCTTCGAGATTATTCAAAGCCTATTAAGTTGTCCTCCCCCCCCCCCCCCCAAAAAAAAAAACATACAACGCAGTCACCACATTAAAGTACACAAAATATAGTCAAGAAAAGGAATTGTTTACAAGCTGAACAATGATTATGTTTTACAAGAAAAAAAAGGTAATTTCCACAAACATAAGAACAAAATACAGCAATAATGGTTTAAATGGAACAAATAACACAATGTATATAGCTTTTAATGGAGACTAAAGTCACGTCATCTTCAGTGTAAACACAAATGAATGGCTTTCAGAAAACTGCCACATGGTGGTGTAAGTTAACACCATTGAAAATAACACACTTCACAGAACAAGTTTCATAAGGCTGCAAAGACATCAACAAAAGTCAGTTCCATTTTATCTTAAGGTGACGTAGTTACATTGTACTGAGTAATATTAATTAACCACTTACTATAGAGTTACGGTTAGGGTTAGTTTTTGTTATGCAGCATTAACTATTATTACAAGTACATGTAGCCTATACCGTGTAACACCTTAAAATAAAGTGTCACCCAAAAGTCTGAATGAAAACTATCATATCTGCACATCTTTATACAATGACATTCTGACTATAATTTCACACCAGTTTATTTGCGCACTAATTAAATAATTAATAGCCTAAACAACCTGGCAATCTCATCCTGATGACTGAAGTTCTTAAATCATGCACATATTGTCAATTTTAATCACGGACCATTATTTTTAATGAAGAGACCAGAAACTAACAGATAGTGAAGATATCAGAAAGTGAGAAAAAGAGAAGTGAAAATATGGTAGAAGTGGGCATGATAAATAATTGTTCATCTGTTATCAGATAAAAAAAATAAAAAAATAAAAAAAGACCAATTGGGGCAATCTTGTGCTTAGTAAATAATAATAATAATAATAATAAATGTAACACATATAGATCATATTTGCACACACCACAAAACATTTGCTTGTTGATATGACATTATACACATAAATTGCTTCTGAGCAGGAAGAGGACTTGAAACTGAGGCGCAGTTTAAAAAGCAGGTCTCCTGAAAGGCCAAACTGACCTTTTCACTGGGTTTGAGAAAGATAACAAGCAAAGAAGCCAAAAACAATATGCGTATGCTGCTTCAATTCTACCCTGTCATTTAGACTATAATAAGACAATAACACCTACCATAAAAAAAAAAAAATCACCCTCAAAGGCCAACCAAGTTTACGAGTCTGGGCTGAACACATAGATAGGTAGTTTTTTTAAAACTCATAGTACGAGAGACTTGGGGTAAAACCCAAATGATGGTATAACCAGAAACTCAGGTCACATTGTAAAACAAATTTTGAATACATATGGCCCTTTTAGTGGGGCATGTTGTCACATTAATGAGTACGATGTCATAATAGCAATCTACTGTTTATTGGCACTGCTTTGAGATGTAGCCTATACATTAAATAAATGATGATGCATTTGAATGCTTCAAATATCACTTCCTCTACATTTCTGGTTAAAATGCATTCTAAGGTCATTTAAATAGCTTTGCGGATCAAATTTTTTAAATATATATATATAGAAAAGCAAAAATGCAATTAAACAGCACATAGAGCACTAAAGAAGCTCTGCCTTATATATATGACATTATTTATAATGAAGCTTCAAACTATAAATACAGGATGCTTCGTCAGTTTGGTAGTCGAGGGCTCAACTACAATCCAGACAATATATCTCAGCGTAGTCTAATAAACAGTGATATATTGTGAATAATCATAGAAATATCTTCAAACAATGCCTAATTAAAGAGTGCAAATGTACAACACTTGTTGTGCAAATCTTCTGAGGAATTTAATTCAAACACATCTACAATGAATGCTGAAGAAACACACACTAAAACACAAAGTGTGATTGTCTGCTAAAACACATCAGGCAGGGAGACCAACAGTTTTAGGCTGGTTTTAAGCTGTTTTTAGTAGGAGTATACGTATAAAACACATTGTGACTTTAGATTTTACACATATGCACAATGAAAAAAGTACAATTTCCATTTGTGTTTAACTCCAGAGCTCCCAACAGGGGGAAGAAAAAAAAAGAGAGAAAAAAAAGAAAACAAATCTGGCAACAACACAAGAACAACCCTTATTTAAAGAGGTCCATCTTTAACAGCAATGTAATCATTGTAATGAGGTCAAACAGAAGGAAGGTGGTATATACACAGTAACAGGCCATTAGATGCCGGTTTATTAACATAAAGAGCTCTTGACCAAACCAGGAACAACATAATCTGAGTGGAGCTGAAATCGACTAATCCTTCAATCTAATCATAAAAAAAGTTGTCTATAATAACACTGAAAAGAGTAACTCACCAGTTTTTCCACTAGGGTGGATGGTGATAATTCATCATAAACATGTCAAGACCAGATTTCCAAAGCCATACGAGGGGGATTGGGGAGTTGTGGGGAGAAAAGAGGACATACATCAAAAGCATGTCTAAGTCTACAATCATCTTTTTTGGAATAAGATCTGGATCATTGTTGCGGTAGAAAATCCGTCTTCATAAACCCGATGAAGATATAATAATCCGCGCGCCAAGATCACCGACGGCCGCAGCGCGCACTTATCCACTGCGCTTTCACTTTAAATTAAACTCAACTCGAGACTGCTGGCAAAAGTACCGACCAAACGTTTGTTTTACGATGAAGTCCATCTCAGTCCACAGTCCTGGAAAGATCTGGTTGTTCCCCTAAAGGGTTAATAAGTTTCGCGTCTTCATTGGTTGGAGAGAGACAGCGATCACCTGTGGAGAGCAGCGGGGTTGGTCGAGCTCTGAGACAGGCAGGAAGAGTGCTCGCTTCACACACACACACACAGGCATTTAGGTGGACATTTTATAAGTATTTATCACTTTTATTAAGTGTTTTATTTAGATTGTTTTTATTATAACAATTATTTATTTTTATTCTAATTTTATATTTTATTTAATTAGTGAATAATTATTTTTGCATCTTCATTGGTTGGAAAGAGACACACTCATCAGATAGATTATACTGTATTATATATTATAATATATAATAATATATAATATGTATAATTAAAAAATATTCATATATAAGTGCTGTCGAAATGATTAATCGTGATTAATCGCATCTAAAATAACAGTGTGTAAATGTGTAGCCTATATGCAGTATATATATATATATATATATATATATATATATATATATATATATATAGTGCTGTCAAAACGATTAATCGTGATTAATCGCATGTAACAAAAATTTAAATATATAGGTTTACATATACACATACACACAAACTTCTATGTTAGATGCGATTAATAGATTTGTCACACACACACACACACACACACACACACACACACACACACACACACACACACACACACACACACACACACACACACACACACACACACACACACACACACACACACACACACACACACACACACACACACACACACACACACACACACACACACACACACACACACATGTAATAAATAGCCTATAAATATAGTGTCTCATGTGCAGAGCTGAATAAAACTGAATGAATTCATCAACGCTGAATGAAAAGTATGTAATATTTTCTGGGAAGGAAAACTCTTGCTGGGTTGATACTGTGTGACTCAGAGTTTAATAATATCTCACTCAGAACAAGCAGAACAGTCCATCACGGACTTGTCTCAACATGTAGTTAAGCCCTTTATGACTTTTTACACCCACAACGCACCTCTGACAGGAAATTATCTGTAATTTACCACTCTTCACTTCAATTCCACATATTTGTACATGTCTGACACTAGAGTTAAATGTGAGTAATATTGACATGGATTCCAAAACTCACACTGAAAATCTTTTATTTTTTTATTTTTATAAATGGTTGGGTCAGTGTTGATTTAAAGGGTTTCCTGTTAGCTAAGACTACCTTCTCTTTTGTATTTAAAATAGTGAAGAATCGTGAATACTTATTTTCTTTGTTTAAATTAATTCAAAATCATACACCTTTTTTTTTTTTTTTTTTACCTTTTCTGTCCCTGGTCTTACTTGGAACGATTCACTATGCATGTTATTTATTCAACACAAAAAGATTTTCTTTGCAATCTTTAATAATAATAACTTGCTTTTCCTCTGAAACAATTTTTGAATGTGTCTTTACAGATGTAATGGGTGTGAAACACTGATTCATGTGCTTTGAATATATTTCATTTTAAGTGATTTACATTTTTAAAATGCTCATAAAAACATGTAACTTTTGCATAGTTAAATCCAACAGCTTTTACCAACCAACAGTATACGTATGTGAAGTTGACAGCAGGCTACAGTAGTGTTGCTCCAGAGCCCATGTTTGTCTGACTCTAATGCAGTGTGTGGTGTCTGACTCTCATTTGCAGTAAGAGGTTGTTTCTGTGTTATAACACATTTGCTGGGGGAAAAGGCTGTATCTCCCTCCCAAAAAAGCCTTCTTCTGTGTCCGTCTTTGTCTAACAGTCTCTCTTCCTTGTTTTTGTTCTTCTTCTTTTTTTAAATTCTCTTCTTCTTTCCTGTTGCCTACTCACACTGAAATCCACAATACAGGAAAAGGCATTCGTTCATATGCAAAGTAAGGGCAAAATACTTCCCAAGATTCTTTGACTGTATCCATGTGCTATCAAAAGCTTTTATGCATAAATAACCAGTAACCCTTAGTTTAGCATTAATTTTCACTGAATCTGTTCTGGCTGGCCTTATTTAAACTTGTACTCCTTGTTGTGATGCAGAATAACAGCGGTCAGTCACGTGATTGTCAGACCTTGATCTCCTTCCGCCCTCTAGTGGTCAATAATAGACATGCGCATTGTCTCCACTTCCTCATGAGATTCATGCAGACGTCCACACATAATAATAAATAATTGGATTCGGTTGGTTGCATCAATGTCGTTTTCATTTTAATTCACAGTTTAAGGATAATGTTGGCCAGAAATAAACATTATGTCATAATGTAGGCTACTCACTGTTCCTGGAGTTTTCTTCCATACAATGAAGTGAACGGGCTCAAGAACCGTCCAGAAATAGCAAAAAAAGCACCATTAAAGTAGTTTATACAACTCATGCACTATGTGTGGGAGCCGCCATATGGTGGAGTGGAAGTAACACAGCGAGCGAAGGTCAATGAGCAGAATTGGGACTTCTACATTTTGCTTGACCTTTACATTTGTTTAGCAGACCATCTAATTCAACAACATAAGCAATTCATTTCGTTCCTTCATCGACCTTTGACCTTTAATCTGTTATAAGCCAGCGGTTCTTAACTGTAGGGTCATGAACCAACTGACCCAACATTGAGTTCTAACAGAATATAAATAAATAGCCTACATACATATAATAATGGTAAAAAATATCAAATGAGATACTCCAGATTCTATCCCATTTCTATTCCATATAGGCCTTAGGAGACAGTGTTGCTTTAGTGTCATTGAGATACTATTATAGTTTTAATTAATATTTTGAATGTTTTTCAACATTTTTATTAATTCTGCTGTGTATTTTTGACATTTTTGTTATTGTTTATGTTTAAAAAATGTCTATATAGTTTATATTAATTTTGATTTCAGATTTAGTTGTACGTTATTAAATCAAGTTAAACTAAATGAAAATAAGAACTGTTGCCTTGGAAACTAGCTAAAGTGAAAATTAATTAATTTTAGTTAATAATTACTTAAAAAGTAATGAATTACTAGCTACTAATTACATCTTCAACAGTGTAATTGGATTACTATAATTACTAAATCCCATCAACCTCGAACGGTTAAACATAAACAGGAACTTCTCTTTTAATTCTTTCAAATAAATAATGTAAAATTACATCATTAAATAGTATGTTTATATACTATAAAAAAATATATAACAATAATCACATTATTCTTGAACTGACAAAAGTATTTAAAGGGAGGTTACATTAAAAACATACATTTTGACATTAGACATTACATTTTGATAAATATTCTGTATTGTATTATATAGAATTGTTCTATAGTCAATAAAGTATTTATTTAATGCAATTACATCAGAAGTTACTGTAATTCATTTCAGTAAAATTAAGACTAATCCCTTACTTTACATTTTAAATAATTAAAATACAGTCATTAATTACTTATAATGAATTACACCACTGGTTTTAATTAGAATGATGATGGAGCCAAGTAAAAATGGCAGAAAACCATTAAGCAGTTTTTTAAAATTTTTCCTCATGGTTTAATTGACAGACTGAATTCCTACATTCATAAATAAAGCACAGGAATTCAGAAGGTTTTCATGGTTATTTTATTGCTAATTCTGTTTAATGGTCAGGATTTTTTTAGTAGTCATCACACACGTCATTAACAGATATTGAGCTGAGAGCATTACGGCCCAATGCACAAAACGGCTTTATATGAAGCTGTATATTGAAGATGTTTAAATATTTCCCACCAGAGCAAAAGAAAACAAATGCAAAATGAATTAGAAAAAACAATGGGTAGAAGAAAACAAATGTAATGACGATTAAATCTAATGGTGAGAAAATGAAAATGTGGTTGTTTCTCAGTAATATAATAAACATAAGAAAATGTTGGTCCTAACAGCATTTTATCATATATCAGAATTATTGCAAAATGATGCATGTATTCGAATAAAGAGACATCATTATTTTCCTACTTATGTAATGTAAAAAAAAAGAAAGAAAAAAAGAACTCAAGCAATTGAATATTTGTCCAACAGGGGGCGCTCACTGGCTATTTTTCTTTTTCTCTACAAGGGCATTACCATATTTCATCATAAAGCCACTTCATAACTCTAAAAAAGGAAGTATAATATTACAAGAGTTTTACAGAAAGTACTGACTTAATCGCATCAGTGATGTGGCAAGGTAAAACTCCCTATGTGTCAAAGATCAAGGCAAAATGTCTGCAGATATGCATGTCTTGTTTATCAACTCAAAAAGTCTAACTTTAGACAACTTTTAAACAGTTATTCAAGTCAGAAGATAGCTATGAGGGAGTTTTTGTAAAACACTGACCTACATTATTTCCACTGATTGGTGCTTTCAGAATGTTTCATGCATGTAATACTGTGAACTTTTTTTCAATCAGCACACTGTTCAAAAGCCGGTGTCGGTAATATTATTTTTAATATTTTTGAAAGAAGTCTCTAATGCTCCCCATGACTGCATTTATTTGCTCAAAAAATACAGAAAAATAACTATTATATTTGAATATATTTGAAAATGTAATTTATTCCTGTGAATTTTCAGCATTATTACTCCAGTCTTCGGAAATCATTCTAGTATGCTGATTTGCTGATCAATTTAATGCATCCATTGCTGAATAAAAGTCTAAATTTCGTCACACAATCAATCTGCAGGGGCTCTTTGCAAAGTAAAAACAGTAATATGAAGAAAAGCAGGACAGAACATCTGCAGATCAGACCATTTGAGGTTACACTCCCTTTCCATTTTCATTTTAGTCCGGTGCGCGATTCTTCAGGGGTAGAAACATGTATATTTTAAAATAGAATGGTGAGTTTATATAATCAACTCATCCTCATCTGATTAATGAAGGAATGAATGTGGGAGAACCGAGCAGAGGTGCTGATCTGTGCTTTTCTTTTTATAGAGGAGACTTTAAACTCCTTCGCTGTTCATCATGAGTAGGAGATCACAGATATGCTGAAGAGACTATGAGCAATGCATCATAAATATATTAGTATGGCCGCATACATAAAAAAGTCAGTATTTCTACATTAAAGGTAATTATAAGTTTTCAGGGATCATGCACATTTTTAATCCTTTAATAATGTTAGGCATTTTCATTGAGGATTTTCAGAATTAAACTTATTTTTTTCTCTTTTACATGTGAAATGAGTGACAGCACTTTGGGCCTCTCACATAGAAATCTTGTCCACTGGTTCAACGCTAACCAGCCAAATCTTGACCCTATACTAAGCAGCGAACTTCAGGCACTGTGACCTGTCGCTGTAACCGTAACCCAGACCTCATCGATATCTGTGACCCAGGAGTGGAGCCCGAGCTGGGGCAGCGAGAGGAGCCCCGTGACGCCCGCCGCTGGAGATTTCGGGAAATGGAGCGGTGTAAGTTCTTGTTAGAGGAACAGGCTGCCATGCTGACCAACCACGGGTGCTTGAGAGCTTCCTCAGCGGTCATACGGTGCTCGGGGTCAAGGGTCAGGAGGTGATCGATGAAGCTTTTGGCCAATGTAGATACTGATTTCCATGGCTGAAACAGAGAGATTGAGAGTTTGTCTGTTTAATAAAAGTCCATACATAATGTTAATCAAGGTGTTTTTTTTTTTGCACACACGCGCACGCACGCACGCAAATATAGTGCAAATAAAACACCCCTGGCCTTCTGATGTAAACAATGAAACAAAGATAAAATATCAGAACTTTTGCAGCTTTAAAAGCGAAAATTACAACCTATATGTAATACAAATAACTTGACTGCATAAGTGTGCACACCCCTGGCTGAACTATTATCTTTGCTTCATTTTTTTACATCACAAAAAAAAGAAAGAAGCTGTTTTAAGAGGGGTGTGCAGAATTTTTATATCCGCTAGTGGATAGGCCTATGTATATTGCATAAACAAACAAAACTAGCCGGGAAAGTTTTGAGTTGTGAAAGTAAAAGTATATTTTCATAGCACATCTTTTGTCACAAGGAAAATTGTATTCCTTAAAATAACCCCTTCAAATAAGAAAGGACATTTTTAAATGAACACCAATTGTCTGGAGAGAATGTTTTACAGATCTGAGCATGATTCAATAGCCTTGAAAAGACTCCAAGTAATGAAATATCTTTATCAGAATCCTTAAACTGATCTATAAATCAGTAACTCAAGTTCGTAGCTCAGTCCAGCAAATCCTCCAGCCCACACTTTTGTGCATGAAAACCAACACTACTTTCCATTCATTGCTGGTTTTGCATTCAGTCTGTGTTTAGAACAGCATCAAATCATCACGGATCTGAGAGCAAACACAGCACATCTATGGCTGTAAATGTCACTGAGTACATGCACACGCACGCGCACGCGCGCACACTCTGTCTGAATGAAGACCACCGCCGGCGTCTGACCACCTCTGACCTGTGCTACCGACGCTTAGATGTATAACTTGGCATTTTCGCCTCGTCGCAGTCTGAATGTGAAGACATTAGTCAATAAATGTCACCAGTTTTGAATAGATCTGTGACTCACCGCTAATTTGAAGAACCATTTATCTGAGAAGCTCTCAGAGGAATTTATTTGATGGTAGCCTATAACAAAGAAAAACAAGAAAAGCAAGCGAGAATAAGGGATCGAGCCCTGTGTGAATCAAAAAGAGTTTATAAAAGATGATTCTGATTCTGAATTCTGATTGGATAAGCAAAATACAGGAAGTTGTCACATCAACTTCCTGGATGGGTTGGACATGATGTGAAGAATACACCTAATAAAAACAAAATTACTGTAGAAATAATTAAATTCATGATTTAAACCTTTTTCCTTACTCATTATTTGCATGGACTGTAATAAAACTTTTAATACAAACTGTATTAAAAGACAATAAATGGATGCCACATGTGGAAATAAACATGCAACCTGATGAGGTCACATGACAATGTAGCGTATACATAATACCAGAGAATTTCTAATATGGGGAGAAGTTTCCATAGACAGTAAAATAAATGGACACAGCGACCCCCTTGATTTCAACGGAGAGAATTGAAGCCCAATAGAAGCACTCACTTCCTGATAGCCAAGCGTACTGCGCGGGCTCAAACTGAGCTTGACTACGTAGATGTGACGTGAGCAACCTGACTGACAGTTGTAAATAATCTAGTAGCGGTGCCAAGACAAATCTGAATCACCTAATCTTGCAGAGACGGCGAAGCGTATCCTTGAGCAACTTTTGGTAAGTATTCTGATTAATTATTTTGTCATTTTGCTTAATATTTATTTATTTTTAAATGCAACGGCAGTACGCCATATTAAGTTAATGCATAATATTAAGAAGTTATGTAAAAGGATATTCAAGAACTTGAATTCGTGATATGAATTCATACCCAATAGGTATATGTAAGGAGATAACATACTAGGCAAAGGCTAATTATTGGTAACTAAATGATATTTAAGATTAGTAGTTAAACTTAAACAGCTAATGCAAGTCGAATGTAAGTTAAATGAGTCATATTTATTTAACCGCCCAGGGAGCGAATATTTTAAATATAATTCAAGCACGGTGAAATTAGGCATTGGTAAAGATAGCATGCTTGCTGGGCATATAATTGACATGATTGTTTGATGCACATGATGTTGTATAATGTTAATGGTCGCCGAATATAACCACAAAATGGCGTTAACTGTTATCTACACGGAGACAGTAAAAGATCTATCGCAAGAGAAATGGACGAATCAGTCATATAAAAAAGTCAAAATCAAAAATGTTGTTGAAATATTTTGTCGCGTTGCTTTTATGGACTCTATCTATGCCATGGGCTGACTTTAGACAGTAAAAGATTGCCTGCGAGCTTCTCCTCCTGTTTATACGGTAATATCTCTATTGTGCGACGTAAAGTCGCGTGGTTATGACGCAATCGTTAGCCTATTTTTACAAAAACGGCTTCTACGGGGCCATAACGTAAGAAACAAAGTAATGGAGCCTTTTATACATTGTCGTGTTTCTTTAGAAATAAATAATGGACAAATGGAGTCTTTGGACGCCTCAGATGTAAAGTTATTCGAAAATGAATGGGAGTCAATGGAATGCTAACAGCAGGTGATAGTCTGCTATAATGGCGGCCCCCAGAGGAAGCTTCAGTTTCCGGCGGATGGATTACCCCCTTGGAAGTTTCACTGGCAGTAAACTTCCGGGTTCTGAACTGGTTGCAGTTCCACTCTGGCTCCATATGAGGGCGCTCACAGGACGAGTGCAGAATGAATGGAGGTCTATGGAGCTATATACCCCTGAAAATCCACTTTTCTCAGGATATAATTTTGTCTAGTAATTTGAATGTTGTTTTCGAAAGGAGATGCAAAGAAATTACAGATTACTTGGTGTTAGATTTTTTAGAGTCACTTATTTGCTTTAAAAAGTCTTTTAAAATGGCAATGACGTCATACACATCGTAGGACCAGAGACCTCTTTAATGGCAATCCTTCAGTCACTTTGGTGCTTTCGCGATCTGCACTTTCTTTTATCTCGAGGCATCGACAACACCGCTGACACAGGTAAATACACGTGCTAGAAGGGTTTTTGTTTTGTTGTTTTAAAAGACCACGCCGAAAATACTTCGGATGCCACGATGCCACTTCACTGACCAATCAAAGTCCATTAGCAGAATGCTAGCGTGTTATGGGCAACCACAACTCATCCTGTAAGAAATCGAAAGGACATAAGTACTTGTTCATTCAACGTTGGACCTATAACTCATGTTGAACTACATTCAAATCTGAGATTTCTCAACGGCAATCGGGTGAAAGAGACAAATTTGGCCGTCTAGCCCCATTCTCTTGGTCGGCGTTACGTCACAAATCATGTGACCTGCATAGCAACAAGCTGCCGCCGTGTATGAAGGGTAAAACAAACCGAAGACACAGCCCGAGGCAAATCAAAAAGGTATCTATTCACAGAAGTTTTGCTGTGGATTATGTCAGTTATGGGTATTAAGAGACTACTTTGTATTAATGATGCATGGTATGTGAATGTATGTCGGTGGTGAGAAGTGAATGTAATAAAACACTCATGTAAAGCGCTTTGTGACTAGCTAACGTTACCGCTACATGTCTGATAAAGGCGCTAGCAGCTATATGAATACAGATCTTCTTCTTCTATTACAGAATGTCTTATCAATATATATAGACAGTCTCCTAGCGCCTGCATTGACCAGGTACCACAGAAAGCTGTCGCTTGTAGGTTTAGCATTACAATCTTGTCCCTATCGGCATCCAGCTGAGTCCTGGGAGAACAACCCAAAAGCATGGCCCAGGCTCGAGTATCCAGACATATACAATTACCTCATCAAATCACCTCGTATGAACACCATGTGTACATACCATGTGTCCTACACGTGCAGTCATGTTTAAATACCCATCAAGCATCGATTACATTAACTATGTAATCGATTTTTTATTCATTAAAAAAAAAACTGTTCATTCAAAAGCACTGTACAAGCTGTGCCACTAACAGACTGAGCTCATAACAGCCACTTTGTAACACAATGTCAGTGAGGGACACCGTTTTTTCAAAAAAGCCAATAAAGGCTAACTGCATAAATGTATAGTTTTTAGGCATGATACTCGGCGCTTGTTTATCTTCCGCTTTCGTGTTGCTTTATGGCGGGCGCTTGTTTGTTTTACCCTTCGCCGCGTTGCTATGCGCGCGCAGTGCATTATAGGAGTAAAAGTCCCGGATGTCCGACCTTGAGAATAGACTCCCATTCATTTTGCACTCGGACGATCGCCCCCCAGTGGAACTCTGGTGGAACTACAACCACAATTCGGTACAATAGGGCTTAATAGGGGAGTGGCCAGGCTTTCCTTAGACGGCTTTGATAATACTATACTAACGCACTGCAAGTAGGCTAGTTTTCCACACACACACAAACCTACATAGAAAAAAATGGTACAAAAGCTGTCTCGTTAAAAAGGTTATGAGGATACACAAGGTCAAAAATTACTTTTTTTGTAAAAATTACCCCCCCCCCCCCCCCACACACACATCCAAGTAATGACAATTAATCAGCCATGAAATTGACAATTGCAAGTCTGTTGCTGACAAATGGATTTTAAAGAGCAAGTTTTATTCAAACACACAGAAACACATACATTTAAAAAAAAAAAAAAACGTGTATGAGTTTTACAAGAAAACATTAAGGTGAATTGGTCTTGCTGTGGGCTGTGTCAACTGAAGTAAAGAATCCAACAATGTCATCAAGGAAAAGAGAGAAATCTAACATCAATAAAACATAGTGAGAGCCGAACAACTACCTCTGGTGTTCTGCGGTTCAATCTATCATTCTGTCCTGCAGAGTGAGATTGTGTATTCATGTGGTTAAATATATATCTGCGCAGAAACATGAATCTGTGCGCTGCGTGCCTGCATGTCTTTAACCTATAAAAGGATGGCCGACTGGTTTCTAATTACACACCAAAGCACAGCATTTCAATTCACTTTGAGGCGCAGATAAAAAATGAATTCTGCAATGAGGCTTTAATGAAAAAAAGGTTCAGTCCTTATTTTAAGTTGTTTTTAAACTTTGTTGTAGCGTTCTCCAGAGTCATTAATGAGTGTGAGTATCACCTGTGTAGGCTAGTATTAAATGAGAGAGATGAAACACTTTTGAGCTAAATGATCAGGTGTGTTCAGAGCACAGTGTGTCGCCACTGCAAGATCTTTTGAATTACTTTAACATTAATATACAAGAAATAGAAGTAGCCGCAGGGTTTAAAAATAGAATGCAAATGAAAAATCCATGGAAACATGAATAAATCAGAAACTGTAAGCAAATCAATAACAAAACTGCACATACCAAGTTCTTACAATTGTAGTTTTTATTCTTTACCAGTATTTAAAAACAGCTGTTTTCATATATTTTTGAAAAGAAATGCATCTTTGGTTACAGTTTATTTTAAGGTGTCCTTGTTACTGCGTAATTATACAATTTAAGTAGCTACAGTGTAACATTTAGGCTACTTACAGGGTAACTAAACCCTAAAACAACTTTTTTTAGTTAATGATCTGTAAGACTGAGGCTTTATTAGTGCGCTTCATTGATTCGAGTACATTTTTTTTTTAATTTTAAAAACATTGGGGTTTTAATTCTACAATGTGTAAAAATGCCTGAGTGCTGCCCTCTTCAGGTTGACTGGTGGTTACTGCAGTTGAATTTTCCCATTAGAAGTTGTGGTGCCACATGACATAAGCAGGCACCAGCTCACTACGCCCTTGGCATCGGCTCAGCCCCTGGTATAAAAACATCTTGTTCCATCAAAACCACTCTAGCAAGTCAAGAGTTGGAATTGTGCGCATTGAAAAGAAAACGATCAGGATAGCGTATATTAGCATCTAGTTAGCATAGCATTTATTTAGTCATTTAGATTATTTAGTGTAAGTTAGACTAGGTAGTTAATTAGCATAGTTGTTAGTGTAGTATTGTTAGAAGCATAGTTAGTTAGCATATGTAACGGAGTTTAGAATGTTAAACTACTAAATAATGGGACAGCGCCATCTGTCTGATGCGTGATGGCATTTAGTGTATGGAATAGGGACCGCCAACAGCAGAGAGAACAAGACATGCTGTGGGTGAGTTGCACGTTTTGAGCACTCAGGGAATTATCAGTAAATAACGGCTTTATTATGGATTCATCCGGCAATGAACCTGTTAGGCAACTTTTGATATGTGTTTGGCGTCGAGTGTTATTTCATATCGAGTTATTTTGACTTTGTATTACGATGCACAATCGTAAATAATTTGTGCATTGTCTTGTGTTTTATTCATTCTCTATGAAGTGAAACCCCTGATTTCCACGTTTTATATCTCCATTGTGCAGGTAATGTGTATAAAATGTGTTTTTATAATGTGTTTAATGGATTGTTTTATTCATGTGGTATTGTGCATATTTACCACAAGGTGCGGATGTTTCCCTTCACATTTAGTTTAATTTTAGTTGTTCAGCATTTCATTGAGTTGATTTGTGATTAAATCACTGAAAATGTATTATAATTGTCAATCTGCAAAATTGTATTCACTATACGATCACAACGCTAAAAGATTACATTAATTTAAAAGATTAAAAAGAAAGAGTACTGTTTTAAGTAAATAGAAGCAGAGATAACGAGACACGCTGTGGAACTGATTCATTCTCTCTGAAGTGAAACCCCTATTTCCACGTTTTATATCTCCGTTGTGCGGCTCCAATCGGCAGAGCCTGACTCCACCCACTCGCAATATTTGAAAAATGCTGGAAAAGTGGGCAGAGCCCAGCGGAGGGGGGCGTGCACCTGAGACGCATCTCTTTGTATGGAACCTCCCACAGTCACCAACAACCGCTGCGTCACGAACCACCGCAACCAACAATAGGAAAATTCAACTGCAGTAGCCACCATTCAACCTGAAGAGGGCAGCACTCAGACGTTTTTGAACCATATATTGTAGAATTAAAACAATTTATACACAAATGTCAAAAAAGTTACTCGAATCAATAAACTACTAATAAAGCCCCATTCTTACAGATCATTAACTAAAAAAAGTTGGTCTAGGGTTTAGTTACACTTTAAACAAAACTCAGCGAATACTAGTCACACAGACATAGCCTAAGCAATACATTTTTATCATCATTTACGTCTCTGCTATTAAATTATCTAATTCAAAACGAAAACAGATATTCTCTATGCAATCTGAATGAAAAGATAGAGATGTCAGTCGTTCTCATGGCAACTCATTATCTGCTAATATAAACATGCCTACAGAGAGCACGCGCTATCGAAACGTGGGTCTCAGGTGCACAACCCCACACCCCCCACTCAGCCCCGCCCCCGGTTCGTCCCCTCTGTCTCCGCTGGACTCTGCCCACTTTTCCAGCATTTGTGGGTGGAGTCAGGCTCTGAACAGGGGTTAAGTTACCCTTTACTATAGGATTAGGAATAGGATTAGGGTTTGATTTAGAGTTAGTTGCATGTAATTATCCATAATTTTTAGATATTACTATAGTAAATACATGTAACGTGTAACAAGGCAACTGTAAAGTGTTATCTTTTTACAAATGTGAATTAAAAAAAGAATAAAATTAGCATTTAAATACCAAAACAATGTATGTCAGTAATTTTGTTTATTATAACATTTGATTTAATCTAGTAATGTTTTTCAGGGGATCTTTTTTTTTTAAGCTTCAGCTATTTAATCACTTTTATTTCTCTTTTTTATGATCTCAAGAAATCATTTCAAAATTAATTACATTTGGAAATTAAAACATGTTTATTAAAGAGGCGATTGTCTGTATAAGCACACAAGACAACTTCATATGGATGCATTGTAAAGCCACACACACACACACACACGGTCCGAGTTTAAATGCCAACTCAAAGACACACCGCAATACTGTGGCTTTAGCCTTTGTATCTGTGAAAAGGCAAGACACGGTGGATATTAACCTATTTATTATGATCTTTCTCTACAACTACTTGTTATTTTGTGACTCAGTAGTCCCTCAGTGTAATATATATATACACACACCGGTATATATATATATATATATATATATATATATATATATATAATAAATAACAAAAATAATTCCTTCATGTGCTGGATTACTGAATCGAGCAGCAGGATTATAAAGAGCTTCTAAGTTTATGCTCTTTCTCTTTAAGAGAACAGCAATTATTGCACCTATAATTCCACAGCTCTAGGGGTTGGAAGTGATAAAGAAATGTGTGTGTCTGTGTTTGCAGTTTAAAGGTGATAAAAGCCCTGTGGTGAAGCTCCTCTCCCCTCTCCTTCCTCTCTGATTACCACACACACACACACACACACACACACACACACACACACACACACACACACACACACACACACACACACACACACACACACACACACACACACACACACACACACACACACACACACACACACACACAGTCAGGTAGCTGGTGGCTGTTTACACAGGTGACCAGATTTCACCTTCCCACACACACAAACTCTGTTTGCCCTTTACTTTACACTTGGCTGAATGTTTCATTGCTCTGGTTCATTCCAGGTGTCTAAGTGCTGGTGGTCTAGGCCATCACAAGCTCAATTTTGATTATGAAGATCATGAACAAAGTACGCAAAGAGAATATAAATATACCATAACATATTTGCCCCAAAAAGTATTTGGATATAGTTGATCAGTTAAAAATGTATTAAATGTCATTTTGGCTTTACAACGGAATTTATACATTTTTGGGTAGGTAAGATTTGTTTGTTTTTGAAAAAGTCTCTTAAATCGTGATATAATAGTTGGTAACACTTTACTTAAAGCTGCATTTGATTTGATAATTTGTAATTAATGCAATGAGATTCAGACAATTTTAAGTGTGTCTTAAGCAGAGATGCAATAATGTATCGGCTATAGCATGAAAAAGGCCGATGTAACAAACCGGTAGTTTATTAATAACTGCGTGAAGGCACTGAGTAATGTAGTATAATATATAATGTCTGTTGCATAATCCAAAAATGTTCTCTGGGTAAAATAATATATATTTTTTTGGGCAGAAATAACCTCTAAATGTCGTAAAACTGCCAAAAGTTAAAATCTTTATCGGCATTAAAAAAATCCATTCGGTGCATCTCTAGTCTTATGTGTCCAAATACTTTTTAGGCCACTAAATGTGTGCATTTGTACTAATTGTAAGATAACTGTGAGGAAAGGTATTGTGACACTCACATCGCCATGGAAACTGCAGCTGCCCCTGAGAATGGCCCTGAAGAGCCTCGGTCGGCTGCTCTGGTCGAAGGGCAGTGATCCGCTCAGCACGATGTAAGTGATGACGCCCAGCGCCCACATGTCCACAGCGCTGCCACAGGGTCTCTGAGCCAGCATCTCAGGGGCCAGGTACTCCGGTGTCCCGCAGAGTGTCCTCACAGCCCAATCTTTACTCTGACGGCTCTTCTCAAAGTCTACAGTGCTAAAGGACGAGTCGCAGTTTGTGTCGTGAGTTGAAACACTTGGATCTTCCTTGCTTTGAAATGAGGCCGGCGTCTTGTCCCAACAAGCGAGTCCAAAGTCTGTTATGATCAAGCGCGAGTCCTGTCCCGGGTGGTAGTACAGTAGGTTTTCAGGTTTGAGGTCCCTGTGGATGACGCCCAGAGAGTGGAGATAGCACAGCCCGCTGGCCACCATCTTCAAGGCTTTGGTGGCGTCCCGTTCTCTGAAGGTTCCTCGAGCGAGCATGCGCTCCAAGAGCTCTCCTCCCGTGGCCAGCTCCAGAACCAGGTATACGCGATGTGGCGTTTCGAACACCTCAGCCAGGTGGATGACATTGCTGTGGTTCACCCGTCGCAGGACGCCAAGCTCTGCTTGACAGGCCTCGTGACCCTCACGACCTTTGACCTCCAGAAGTTTGATGGCGAAGGGTTGGCGCGATCGCCGGTGCTCCGCACGAACCACATGGCTGAAGCTCCCACAGCCAATCAGAGCCTTGATGTCATACCTAGAACAGATATACACACTAGTGTTATCATTGAGATACTACTAGAGTTTTTATCTAAGAGGCCATATAATGCCCGTCTTGATTTCGTTTTTTGTTTTTGTCAGTCTTTCAGTAACGCTCTGTTAAGTTCCTGTCTTTATGAAGCCTTCTGAATAGCGCAATATGCTCTGATTGGTCGGCTGGAGCAGTGTGTGTGATTGGTCAACCGGTTCGAATGCATTTCAGAAATGCCACAGCCCTTACCATAACTTTGAGTTTCAACACAGTGCTTACACAACTTAACCAGGCCTCATGCCGTTTATTTTGCATGTCTTTGGCAGGAATTATTCAATTGACATGTTCACATTCCTGTAAAACTCAAGATAACAAGTCAGGGAGTTCAGAAACAGTGACACTGATATAGAGAATAATGCCTTTTGGAGTGACTTTGTAACTTTGTAGACCTTTGTCATGCTCGAACAGCAACATTACACACTAAAGAAAGTTGAACATTTAAAAAAGCATAATAGATCCTTTTTTTATAGATAATTTTTGTTTTTGTCTTTTTTTTAATATGTGCCTAAATAATTTACTCATTGTTATTTCAGCTTTATTTTAGTACATATTAAACTAAATTAAAATGAGAAATGTTTCCATGGCAGCTAGCTGAAATAAAATAAGTTATACAATAAATAATACAATTATAGTGATTTATAATTAAGTGATTTTTCTTTTTCATTTAATTTCAGTTATCATTTATTTCAAGTAATGAAAATGTTTTTTTATGGTTTTAGTTTTAGTTAACTAAAATAACCCTGTTAAACACTGAAGCATCTGCTAAGATAGACTATTGTGCTGCTGTAATTGGATGCATCAAATTAAATTACATCTCATTATTTCTTAAATTACATTTCATTATTACTTTTAGCCTGATATTAAATGCTGAGAGTGGCACTGGTGGACTAATAAATATGACAAATCATTTCATTATAGCAGAGATCTTTAATTGACATGTCTTGTTTGATATCTTAATTCTCTCATCCAGTCTAAAGTAATAAAGTTTATGGCATTGTCAAGAATTTTTCATAAAGGTTATGTTAGGAATGGAATACTAGCTCCCTGTTTACTGCATACTGCGTGTACACTGAATTCTGGCTACTATTTATCGAAGAACTGCAAGTGAAATGGAGTGTTACACTGGACCAACAGCTGTCAGTCAAATGACCGACCTCACTACATCAATGTTTTATTCACTGAGAGGCATCTAGTTATTTTACATTATATAAAATGTTAATTCTATAATGTATAGTGTCTTATTTACTGGCAGTCCAAACAAAAAGTGAGTCCTGATTAAAGAAAAAGATTGAACAAACTGCGGCTGAGATTATTACTAAATCATTTGTCACAATAAAAAAATAAAAGTGCATTGAGCAATGCAGCACCATGTCAAATTATTTGGAGCTTGACAGTTGTGCTCACTTTTGTTGTGAATTGTTGAAAACACACTTGCAAAATTCTTGCAAAATTCGGTTTGTGTTACTCTGAAAAAAACAAAACAAAGTATATGCTTTCTAAAGGATCATGTGACACTGAAGTAATGGTTGCTGAAAATTCAGCCATGCATCACAGGAATAAAAATGACATTTTAAAATATATTACAATATTAATTGTAATAATATTTCAAAACATTACTGTTTTTACTCCATAAATAAATGCAGCCATGGTGAGCATAAATAAATATTTCTACAAAAATCTTACCCGCCGAAGTGCATAAAACAATATTTGTGCTAAATTTCAACAAAAATGCAGCATTACAAATACACAGAAAATTCAGATACTGTGCACAATAAAGTGTCCATTCTACATACTGCTCATTCTATTTTTTGCAGTATGGTTCTGAACTCATCATCAGTACCTCGCTGTGACGCGTGGATCAAACTTTGCACGGAACTTTGCATTAGGATTCCTCATCTTCTCCTCCAGATGAACCAGTTCCTTGACTCCTGATATGCCTTCTCGGGAAGCTCTTCTACCACTTCTCCTCCTCCAAACCCAAGCTTGTCGTTTCTCGTCACACTTTTCCCTGTCAGTCTCTTGTTTCTTGAAGTTCACAACAGAGTTGATAAGAGAAAAACATCCATTTTTGGAGGGCTCAGGTAACACTTTGCCAGAACTACTTCCCATTATAAAGACCTTACAGGGTGAGAAGCATGGAAATAATCCATCCAGATGGAGTTAAAGAAATGACACTTGCCTAGCTGAATGAAGTGTCACAGATCCTTCTCTCGGACACACAGGGCTGGTTTGGAGGATCATGCGCAGGGAACAGCAGCTGTAGTGCACTTGCACACGACCGGTGCATTTTCAGCACAGGTGCAATAACTCACACCTGAGTGATGGGTGTTTGATCCACTGCTATTTCAGGGGCCTTTTAACAACGCTAGCATTGCCCTGTAACATAAAACAAAGGCAGCTTAATCACCTGTGGCTGAAACCATACATACTTTTTAAAGTCACAGTAAAGTTTGAAAACGAAACACTTTTTTTATATAGGGTTTTATCTGTAAAAAATTGGATGTATGAATCTAAGACATAAAATCCATGAGATATTGATAAAAACTCTAAAAGAAACTTACCTCATGTAAGTCATGTGGGCATAATTTTATCTTGTCACTCCTTCAAAAATGTCAAAAGAGGAAACCATGATAACTAAAATAGCAAACTAAAAGGGCAAATGTCATGCACAATTGTAAATAAAAATATGTAAAAAAAAAAAAAAAAAAAAAAAAATATATATATATATATATATATATATATTACATTTTCTTATACACTGAAGAATATAATTGTTGCATTTTTTAACAAAAAAATATTCTGTTTTCAAACTCTAAAGTCAAATCTATAAAGTCATGTGACTCAAAAACAAGACGTTTAGTTTGCACAAAGTTATATATGATGGCACTCTAGGATTGCTCCAATTTCGCTATACCTTCGTATAGTGACAATAAATAATCTTGATTCTTCATGTCCAGAAGCCTGTTATTTTGTCATTAAATGAGGCCTCTTAATTGTCTGTAAAAAAAACCTGCAACATTTACTGAAAAGGCTCCAAGACCTTTCATGTAGGCGGAATGGGAATGGGACATTAATATAAATGCAATATAGCTGGCTATAATCATAGACAAATATCCACCTATTATAGCTCATGCACAGTTTAATGGTATTTTTTCCAATTATCATTAAAATTTAAATGACAGCCGACCAAAGACTGAACAATTCCATGGGAAGGTAAAATCCCAAAAGACTGATCCGGGCAGACATGACAGTTCTGTGAATTTCCTGGACTGTCTGTCTGGACATTCCCCTTCTTAATTTTAATTAGAGTTCATGACACCGGCGAGCTGTAATATACCTGCATAAACAGCTGAGCTTTAATCATCAAAAGTACAAGGATGTTTTCCATCACATTCAAGTGTGCTGTAAATGAAGCTGAATAGAATGAGTGCATTTAAAAGAATCTTTCCATGAAATGAAGCCACTTTTCAGCCTGATCATTCTGCGGCACGTTGAGTCAAATCGTCTGGATCCTTATTAATGAAAACACATCTGATATTTGGTGCTGACACTATAAAATAATATTAATATAATGAATGCACCTTCAATCAACGAGTCTGACTAATCAAGCCTCAGTGTAATTTCCAATGCCTCCACAAGAGTGCAATATTGAGTTATCTATGTTTATCAAGTTGATTGAAATAAATGGAAGGAGAGCGTAATTAACTTGTTTTGACTGCTGCGATCATCCATCGTAATCCCCAGATAATCCAAGCCTAATCCATTGCCTAATCTGAAACTTTAATTGGCATGGAAACGTCACAATACCGAGGAGCCCAGCAATTATGGGCAGATTTACACTCATATGAAGTGCTTGAGATTGCTTATGATGTCACTTATCAGGCAGCATGATAAATGCGGTTGACACATATGACAAAGTGAATAATCAGCCCATTTATAATCGTTCAGATGGAGTTGGCAAGAGAAACTTGAATTACTAACCTTTGTCTCGTACAAGACCTCATTATTGATAAACACGAAATGAGCAGGATGGGGTGTCAGTAAGTATCCTGTTTTATGAAACTCACCACGTGAAGTGGGCATAACTGTCTGTGTAAAATCAATGCAAGTAGTCAAATATTCAGACTGAATGCTCAAACTGACCCTTACAAAAATTAAGTTTATTCAAGTGTGCTAGGCTATTACTAGAAATAAGCTAGCTATTTCTTAAAGTATAGCCTACTCACCTATTTCAAGTTTGACTAATTTGTAGCGTTTATACGCCCGTATAAATATAACTAATTATTATTCATAACGGATTATGATCAATGATTAATAGTTTAATTATTTTCAGAATTTACTGTAGCAGAATCAATAGTATGATCATTTTATCAGTTCATCCAATGAACGGAAAGCATAAACAATTATTAATTCTAGCAAATATAATATCTTCCTGGCCAAGAAAGACTAATTCCCAGTTATCAGCTAAGAAATAATTCAAGGGTAAAAGCATAGATAGCTTTAGATCGCAGATCAAGACAATAAATTCGTAAGCATATAACACATGTAGCCTAATGCTTCTCTTTTCAAATACAAACAATACTTTATTGATTATAAGACTAACACATAAAACGAATATCACACACACACACACACACACACACACACACGAGTTGCAGAAAGAAAGAGAGTGAGGAAGAATGAGTTTTAGGAGTCAGATGGTGACATCCCAAATTTCTATATGCACTTAAAAGACATGACCTGAACGAACCATCAATCATTGATTTAACCCTTCTTTCGTTTCTTATGCAGGTTATTCAATTTTATATTAATTGCACCAGTTCAGTTAAGAGTCTGAAGGCTACTTGCTTGTCTTCGGTTTGCTTTGCGTCTATCACAGGTTCACGTTTAAAGTCTGTTTAGAGAGAACGGTGTCGTCTTAGCGGCCCCTAATTTAATAACAAATGATCATTTAGACGGAAGTGAATCAATCAAAACTAACTTTAGCTGGAAAATACTTTTTTCAAGAGCCACTATAAAACCAAACCAATCTCTGTTACCTTAAATTATATGTTTATCTCTGTAAAGCTGCTTTGAAACAATCTACATTGTTAAAAGCGCTATATAAATGAGGATGACTTGACTTGACTTTGGGGATTCCCTTTTGTCAGTGTAGGGGTTTCCCGGGTCCGTTGCTTGGCTGGCGGTCTCCTCGTGCCTGCTAGATCTTGGGCAGCCAATCACGTGGTGTGTTGGCGGATGGATAAAAGTCTTTGAAGTTGGTAGCGCGTTGCAGTCGAAACGTTTAAACGAATCTTTGCAGCAAAACTTAACTTAGAACCGAGACTTTTTACCGGAAAAGAAAACAAAGGAAAATAAAGGAAAAGTGAGACGAGTTAGATGGCTTGGACGAAGCTGTTTTAAACCCTGATCTTGATTTGGGTCATTTGTCTCTATGCATCTGCATGGTTACTAAAACCATCGTCTGCTCCACCCGACTTGTTCTGCCAAGACTTTTTCCGAGAGAGTGCACGAGAGAAGAGAGCAGAGCAGCAGGAGAAGAGAGAACTTCTGTGTTCGGGTCTAAGATTTTAAACTCAAAGTTTGTCCAACCTATATATATAATATATAATATATATATATATATATATATATATATATATATATATATATATATATATATATATATATATATATATATATATATATATATTTGCACCTTACGAGTATCTATTCTATGTATAATTACCTCTTTTTGTATTTTTGTATACTGTTGTATATTGTAAATTGTTGTATATTGTATATTGTTGTATATTGTATACTGTTGTATATTGTACATTGTATATTATTTATTGTTCTGTTAGTGTATATGGTACTGTGAGTAATTGTGCGCACATTAGATGTGTAATCTATGTAAATCTGATGTTTGCTGTAATTGTTTTCGTCACATCGTGTCATACTGCTATGTTGCTCGGAACTGCACCTAAGAATTTCACCCACTGTTGCACTTGTGTATATGGTTGTGTGACAATAAAAGGATTTGATTTTGATTTGATTTGAACCTCCAGGATGAGTTCTGTCCAATTAGACACTGGCTTAATTTATGAGGTGGCTCTATTTTCTTCTTATCGTAAATCATGCGTTATCTGATCTCCTTGCTCTCCAGCACTAGCAGAGAGAACAAGAGGCCACAGTTTAGCCATTATTACTTTTAATAGAATACAAAACATTTTACCCAGATTTCAATCAAGCCAAGAAGAACATACGATCCTGCCGACAGGAAGCAGGACACACTTTCATTCACACACCTAATATTTATAACAATTATGAATTGTATGGCATCTAAGCATATTAGACACACACATATATTGTAGAAACAACATAGAATTATGTAGTTGCATGATCTTTGATTAAAAGTCCATCGAGAATTGTTCTGGGATGAGTTTTATGGATTTTGATATGTAAAGTGTGTTAAGTGTAAAGTTTATGGGGTTTAAGCCATTCCAGTCTGAGGTCAGGGATAGTTCCTGCTGAAGTCTGTTTTTGTTCATCTCTCATGGGAACTTGGTCCCTAAGAAAGACGTAGTCTGTTAGTCGCAGGGGTCAGGTGACCTCTTGTTTCACCATTTCTGAACAGATCTGTCTTGCCAAATTATAAAACGTTGACAGCATTCTTCCTTTAGTTAAACAATAAAACGTGTTTTTGGTTACAGACTCTCTGGAGCCTAGGGGGTATTTATGTCTCTGGGTTTGGTGATTTGAATCTGGAATGTGAAGCCTCTTTAGTGTGATTATGTATGAACAATCACCTAAAAGATTCAATTGTGTTCATTCTCATTGTCGCTACAACTTTTTATGCACTTCTCAGAATGTACCTCTCAGAAATATACTTAGAAATACACTTAAATACTTGACTTACTGACAGAAAACTTTGTGTAGTAAGGTGTAAAAATGAATTTAGGCTACTTCAAATCTTAAATACTTTAAACTTTACTTCAAACTTATACAGTTAAAGGTATATTTTAAGTATAATTAATACCTTCACTGGAAATTCACCTAAAGTAAACTTAAAAGCAGTATAAAACTACCAAAGAAATAGTTTACGGAGAGTACTCCAAAGTTTACTTTCATAAACTAAAAAAAATGTGCTACAAGTATTTAACTAGTAAACTATCATAAGTTGTAACTATTTTGAGTACTCAAAGTTTATTACTGTAACACTTAAATCATTAGGCCCAAGTACTACAATAGTACACTTACAAGTATACTATAGTCCATTCATATTGTTAGTATACTTACTAGTATACTTAAACCTCAGAGCAATCCGTGACAATTTTCAAGTAAGATCCAAGCGCAGCTTTATTGGAAAAATCCAGAATCTTAGTCATGCCAGGCAAAGGGTCAAAACACTTGCAAACAATCCACAAAAAATAAAAGAGACAAGGGAGAGTGCTCAGACATGCAGTGTAACAATTACAAAATCTCGATGAGAAATGACAGAGAAAACATGGTATAAGTAGGGTGAGACAAATAATGTAACGACAGCAAGGTGAATGCAATGATTCATGATGAGTCCGGGCAAAGGTCAGAGAAGGAGTGCCCTCTAGTGGCCAACCTGGGCACACCAGCTGGTGACTGTGACAAAAATATCCTTACTGAAGTATACTTAATAAAACTAACTTGAAGTAATCTTATTTTTGTAAGAAGAAACAACTTTGAAACAATTTCATCTTGAAAAATAACACTTGAGCCTGAACTCAACTGCATGCTACAGAGGGGATATACACATATAATATAAATATACTGTATACCGTTTTTTTTACATTTTAAAATGGTAAGTGACTTTATTTTATCATAAACATTAAAAAGGGTAACAATGACTTTGCATGTGGCATCCAATTTCTATACTGAAAATAGAGAGGCCTATGGCTATTTTTTCACTTTTCATTTAATATTGTGTTAAAATGCAAAACCCTTGGCAGTCTGATGAAATTAGTCAAAAAAGACATGCTGAAGTTTCTGCAATTACTCATTCAAACACTGTAAATGGAAGGTCAAGTATATAGCTTGGATATATTAATATATATATATATATATATATATATATATATATATATATATATATATAAACACTGTTTTTTATTTATGTATTCTCTTTTATTCTTATTTGTGGTTATAATATTTTAAATTAGATTTTTTTTCTTAAGATTTAAATTATTTTATGAAAGCACCATTGTGTGCTACAGTATATTCATAAACTTGCCTTGCCAATATGCACGTTTAGCAAAATGTTGCAGGTCATTCTGGTTTTATTTGTTCACAGTATGCATATACTGTAGTATAGTAGACCTATATTAGTATTTCTATTCTGAACAGACAATGTGATTTAGCCCATCTGAATCATATTCCGGTTAATCAGAGAACTTGCTAATTAGAAATGCTCTCTGCCTGTCAATCATTTTGAATGTTCCAGTTTGGCTGAAATCATGTTGGACATGTCTGTGGAGGGCGGGGTTTTGGAGAGATTTGCAAAATCACTTACAGCACCTTTAATACTGCTGGCACACACGAGCAAACACATGGACCTGAATTCTACTGAAAATAAAGTTAAATCACCGTTCAGATGTTGCTCTCTCTCAGGCTGTTGTGCTCTATTGAACTGATTATTGCACTGCCCACTGCAAATAAACCACTCTGTGTGTGTGGTGTGTTGTTTGTGTGTGTGTGTGTGTGTGTGTATGTGTGTGTATGTGTGTGTATTGCCTCCACTATTAAAGTTTATACTCCGCCAGTGCAGCAACACCAAAATGTGATCCCAGCTGCTGGACATATGAGTAGAAATGTAATGGAACATTTTTTTGTGACTACCAATAACAATCCCAGTTTAAATCCAAAATCTGAGTCTCACATTCTTGGCAGTGAGATGATGAGGGTGCTGGGTGGAAGGATAATTCACCCAAAAAGGAAAATTCTGTCATCATTTACTCACCCTCATGCGGTTCCAAATCTGTATGGTGGTATTTTTTCTGTCAGACACAAAAGGTGAATTTAGAAGAATATTCACATACATTAAACGTTTTCCAATGAATCCGAACATGATAGACCTTCGCTCTTAATACAGACTAACATTTTATCTATTCCTCTCACAAAGCTGTCATATGGCTTCAGAAGACTCGCATAAAAGTTGTATGAACTAATTTTAAAATACATTTATAGGACCTTTATGGTGCTTTTTACAGCTCGTAAACTAAAGACATGCAGCTGTTGAATGGCTGTGAAAGATATGTGAAGATTCTTCAAAACTCACCTTGATTCATGGAAAAACTGAACAGCATATGGGTTTAAAATAACATGAGGGTGAGTAAATATTGACAGGGTAAAATACACACAATGTTTGGGGTTGGTAAGATTTTTGAATGTTTTTGAAAGAAGTCTTTTATGAAAGCTGCATTTATTTGATAAAAAACAGTAATATTGTGAACAATTATTACAATTTAAAGGGGTCATGAACTGGCTTTTTAAAAAAAATTATATTGTTGTCTGAGGTCAACTTATGAAGTTCGCTTGGTTTTTACATTCAAAAACATCAAAATGAATAAGTAATAGGCTATTTTCTACCCTAGTTTTGAGCCTAGCTCAAAAACGCTCGGTTTTTATGGGCGTCTCGCATTGAAGACTTGGAAATAAACGCCCACTGCTGTATGTGGATAACAGTTTTGTATAATAATGAGTTTCAACTCACTCGTCAGTGCACGTGGGGGAAATTGTTTTGAAAACTTCCAATGTTGTAAAATGGCAACCGGAATGATTCGCCCATACATGTTCGACCCAGAGTCCGATCCCGAATCGCAGGACAATGAACCAACAACACCTCAAATACAACGGATACTTCAGCCTGTGACAGCGTGGTAAGTTATTGTTAATTGTTTATGCCACTTCTAATGTAGGCTATCTTTAATGTTTTTATAGAAATTTTACTCACATAAGTGTGTTGCACCATTCCTGTCGGATCCAATATAGAAGGCACAGCACCGTTCCCTTTCGAGAGGTCTCTCCTATTGCGTAAGTATCTTACGCTATGGGAAAACTCCTTTTCTCGAGAATATTGAAGTCTTTATGTAAAACGCATTGCAGCTGCACAGCTGACAGCAATGACCAAAGGAAGCTCGGTCATTGGCTGTGCTGCGGCAACTTGCTCGAACCAATGACGGGGCGACTCTGAATGCGCGACCAATGAGCGCGCTTCGCGCCCGCGCGCGTCAGAGCCCGCCAAGATGGGCGTGGCCAAGAGCTATTTATTGGGCGCCCCGTCATGAGAGTTCTTTAGATTTAATCTCCTTCAGCGAACACCTTCTTCGCTGGATCCTCCGGATTATTGAAGCCTTCGCCGCCGTCGAAAAGCATACCAGCGGGATTGCTACGAGGACGTCGGCACCTTCAGCCGCCTTCGAACGCCATCCTACTGAGCCATCCGGCGTGCCACACACGCAAGTATCTTTACATCTGTTCGCCCCGCGACACTTGTAAAAGAGCAATTTTCTGAGGCGTTGTTTCAAATGCCTTCCTGCACGTCGTGCAGAGACCTTCTCCCGGACGGGGATCGTCACATCATCTGCGCTCGCTGCCTGGGCCGGGACCACGCAGAAGCTGCTTTGACCCAGGGTGGATGCCCGGAATGTGATGACCTGGGTCTCTCCGCACTGCGGGCTCGCCTCGCCGCAGGGGCGCCAGCAGGCCCCTCGGCAAAGGCCTTCTCCCTTCTTCCCGGAGGTTCATGACGAACTCACCAAGTCATGGAAAGCCCCCCACTCTGCGCGTCTGAAGCCTTCTTTTTCTTCGTCCCTCTCCTCTGTGGACGGCGCAAAGGAAAGAGGCTACGAGGGAACGCCGCCCCTCGAGGAGGCCGTGGCCAATCATCTCTGCCCGCCCTCCACCACCGGATGGAAAGCCAAAGCTTCCCACCCCTCGAAGCCCTGCCGCACTACTTCTGCTCTCGCCGGTCGCGCCTACGCCGCCGCCGGCCAAGCTGCATCAGCGCTTCACTCAATGGCGGTACTTCAAGTGTTCCAAGCTAAGCTTCTCCGCTCTATGGACGAGTCTGGCCCCGAACCCGAAGCCTTTAAGGACCTACGCAGCGCAACTGATATAGCTCTGCGAGCCACGAAGGCCACCGCCCAGTCTATTGGCCGCGCCATGGCTAATTTGACTGTTCTCGAGCGCCATCTGTGGCTGACTCTGACGGAGATGAAGGACGCGGATAAGGCGCCGTTTCTCGACGCGCCTATCTCCACCAGCGGGCTGTTTGGACCGGCGGTTAAAGGTTTCGCCGAACGCTTCACTGAGGCCCAGAACGCTTCACAAGCTATGCACCATTTCCTGCCCAAGCGCTCCAGCTCATCGCAGAGCAGACAGAGACCGCCACAGCCGCAGCGGGCTAGAACAGCTCCCACCGCCTCTCAGCCCGCGCCTCATGCTGACGCTCGACGTCGCTCGCGCTCCCACAACCGCAAGCCGCCTCCTGAGCGACGGGGTCCTCGGCCCAAGATTGTGCTGAACCCTGAGCCTCGAAAGCCGTCCTAGCCACAGGAATGAGAAGAGAGAGTGCGTGTCTAGCAAAAGCCGGACCACTCTCTCTGCAAAAGCTCAAACATTACCCAGTCCCCTTACAGGCGGCTGGAAATGTCCATACAGCAGTCAATGGGCCAGTCACAGAGCTCGCTCACCTGCAAACAAACGCCGTTTTTACGGCGACGCACAGAAAACACAAAAAGAGTCTTTTTCTGCCTGTGTCACTAAGGGTTCACATTTCTACAAAGTGTGCATTCCCAGATACTGTCAAAACAGTGCCAAATTCATTCCCAGCTCAGGCTGCGCGCCCCATGAATGTAGATCACGTGCCTACGGTCATGTACGCACCACTACACACAAGCACTGTTCACACAGTTATGAATTCATCCCCAGTAAAAGCGGGAAACATTATAAAAGTGACGCGTGTGCCTACCACTGTTTATGCACCCCCACTTATAAACACTGTCCTTACAGTGTCAAACACAACCCCAGCTCAGGCTGCGAGTTTTACAGACATAGCGCGCGCTGTTGTTAGCACACACGCGCCCATTCACTCAGCTGCTCAGCGCGCGCCCGCGCCTCTTAGAGCTACGAGCTCAGGCGATTCGCTGGCCGGGTCCCTACGTCACAGCGGCCCGCCCCTAGCCTGTATTCAGCCCATATCTGTACACGCAGCGGCATGGGAAAACATTCCAGATATGCCGAAATGGGTATTGAATATAGTAAAGCACGGATACTCGCTCCAGTTCGCTCGCAGACCACCACGTTTTACGACTGTGGTCGAGACGAAAGTGAGAAAGGAGTGTTCACAGGTTCTACGCACCGAGGTGCGCAAACTAATAGAAAAGGGCGCTGTGGAAACTGTTCCCCCCTCTATGAGCGAGGCAGGTTTTTACAGCCGCTATTTTCTCGTCCTGAAAAAGGATGGTGGTCTCCGCCCCATCCTAGATCTCAGACACCTGAACAAAGCACTAATGATTCGCTCGTTCAGAATGTTAACAACCAAGCATATCCTCGCGCAACTACGCCCAGGAGATTGGTTTCTCTCAGTGGATCTGAAAGATGCTTACTTTCACATTCCAATAGCGCCTCATCACAGGCTTTTTCTGAGATTCGCTTTCGAGGGACAGTCTTACCAGTACACAGTACTTCCGTTCGGCCTGTCCCTGGCTCCCCGTACATTCACGAAATGTATGGACGCAGCACTTTCCCCCTTGAGACGAAGGGGAGTGCGAATACCGAATTATCTGGACGATTGGCTGGTCCTAGCACAATCAGAGAGTCAGTTAATAACACACAGATCTTGGATTATCAGCCATTTATAATGCCAGGGTCTAAGAATCAATTTTGCAAAAAGCATACTATCTCCCAGCCAGAGGATTTCTTTCCTGGGAATAGTTCTAGACTCGATGCAAATGACAGCGCGTCTCTCATCAGAGCGCGCGCTCACCATCCGGCGCCTTGCAACATCATTCAGGGCGGGCGCGCGCGCCCCCGTCAAGCGGTTTCAGAGGATGCTCGGTCTCATGGCCTCAGCATCGGCCGTACTCCAGCTAGGATTGTTGCATATGCGCCCTCTCCAACGCTGGCTCAAGAGCCGCGTCCCTACTCACGCGTGGCGTTCGGGCCACTTTTTAATCAGAGCGAACCACGGCTGTATAAAAGCCCTGACGCACTGGAAAGCCGCCGACTGGTACCAGTCAGGCGTGAGTCTGGGTGTGAACACAAGGAGAAAGATGATAACGACAGATGCCTCCAAAATAGGTTGGGGGGCCCTTTACGAGGGCAGGCCTGTCTCCGGCTTTTGGTCAAACCCGGAGAAGCGCCTACACATAAACTGTCTGGAGATGAAAGCGGTCGCTTTGGCTCTCAGAGCCCTGCTTCCACATCTAAAAAACGAACACGTCCTGGTCCGAACGGACAACATGACGGTAGTGTCGTACATAAATCGCCAGGGTGGACTCAGGTCGAGCTCCATGCATTCAATGGCCAGGAGACTCATTTTATGGTCCCAGCACAACTTGCGCTCGCTGAGAGCAGCGCATGTGCCTGGCGCCCTGAACCAGGGGGCAGACATGCTATCCAGAGACAAGATTCTCCCAGGAGAATGGGGTCTCAACCCGCTGACGATTCAATGGTTATGGAAAACCTTTGGCAAAGCGGAGATCGACCTCTTCGCCTCCAAGGAGAACGCGCACTGCTCTCTTTTCTTCACGAAGAGCACGGACGCGCTCGCCCAGAGATGGCCGAGCCACCCCTTATATGCCTTTCCCCCGATCGCGATGCTGCCACAGGTCATCAGTCGGGTCAGAGAGGAGAAAAACGCAGTGCTTCTGATAGCCCCACTCTGGAAGAACCAAACATGGTTTCCAGATCTGATGCAAATGCAATCTGCACCACGGCCGATTCCAGACCTCCTCAGTCAGGCCAGCGGGATGATATTTCATCCCCGCCCCGATCTGTGGGCCCTTCATGCATGGCCCCTCAACGGGTTCCCAGGAACCTCACGAGCGGAGCGCTAAAAACCATCGCTGAGGCGCGGGCGCCCTCCACGAGACGTTTATATGCCCAGAAATGGAAAGTGTTCAGTGACTGGTGTAATGCCAAGGGCCTGAACCCTGAGACATGCGAGATTACGAACGTACTCGCTTTTCTACAAGGGCTTCTGGAGGCGGGCCGCACCCCCTCCACGCTCAAAGTATATGTGGCGGCCATCACAGCGTCACACAACCCTGTAATGGAACGTCCATTGGGAAGAAACGACCTAATTATTCGTTTCCTAAGGGGCGCTAGGAGGATGAACCCTAGTGACCTAGCTACTGTCCTAGACGCTCTTAAAGGGCCCCCGTTCGAACCACTCCGAACCGTGCACCTTAAACAGCTCTCGCTCAAGACTGCGCTCTTGCTGGCACTCGCCTCGGTCAAGAGAGTGGGCGACCTGCACGCGCTTTCGACAAGCGCTGCCTGCCTAGAATTCGGAACAAACGACTGCAGGGTCGTCCTTAGACCGAAACATGGGTATATTCCTAAAGTGCTCACCACTCCCTTCAGAGCACAGGTTATCTCCCTAACTGCGCTATCGTCTCCAGCAGACGAACACGACGCTAATCTATCTGCCCCGTTAGGGCTCTCAGAGTGTATTTGGAGCGTTCTGCCCTATTCAGACAGACAGAACAACTGTTTGTATGCTTTGGCGGCCGTACGAAAGGTTCCGCCGTTTCAAAGCAGAGAATCTCTCACTGGATAGTTGAGGCTATAGCGCTGGCTTATGAAGCTAAGGGACTTCAATGCCCCTGGGGAGTCAAAGCACACTCCACCAGGAGTGTGGCTTCTTCCTGGGCATGGTCGAGCGGGATACCGATCGAGGATATTTGTGCGGCGGCAGGCTGGGCCTCACCGTCCACATTTATCAGGTTCTACAACCTACAGGTCCCGACATTGCATTCCAATGTACTATCAGCATGATACTAGTTGAACTACGAGTTCGTATCTAGATTATGTATGTGCTTGTGTCACACTGAGCGCCTTCTAGCCGCTCTGTATTTTTCCCACATATAAAGCTCGCCTCTGCCGGCTAGTTGGATGATAACTTTGCTTTTCAGCTCAGGCACCTGCCTCTGGCTATCATAAGGCGAAGTTCAGCACGCACGGCGTTTTGCATGGTGTTCCCATAGCGTAAGCTACTTACGCAATAGGAGAGACCTCTCGAAAGGGAACGACTCGGTTACTAACGTAACCTCGGTTCCCTGAGAGGAGGGAACGAGTATTGCGTAAGCTGCCGTGCTTGTGCTTGGTTAGTTCGCTTCAGTCGTTTTAACCTAAAGAACTCTCATGACGGGGCGCCCAATAAATAGCTCTTGGCCACGCCCATCTTGGCGGGCTCTGACGCGCGCGGGCGCGAAGCGCGCTCATTGGTCGCGCATTCAGAGTCGCCCCGTCATTGGTTCGAGCAAGTTGCCGCAGCACAGCCAATGACCGAGCTTCCTTCGTTCATTGCTGTCAGCTGTGCAGCTGCAATGCGTTTTACATAAAGACTTCAATATTCTCGAGGAAAGGAGTTTTCCCATAGCGTAAGCTACTTACGCAATACTCGTTCCCTCCTCTCAGGGAACCGAGGTTACGTTAGTAACTGAGTCGTTTTTCAATCTTAATCGGTCTGCAAATCGTGTCTCGACCTGTGTCTTGTTTACAAAACAGTCCTCGGCGGAATGAAGCGAACAAACGGACAATGTTTTACCCACATCAGCTGGAACCTCATTAAAAATAAATTTTAACCATGCATTCCTATTGGAATCCAGAGGAAGCTTATTCAGCGACTGTCTTCTTCCACAACCAGGCACTGCACAATATTTAGTAAACGGCATGTTTACTGCTCGGTAGCTCGATCCGGTTTGTCATCACGAGGTAGGCCTATGTTATTTAGCTATGCGTGTAATGCGCGAATCGGTGGGCGGGGCTAAACCGGCCGTGTTGAAGTAGGCGTTGATCTTCTTCTGCGGGGGTGGTCTTTTATCCTCTTTGACGTCATAGTTCCCCAGTTTGAAAAACGAGTCGTTTGCTGAGCCTGGTGTCAATAAAAGCATTTATTGGACTAACAAGGACGTTTTCAGTTCTGAAACTTACAGGATATTCTTATAATATGGTGACCTCTTAGATGTCAAAAGCTCAAGGAAAATTTGATTTCTCAGTTCATCACCCCTTTAAAATAACTGTTTAAATGTATTCCTGTGATTCAAAGCTGAATTTACAGCATCACTACTCCAATCTTCAGTGTCACATGATCCTTCAGAAATCACTTCAACATGCTGATTTGCTCTCAAGAAAAAAATTATTATTATCAGTGTTGAAAAAAGTTTGTGCTGCTTAGTTTACCCTAGTGAAAAAAACCTAGACCAAAATGTCTTTAAAATACCTTTATTTCATACTAAGTATACTACAAACCCATTAACATATTTACTGACATAGCTTGAGACTTACTGTTAGAAAAATCATAATGAAACTTTATTTGGAATATTTATTTATTGAACATTTCCTAAAATGAATCATAAAATGCGTTTTAACATCTATTGGTAAGGATAGTATGATTTATTTATAATATCAGTCTTTAAATGCAAGATATTTAAAGTGTAGCCTACCAAATATATACTCGCAATAGTTCCACTAGCACAATCAAATATGCTTAAGTATTTCCTTAGTTGGACCTCAGCACTATTTCTGGATAACTAATTTTGCATTAACTACAAAATTAGTTGTTCCAATTTACAGGACTTTAAGCATAACAATTTATTGCACAAACAATACAGTTGCAGGGTATTTATATTATGTACGTAATATGTAAATGTGTTTGTAGTGTACATAGCATAAAATAAATGTATTTCACATAAGTATAATTATTTTTCACCAGGCTGTGTGTGTGTGTGTGTGTGTGTGTGTGTGTGTGTGTGTGTGTATATATATATATATGTGCGCGCACACACACACAATATATATACACACACACACACACACACACACAC
The DNA here is from genome assembly GCF_051911475.1 of Siphateles boraxobius. Taxonomy (NCBI): domain Eukaryota; kingdom Metazoa; phylum Chordata; class Actinopteri; order Cypriniformes; family Leuciscidae; genus Siphateles; species Siphateles boraxobius. Next base: position 2,218,882 of record NW_027509097.1, read on the forward strand.
ACACACACACACACACACTCACACACACACAAAACCCAAACATTTGAAAAGTTGTACTTTTTAAAGAGACTAAAATCTGATGGAACATGATTATATTCTTCATATGAGATATCCTTTTTTTATTTAATGGACTCAAAGGGCTTTAAAAAAGTGATATTGGCTCAAGGTGCTGCTGTAAATACATATCCATTCATCCATTTGCTTTTAATGAACACTTCAAACTATGATGTGCTCTGGGTCTTACATTTTAGCAAGACTTGTAATTGAAGAATTGATTGTAGGCACCGTTGTTCGTTAGACATCAGTGGGGGAAAAAAGGACTTATTTACCTTTCAGGTCTTTGAGAACTGGACGAAATCAATCACTCGTTCCACCCACTCTCCTGTTCCTTGCATCCATTTGCCTAGTTTTCTTTCTTCCTGCAAAGATCTGGCGAGGCTGTTTTTTCTCCTGGTCATCCTGCTGAGCTGCTTCTGCAATAAGGAGCTTGGATGTGGCCCTGCGGCGTGAAAACTAAACTAATCAGTGTGAGGAGTGGGTCCGGCACTGGCTCTGTCTACTGCAGCAGAGACTCCTTCGTCACAGTGATGGCCTATTTCTCTCGGGAGACCCTGATGAATACTCTCATTTTCCTGTGGACAGTCTGTTGGAGGAACAGGGGCGAGGGGAGGTGGGGTTGGAAGAGGTCAGCAGACAAATAGCCCATGATGCCTTGATTGAGCAAATCATGAACATCGCACCAGTCGGTAAAAACTTGATTAAAGTGACTGATTGCAGCGCCTGTGTCTCTTGCTTTGTGAAGCCAAGGAGATGTGCAGCTCTCCAATGTGCAATTAATGGACGTTTCTGCTAATTGGTTTCTGCTGGTGTTGGCCTCGGGCAGACCAGCAGGAGGGGTGGAGGCACAAAGGGGTGAAAGGCATGTACAAGCAGATAACCAGGAAAAGGCATCCATTCGTTGCTGGATCATGTTGTGTTGTGGCCGTTCTGGTTGTATTTCAGGACGGAGCTTTTGCATAGGACATCAAGTGACACAAAACAGCGTAGTTTATCAAACTAAAGTGAACAGAAATTTGCATAATTACCAGGAACTTCGGATGCAAATTACACAAAGTAGACCCTTCAAAAGTTGATTGTTTAACTATTATTCTGAAAGGACACTTTAAATTGGTCGAAAGTTACAATAATGACATATAATGTGACAAAATAATTGTATTTCAAAGAAATGCTGTTCTTTTGAACTTGCTATTCATCAAAGAATCCTGAGAATATTTTCCAAATATTAAGCAGCGCAATATTTGTTTCTTGAGCAGCAAACCAGCATATTAGAATGATTTCTGAAGGATCATGTGACACTGAAGACTGATTAATAATGATGTAAATTCAGCTTTGCCATCAAAGGAATACATTACATTTTAAATTGTAATAATATTTGACAATATTACTGTTTGATCAAATAAATGCAGCCTTGATGAGCATAAGAGACTTCTTTCAAAAACATTAAAAAATGTACGGTAGTGTATATTTATATGAGATAGACAGACAGAGAGACAGAGGTGGATGGACAGACAGATAGATAGATAGATAGATAGATAGATAGATAGATAGATAGATAGATAGATAGATAGATAGATGATGATCTGCAGTACAGGTCTCCATGTTAGTGTTTTTCTATAGGAGAGGACATAAGTAAAGTAATGATTCTGAGACATTTGATATCTGAAGAAGGTCTCTTGGTGACAGTGAGGGGGAACATTACCTCAAAGTGGCCAGCTAAGGCCATAACAAGAGTAAATATTGCTACCATACATCTCGGTGATAAAGCGGAGCGCTTCAAAGGGGTTAAAATCACTCCTCGCTGAGATGTTGCATGTTGTGACAAACAAGGAGTGTTTTTAATGCATTTCTTTCGATAGCCTTGACAGGCCGTGACAGATTAAACCATAACATTTGAACTACAGCAACAGTAAAAAGGCATTCCAGTACTATTTCTCCTACTATATTTCATTCACATTGAAAGAAAGTTTACTCAAAGGGGTAAAATTAGTCTGTAGGGAACCATTCAATTAAACACAAGAGATATGCCACTTATGGTGGAGCTTTCAGAAATCTAATATCCGTTCGGCACATCCATCAAGCCGCAGGGCAAACTTATTTAAGCGCAGACCCGTCCAATGCGTAAAAAGTCTCATGCATTGAAAAGAAGCAAATTTAATTTGAAAACGGGGTTGTCAAATTACTTCAATTATACTGCACCCTGAATTTCCATCACATGGATTGCACTGAATGGATTACGTTTCCTAATTACTGAGGCACTTTTCAAGGGGAATGATTTCTGTCACTTTGATTTGGTTAAACTTCTTTTTCTCCTGCTTAAGTGCACTGGTTGCTACTGTGAGGCACTTAGCAAGAAAGTAGCTTAAATGTTTAATCATCAAACATTTGCACCTTATTTAACAAACTCGTTTGAGGATCTTCATTCCGCTGCTTTCAATATCGTGGAGCGGAAGCATTTGGGCAAGACGAATGCAACTGTGACGAAACATGAACTGAATTTATAATCAGCTGGTTTTAAAGCAACAAACACAAGATGAGGCCCAATGAATATTTCCCCTGATTGTTTTCCACCAAAAGTTAAATCTCACATCTGCATTTGTGTTCAGGTTTAAAAATGGCACTTTGAACGGCACTTCAGGCATAGCAGTGAATAAAGACTTATTTGTCTGTTGTGGTGTAATCCTACAGTTTAAAATGTGCTGCTCAATTCCATATTACTCTCTTTTTTCACTTTCTTCACTAAAGACAGGATGCTTTTAGCGCTAGTGCAATCTAATAAAGAGCAAAGCAAGCATGACTGTGCAATTGATGCTTTCTCTCTATATTTCATAATTTTTATGCTGCCACTGAGAAGTTTGGGGTCAATAAGATTGGTTTTAGAAAGAAAGTAATATTTTTACCCCACAACGAAGCTAAACTGATCAAAAGTGGCAGTAAAGACATTTATAAAGATTGTATTTCAAATAAATGCTGTTCTTTTGAATTTTTTTTTTAGCAAAGAATCCTAGAAAAAGGTGTGACAGTTTCCACAGAAATATTAAGCACTGTTTTCAACACTGATAATAAGAAATGTTTATTGAGCAAATCATCATATGTGACCCTGGATCACAAAACCAGTCACAAGTCGCACAGGTATATTTGTGGCAATAGCCAACAATACAATTGTATGGGTCAAAATTATCGATTTTTCTTTTATAGCAAAAATCATTAGGATATTAATTGAAGATCGTGTTCCATGAAGATATTTTGTAAATATAAAAAAACATTTTTATTTTTTTTTGGGTGAATGCAACACAATCGCGTACATAAATGGACAACTTTAAAGGCGATTTTCTCAGATTGCCTGATGATCTTTCAATATTTACAGCTGAACTAGTAGCAATCACATGGGCTCTGTGGTGGGTGGAAGAAGGTGGGGTGGAGAAAGCCATCATTTGTTCTGACTCACTATCTGGCTTGATGGCGATATGGGGAGAAAGAGGAGGGGCTAGGTTAGATTTGGTCGGGGAGATCTTAACAAGGGTTTATAGATTGGAGAGGCGGGGGTGTAGTGTGGGTTTCTTGTGGGTTCCAGCACATGTTGGGGTTGAGGGGAATGAGGCTGTTGATGAGGCTGCTAGGGCAAGTTTAGTTAGGGAAAATGTGGAGGTGGAGGTGCCATTTGACCGACTGTAGTGACGTAGCATCATTAAGGAAAGACTGACACAACAATGGCAGCACGAGTGGAGTAAAGACACTAGCGGGAGGAAGTTCTATGACGTAAAACCTTTAGTCAACCCTGGGAATACAATTATCCTGCCTCGGATGGATCCGATTAAGTTGGCCTGACTTAGACTGGGTCATTGTGGATTGGCAAGTGGGCTGTTTCTGGTGGGAAAACATAGGGACGGCAAGTGTCAAGTCTGTGGAGTACAGGAGTCTGTCAAGCATGTCATCATGTTCTGTACGAGATATGCTGAGGAAAGGAAACTGTAATTCACTGGTCTAAACGTTCTGGGAGTTGATCTATTCTCTGTTAAAACTCTGATGGGTGATGGTCCTAATCAAACAGAAAGAGCATTGGAACCATTTCACTTCCTAAAGGCCGCAGGCGTATATTGGAAAATATAGGCTAGGGGGAGCATTAAAGTAGACTGTTTTTTTTTCACCAGTGGGAGGCAGCAATGCACTAACAGTGCCTAGTCTCCTGGAAAGGAGAAGAAGAAGAAGAAGAAGAAGTAGTTGTTGTTTTTGTTGGTCGTTGTTTGCTGTTGCTTGTAGCTGTCTTCATGTTCCTGTCTTGAGTTCCGTGTTCCTTTGTTTTGCCCTGGATGTTTGTTTCATTAAAAATAGTGCTTGCATTTGGATTCTCTCTCCGCTTCATTCCTGCCTCAACGTAACAGTTTTACTGTATCAATTATCAAATAAATGCAGGCTTTTGAGCATCTTTATTAAATAACATTAAAAAAATATTACGCTTCTTTCAAAAACATAAAAAATATCTTATCGACCCCAAATTGTTCAATGGGAACTGTACATTAGGAGTTTCAGTTTAGCTTTAATGTCAAGATAAAATGCATAAAAAGTAAATGGTACTGTCAACCTTCACAATTACAAGAAGTTGTAAATTTACTTTTTATGCATTTTATGACCAATACAAATCATCTTCCATTATTAAATCTTTCATTCAAACATTTCGATCTCCCAAATCTTACAATCACACAAATAGTGCATGATAATACTTCATAAAAAAAGGTACAATCTGTCTCTGGGGTCGTACCCTTTCAAAAGGTACTAAAATAAACCCTTTAGGTACTAATATCTACTTTTAAGATAATAATATGCATCCTTCAGGGGTAAATAAGGTACAAAGCTACCGCCCCAGGGACAGCTTTTGTGCCTTTTCTTCTGAGAGTGTATGGACCATTTTTATGCCTTTATTCTGTGTAGCTGTTTAAATATTGTTCAGAATTTTCATTTTGTGTTGATATAAAATAATGTAGCCTACACATTTGGAATGACACGAGGGTGAGAAATAATGACAGACTCAGACTTCATTTGTGGGTGAAATATCCCTTTAAGAGAAACACACACACACACACACACACACACACACACACACACACACACACACACACACACACACACACACACACACACACACACACACACACACACACACACACACACACACACACACACACACACACACACACACACACACACACACACACACACACACACACACACACACACACACACACACACACGGCTGTATATTAGAATGACATATTGCTCCAACAACCATTGAAAAAGCTGATATCTCAGCAGAGAGCATCTTATCACAAGAGCACAGTCCCTCTACATTACATCTCATATATTTATCTACATCTCCACTTCCCACATGTCATATTTATTTACACACTTTAACAAGACGGGAGGATCTTGGTGTAAACTCAAGACCTGCAGTTGTGCTGTTATGGACCAAAGTGCACCAAGGTCCTTATCCACATTCACTACCCCAGTAAACTCAAAAAGTAAACATACCTGGGGAAAAGGACGTTAGAGGTGACCTGTACACCATCTTCACTATGATCTTGGGATTTTCCCTTTACTTTGCACTATACATTTTTACACAATTTACTCACCCTCATGTCGATATATATATATATATATATATATATATATCACAGCGTTTTCATTTAATACTATTACTGTATCTTAGTACAGCCAAGGATGTCTAATATACCTAGAGAAAGCAATCTGTTAGCATTATCTACATTTCAGTTGCAGATAAGTTGAAAGTTTAATCTGGACGCTGTCATGTTTGCCTCAATTGGCACTCAGTTATATATTTTTTTTAAATCAATCCCATGAGCCATAAATGCCTGCAAGTCCCTGGCAGCAGATACAGGGAAAACGCCAATCCATATCCCACTGTTAAGAGCTTTAAAAAAAAAAAAGTCTTACCAGCCAAACCATAGTACTTTTTTATTCATTCAGGGGTGTGATTTATCGATTGGATACACTGGATGCATCTTTTCATTCACTCTAGTTTCTGCTGACTACCTCTGCTGTGGTCTTGTTTGGTCTGCACCCTAAAGTGTCCAATGTGTGATTTATCCAAAGCCTGCTTCATCCCAACATCACTAATGTTGTGGTATGTGTTGTGGTATGTGAATAATCTCTCCCCAAACAGCGCAGGGCTCTCTACAGTCTTTAAACACTTGAGAAACCACTCTCTTATGAAAGCCACTAGATAAATGTAGGAGCCTCTTGTTAAGATGTAGTTTTCTAGGTCAGAGAAGTGATGTGGTCTTGTTCAGCTAGCATCTTGAAACAAGCTGATGAAAAATAAAGGCAGGGGAACAGGAGACGGCTTGTATTGCTTTCATTTCCAGCTCTCAGTATCCAATTTATATGCTCTGAGAGGTAGCTTTCTAGCCTGTCTTCTTGATTGCAGATTTGTTGGTGCACCAGGTGCTGTCCAAGGTGCTGGATCCATGGGGTGCAATAAAGCCGCTGTCCATGGTGCTGAATTCAGCAGCACTGAGGTCTGTCAGTAATTCTTTTTCAGGATTTTGTGCCATTAATCCTGTAAAACAGAACATATAACTTCAATTTTAGGGCTACCAATAAGCTCATGGCTTTTATCAAATTATGTAAAAACAAACAAACAAACTAACAAAAAGACAACAACACCATATGCATGTTGTCAGTTTATATCAATGGATCTTAAATGACTTGTGAGTGATATTTCATACAATTTGCAATGAATTAAATTAGTTCATTGTGCCACTCATATTGAAAAAAAGAAAAGAAAAAAAAGAAATAAACTATTCAAAATAAAATAAAAAATTCAACATAAAATAAAACAAACAATTAAAATAAAAATTAAAATAAATAAATAATTCAATTATATGCAATTCAATTTAAATAAATAAACAAATAAACAAACAAACAAACAAATAAATAAATTACATTTAATGTCTAATTAGGGTGATGAAACAATTTGTTTTCACCTCAGTTTTTTTTTTAAAGGTAATCATTGTAATAATTGGCACTTTAATAATACTAATGATAATGCTACATGACATCCAGTTTGAGTTAGTAAAGAATTGATGTTGATGAAGGCATATTTGAGCCTTACTGTACGGAGGCTATGGAGGAACATAAGAACAAAAAAGATCATTGAGAAAGAAAAATGTCGAGGAACATAACTGGATTGAATAACACTTCACACTGCCTTCCTTTGATTAATTTAATTCGAATGAAATTAAATGGTATTGCTGTTAAATTTTCACTGTCACCACTTTCAATGACGACTAACAAGAATAATGTAAATATTTGTAATGCAGACATAATGATCGTCAAGTTGTTCTTCTGCTTGTGTAATTATAATAAAAGTAGGCTAAGGAAGTTTTGACAGCAAAATAAGTTGTTGTGATTGATTGCATGTGATGTAATACAATTAAAAGAAATTAAGGATTTGCATTTTAATGACGTTATTATCATCAGTTAGACGGATTCATTAGTCTTTATTAGTTTGGTATCAGCGCAGACAAGTGCAGTCAGCAGAGCATGAGAAATGTAATGACATGAAAACACTTCAGTATAGCAGCACACACACACACACACGCACGCACGCACGCACACACGCGCACACACACGCGCGAGTAGATATGCTGCGGGCTGTCAGTGAAAGCTACATAAACTAACTAGAGCTTTAAATGGAACTGTCATAACCTTAGATCATATCACACACACACACCATCATCAACATATGACATCACTTCATATCATCTTGCCTTTTTTTAGTAGACATGGCAATGACAGCTAGCAGATGGGTCAGAGTTGTCATGACGACAGACAATCATGATCTAGTGACTCAGATAGAAGCAGTATGTGTGTGTTTGGAATGTATATGTTTTATGGCCACCCTTACCTGTATTTTGTATTATAGAACAAACACACACACTTTTACTCACACACCTTTTAGTTATTAGCCTTAATTATAAGCCTTTTTGGTATCTGAACAGGGTTAATTAATGGAGTCAAAGAAGCACCCTCATTTTCCACATTGATTATCATCAATTAATTTAGTGTACACACCAAGATAAGACAACTCTGTCTTTGACTCGTGTAGGGAATTAACAAAATCCCACCATGAAATATTGCAAGTGCATTACCATTCCAAGTCTGAAGTCATATGTTTGTGTGAGGAATAGACTGAAATTTAAGTGCAGTTCTGTTTATTTAAATGATGCAACAAGGAATAACCAATGACATTATTGATTGACCAATCAGCATTTTAGGTGCCATATTTGAAAGTTTTAAGAACCTGGCTGTAGCAAAGGGCTTTTTTGAGTGAATAATATATTGATTTCGGCCTGTTCAAAGCTATGGCTTTATATATGTGGATGTCATATGTACTATTTTTCTGGTGCTTTTCTGGTGTGTTTTGATCTTTTTTTGAGATAAACAGCTTCAGTTGTTGTTTAATAAAGAAGAACACCTCTGAGATTTTGTGAAACGTCGCTTTTCTTATATGTGTGAATATTTCCTTTCTAGGTTGAAAATAACATAAATCCTGCTTAACCCCCCCCCCCCCCCTCCTCCTGTTTGCAAACAATCAAAGAATCTCTTTATTTTCATGCTGTGTTTTGGAAAGCAAACGGAAATTTCCAGGGCATGAAAGATGAGATTGATCAAATGCATTCTCACAGTCTTTTCTTTATTGGTATGCGTTGAAGGCTCATGCTTGGCTGTGCAACAAAAAGTGCAATTTCTAATCTATCTGACAGCTAGCGTCTGGCACATCACTCAACACCCACATCGTTTGCATCCTCCCCAATGAATGCACTTAATAGTGAGATGTCCCTCTCCTGCCTGCCCATTGATCATCTGGCAAACTCACATTCTCTCGACTACAACATATTAGGGTCGATGACAAGCAGAAAATGCTACAAATGAGCTCTTACACATTTGTCTGGTAGTGTACCATTAAGGATGTACAGGGAACCATCTGTGCAGTGCTTTGTTTCTTGTAGTTTTCCTGTAAGTATGCCAATGTTACTTGCTGACTTCCTGGCAATTTCTCTGTTTCATGTTCGCTCCACCTTCTCTTTGATTTCTCTCTCTAATCTGTCATGTGTAACATCTCTCTCACACATCTCTTTCTCATGTACACCTACACCTTTATGAGTACTGTGAATTTGGATAAACTTTTTTTTGTCACATACTGTTTTTTGCCCTACTATATAGTAGGGAAGTATGCCATTTCAGATGCAAGTATGCATTTTCAGATGCAGACTATTACTCACTCATAAACACATTAATAAGTTTCTTTACTGAATTAATCATTGTTTTTGTACAAATTGACCGAGTGAATGATTCAGTGATTCACATGAAGAATCATTTGTTTTTTTACTGAATGATTACTTAAATGAATAATTGAACAACCCACTCATAAAGAGAAAATGCTGAATTTGGAACCACATACTAGTGTACTACTCTTTCTAATTTTACCATATCTTTCTATGACAGAAATAGTAAGAGTAGTATGCTGGTATGCGGTTCTGAAATCAGTCACTGTCACATGTTCATTCCTGAATTAATCATTTCAGTGACAGTTACTTGTCGCCACATACAAGCGCATGGATATAACATGCAGAAAGAGTCAACACCACTATACACAAAATGTCTGGAAGGCGCAAACACACACATCTTTACGGGTTGAACAGACTAGTGGATTTTAATGGTCTGCCATGACGCTTTAAGCTTGACGTTGACTGGTCCCTGATCATTCATGGCCTATAGAGGGTGCAATAGGATGAGAAATCTTTGTAGTCCGCTTTTTCAATTAAACTGACAAAAAAATGCATACTCAGAAAGCGTTCCACAATTCATAAAAATGAAATCTTTACTGTGCTACTTTACCTATATCTGATTTAGAACGAGCCGAAATCTGTGAGAAATATAACGACCCAAAGACAAAAGAACTGATAAAAACAAGCTGTTATATGCCATAGCTGTGCACAAGGCAACACGCGTTCACGTCTCAGCTCGAGGTTCATTTACTTGTTCATCAATGACGTCATCAGAGACTAGTCGACATCGACTCTACTTTTCTTAACATAAAAAAAAAAAATCTTGTCAAGAAAGTCGTTCAACCCCTAATATCTATATAGACATCTAAATGTACACACAGATATACTTTACATACACATAGCAAGATACTAGTAGCAACCTACCACCCCCACAGTCTCCTCTGAAACCATCTGTGGAGAGCTGCATCTCTAAACTCTCTCATATTTCACAGTGGGTGGAGGATGTGTCTGATTGAACTCAACCCATCCTCAGAGACGTATAGGGTGTAGAGCGAGCCCGAGTGAGGGAGGGGAGAACACGGATCATGATAAATAACGAGAAGAGGAATGAGTGTGTAGTTGTCCTCTTTTCATGCCCTGAGATGTGTCATTAAGATGGGGAGGGAGGGAGTTTGCTGAATTCACTGACAGTTTTTTGACAAATGACCCTATGACTTATAAAAGACCGTTTCATGCACGAATCTTGTTTGGCAGATTTAATTGAAAAAGAAAGATGCGTGCAAAACAGTGATTTTTTTTCATCCTGATTTAGATTTGTCAGACACCTACAGGTTTCCCTCTCTGCAGGCAAAACTCATTAATATCTGTCTAAGTATGGCTCATTTCTCTCAATGTCTCTATACCAGACAGCAAGAACAGAAGTGAACACCCCTCAAACTCATAGATATAATAAACATCCCTAATCAGTGTCATTCAGCTGATGTAATGCAACACATGCGCAGTGGCTTAAGACTATACCAGCACTGTTTAAAATCTTCTGAGCGTCAAATATTTTTCTATGACTTTATTATACTACTAATGGAAATCAATGACCTTAACCCAATAATGTTTTTCACTGAGGTCAGAATAGGAGACAGGTGAACATAATCATTAACTCACGAATAACCAAGGATACTGAAGGGTAAGGAGAACGCTACACTGAAAGAATATACAAGAAACCAATACACATAACTCTGACGCTCCTGTGCTCCAAAACACCAGCTGAAACTTGTCTGAAAAATAATTTCTGCTATTTTTAATTACATTTATTAATGAGTATGGTAACCGTTTAGTTTAGGGTCCTGCTCTCTCTCTCTCTCTCTCTCTCTCTCTCTCTCTCACACACACACACACACACACGTACACACACACACAAACACACACACACACACACGTATGTATGTATGTATGTACGTGTGTGTGTGTGTGTGTGTTTTAAAATTATATATACGAGTATATCTGTAAACATATTATATATAGTTGTGTATTTTAAAATACAATAGCATCTCAAACAACCCAACACTGACCAAATAAAATTCACTCTTCAACCTTAAATCACCCAAAACAGATGTTTCTGATATTTGATATTTCAAGAGGAAGTAGAAGATTGAATTGCACTTGTAAAGATCTGATATGGCAACACTGAGAGCATTGTGTATTAAATAATTACCCATTTTTAATATATTGAGTGATATGTTTATAACACTTTTCCTCTACCTCCATGCAGAATCGCTCTCTGGTGTTCACAGAAGTATTAGGGTGAAATTCAAACATTTGTTGCACCTAAGTTTATCTGTCCCTTAAGACACGACCCGAGTAAACATATAAAATAGTATGTGTCAGTTTTGGTCGTATCTCACCTGCACAGAGGGTCCAATCTTGCGTTTCTTTCCATCATATGCACACAGTCACATACCCACTCTCTAATGTCAACAATGGCAATGCTCTCTTCAAATGTACTATTAATTTCCCCTGGCGTATGGCAGGGATTAGTACAGAGATCTGTCTTCGGGGTCATTCAGAGAAACACATTAGGAGGATCTTTCCTGTTGGCTTTTATCTCCTCACTGATCTGCGGCCCTTTTTAACATGGCACTGCGTGACTTACACTAGACACTTGGAGCCCAGCAGGAATTGGTTAAAGCTATATCAAGACACCAATCTTTGACATTTTGATGCTGGGATTCTTCTATATAGCCGCTGGGAGTGAATGTTCAGGGACATGTGAAATGATCAGAATTCCATGAGATTCTCAGGTCACAGATACAAAGACAAACCGCGGTTGATTCCACCGGTCTGGACTCAAAGTGAACTAAAACAGGTGCTGATTCTGGAAACTCAACTTGAACTGCTATTTTATAGCGTGGTTTCTGAAAATGAAGGCTTTCAAAACATTGCATGGTTATTTTTGGTGTCACATCACACATTAAAAAGGGAATACAAAGCTATATACAAATAGCAATAACTTACACTACCGCTCAAAAGTTTGGAGTTTAGAGTTAAATACTTTATTCAAAAAGGATGCATTAATTTGATCAAAAGTGACAGTGAAGACATGTATAATGTTACACAAGTTATCTATTTCAAATAAATTCTGTTATTTTGGACTTTTTCTTTATCAATGGATCTTGAAAAAAAATCCTCAAAAACATTAATCAGCACCAGTGTTTTTTAACACTGATAATAATAATAAGAAAATTGTAATACGATTTCACAATATTACTGTATTTTTTATCAAATAAATGTAACCTTGGTGAGCATACCAAGAGACTTTTTTTCAAAAACATGAAACATTTATACCGACCCCAAATTATTAAATGATACAAATAGTGTATCATTTATAGTGTACAAATAAACAACAAAATAATACTATAATCCTTAACCATACAGTTTTCCTTTCTTCTAAAAGACCCTTTATTCAACTGTAACATTGCCAAATAGTTCACAATAATGTAAAAAGACAAAGTCTGTGAAACAGTCTGGAAATATTATAATTTTTTTTGGAATTATGTTTGGTGTCACTACTTTATAATACTCTATACTATATTTATACATTTGGCCTGCCACAACTCTACACAGTCAAGCTCTTTGAACGGGTCAATATTTCCATATCAATCGCTAGCTCCATTTTCCTTGCAGTGGGAAGACAGAGGCTCCGATTGTAAACTACTGAACTACTTTACACTTGTATCACAGTGAAGCTGCCCTGATATGCTACTCTCAATTTTTAATATGAAACAATAGAGACAACGTTTAGAGACCGGCTGACAGCAAAAGATCTAGTATGATATTATGAAGGATTAAAAACCTCATATCATGTCCGTAAAACGCCCTTGTCAAATGAGTGTACTCATTAAAAATTCAGATTCTGAATATTACAGCACACATTGGGATTCAACATGAAGAATGTGAGATAAGTTAATGCATAATGTTTAATGCAGAAAGCAGTTACAACACACTACAACGAACAGGACCGCAGTCTAACACGAATGAATACTTAATTGTGATGTATTTAACACAGACCTAATAGTGTTAGCTCTCTGGAGATAATCATATCGCATTAACAAGCCTCTGACATACTGCAGTGGAAACAACATCGCATTAAAATCTTATAAGGCATAATGCTTTTGTAAACAAATCATGTATAATCCTAGCTAACAGGGAACGTTATCAGAACTTTATCTAACGTTTTCTGAAACGTTTTATTTAGATGTTTATCAAACATTTTTTACTTGCATCAGAATGTTAGAAAACATTCAATGGTAAAGTTTCCATAATGTTTGCGAATGATAAAATTAAGCTGTCGTGTTTACAACTGCGACAATGAGTGCTTTATCAGGATTAACTAAACACTGGATTTTCAAAAGTATGTGAAGTACTGTATGTGAAGATCACAGCATAGACTCTTTGAAATATGTATAAGAGTTTTACACATCTCTCTGTTATTGCAGGGACATCCATGTTGCATTATCACGCTCTTAAACATGACGTTGAACAAAACGAACAGTGATTGGTTGCTTTACATGTCAGTCAGACGGCCTCTGGCTGGTTCCTTGCCAATGAAAGCTGCTTTGGATTCAGACCTTCTGCCATCAGTCTGAAGGTCTGCCTACGTGAGACTAGCTGGAATATGCCACAAGATACTGTCGATGTTCTAAAGTTAGTGAGTTGCCTAAATAGGCAGCATTTAAAGCATTACAGACACTGAATGTGAAGGCTGATTCAAAATGGTGCATCTTCTATGTTACTTTTCTTTGTCTAAATTCTAAGGTAGCATCTGTATATCTTTAATGGAGAAGAATAATCCCAGAATACATTGCAACAACCTCAGAGGCTCAGATGATAGACAAAATGTTTATTGTAAATAATCCATTAATTACTGAAAAATTATTGATTAAAATAAAATAAAATAAAATCTGCTAAATTAATAATAAAAGTAAATTTTAATTATTGAGATATTAATAAAAACAAAAAAACAACAACAGTATGTAACATGCAAATACTGAACTCAATTGAAATCTACTCTAAGTTTAAACTCCTGCATGGTGTTGCTGCCTATGTACTGTAGAGAGTTTGAAATCGTCTACTTGATGTTAAATTTCAGTTCGAATGCTGAAAACAAAGGCTTCAACCAGCCTGAGTGTGGTTTGCTTTAGAAGGGTTTTAGGCACTTGTCAGTAGCTATTCAGGCTGAAATATCAGCTGGCAGGAATGCTAAACTATATTCAAATATGTAAACAGTAGAAGGCAGCTATATGTAGGCAGCAGAGAGTTAAGCAGCTCACTGAGTTTTGGAACAGAGCCACTGTGTTGAGGCAGATAGGGCAGGCGGAGAAGTGCGAGAGAGAGAGAGAGAATTGGTGTGAATTTATTTGACAATACACATAGCACTTTTCGATAATTGGAAATGTTGAAAGGAATGAGGAGATTTTCCATATTCATAATTCAGTAAATGGTTTAGTCTTGGCCAAGTTCTAAGAGTTCAAGATAACGGCACACACGACATGAAAATAGACATGAAGAAGCGAGTTGTGTGAGATCATTGGTGAGGTGTTAGTCGGCATCTCAACTATTAACCTGCATGTCCTTATAAAAAGAATGAAATTTCAATCATTCGTGCGGATTTGCTGCTGAAGCTTTAGTCCAATAAGAATGTGTGTGAGAAAAAAGCGCTTAGAAACTCAGAACAGTGAGTGAAAAGTGAATGTGTGAAATAGAGGGAGGATGATATGATGCCGATCTGCTGTGTGCTGCTTTGATGTCAAAAGTAATGAAGAAATATATGCCAATGGATTCTCACTTCCCTTTGTAGAATGTGTGCGAAACATAATAATGCTGCTATTTGGTAAACTTTAGCATATTAGCGCTGATGAAGAAGCACCCATGTGTGGAAATCAGAGGTCTTTGCCCATTGACGTTAATCTGTGCATTAGCATCTGCTGGGCCATACGTGCACAGATAAACCTTTAACCAGGCCCATGGATCTTCATTACCGCATGCCAGTTAAAGCCGCAATTACTGCCAAATGTCTCTGTTAGCCAGATGCTACGTTTAAGAGTCACCACTGCAGGGATGCGTTTAGGTCAATATCATCAAAATGCAAAAAGCAGGACACTTTCGAGGACAGTGAAAAACTTGTTTAGTTGTATAGTCAAGAAACGTTCTTATGCCGGCGGTAACATTCAAGAGTGTGTGGGGTGGTGAAAGAAAATACTCCTGTCCTGACAGCACACAAGATGACTTTTTGCCTAAACCAGTGATTCTCACATAGTGGGGAAAAAAGTCTAAATTAAAGTAATGAAATGCAACTTACCAGATAATCATGCATAGTTCAGATAGCAAAATAAATAGGCAAATCAATTTTAATAGGGAGGATACATTCTATAATTTTCGTTGACATTAAAGGCTGTGCAACTCAAAATTTGAGTCCTGAAGCAAAACTAGTATTTGACTGCTTGTCTGCTCAATTTAAAATGTTTATCACATATTTGTTCGCAAAAAATATAAAAAATTTAATATGAAACGTTGCACTTATGTCTCAGGTTGTGAGACTACCGTGAGCCCTTAAGCTCTGAATGACTAAAGGTTTGCATATATAAAAATGAGCAAACTTCTCATAGAATGCACAACAAAGTTGAGTGACTAATGTATTCTACTGAGGATTGTATCTTTCAGATGCACAACATAGCAAATCGTGAGATTTTCCATGAATTACTATAGAAACAAGGACTAAGCCACCTTTTTCTTGCTTCTATTGGGAGTTGAAGTGTCTTACGCATCAAAAAATACACAACTAGTCCGTTAAACTGTTGCACATTTATTTTCAAGCACACAAAAATGCAAAAACATGTAAAATAATTTAGATTTGTTCAGTAATTCCAAAAAGTACAGCTCAAGTATGGCTCCAATACCTGTGAAATCTTACATGCCTAAAGTCCGTACAATATTTTCCTTAGATTCCGATTCAGACAATTTTCTCATTTTTGACATCAGCCAGACAGTAAGATAACTGTTTCTCCTTCCCCTTCTACCTCTTGAATATTTTTAGCTAAAACAGCATATACTACTTGTCTGACCATAAAAGGAGGAGTTACTTTAAAACAGACTTCAAGTAAAATATACAAAGACAACTTTAAGTAAAAGCAGTACAGGAAAATTTCAAGTACATTTTTAAATGATAGCACTGAACATAAAACAGAAATAAGTTGAGAATAATAATAGTAATAATAATACAATTTGAAAACATATTGTATTGGCTCTTACAATGACTTTGAGGTGTTGTTCTAAGAATGCACAAAATACAAGGTTGTGGCCATGCAAATTTATTCAAATAAGGATTCAGAAATCCTGATACTGTATTTCCAAAAACAGAAACAGTGTAAGCAAATGAACGACTGGATGGCATGTATTAATCTGATTAGTGCTATTATTATAGCAAAACAAAAACTTTGTAAACTTAGAATTACATAATGCACACAATTCATCTGGATTGCTGACATGCATGTGATATAGGTCTACAAATTATATTAATATTTAAATGTATACAATGCAAATGAAGGCTTATAGTATATATTTTTTACTTAGAACTTAAATATTACTATTTCAAATAAAATGTCATACAGTGAGTGGCAAGACTGAATAAATAAATAGATGCACACATAGTTTGCAAAAGCTATTTGAGATCCCAAATAAATAGGGGCCTTAGTGTACAGTAATGTATTTGTCAGCTACCTCCTGGTTATCAACTATAAACCTTGTGAGTAAAACACAACATGCATAAACATGCATGTGCATTTTTTAAGTGCCGTCTGAGTTTTGCAATGAAATACATATTTACACTTGCTCTTTACAGTTTCTCAGAGCAACAACAAGGATGCCAGCTGTGAATGAAGATACATTTGTTTTCCGAGCTATAAGTAAGATTGCACTCTATTTGTCATCGTGTTTTATGAAACTGTTGTGGATTTCAAGCTCCGCTCGTTCTCAGATCTTCCTCTTCAAAGAAAAACATGTCCCCAGGTAACCGCTGGCAACCTTTCCTGCAAAAAGGGGTTTTCTATGTCTGTATTATCATTTTATTCAGCTCATGCCTAATACTGAGTGAAAGGTCATTGGAGCAAAGCCACAAGGTCACTGATATTTACGAATGAAAACCCCTCCTGGTCAACCATAAAAGCTTTCAATGAATCTCCATTTCTCTCATATATCAACAGATATTTTACCTCAAATCCAAGAGAATGACAACAGTAACAACTATAACCCTGTAAAGCCTGATATATGTAAGAGATAATACACTGTTTAATGCACAACGTGGAGGCAAAGACACGAAGCAGAGGGTGGTCCTCTAAGAAAATCAATGATTAAATGTGGATAAAAGCCTAAATTCAATCTGTTCATCTCAAAATAATCACAAAATGATCCATTCATTTATCAAAATCTGTCAGACACACATTTATGTTCCATAAAAATCTTGATTGTGATGTTTGCTAAATTGGCAAATGACCTGCCATAGAAGAGTAAAGACGAATCAAGTCTGAAAGCATGGAGCTTGTTTGGGTGCCATTTTTTTGTGGCAATTTTCTGTTGTGGCGATCGAGTCTCTTCAGAAAATTTCGACTAAACCGCTAAATTCAAATAGATTAGCTACGATCTCTTTATGAACTTTTTAAAGCACCAAAGTATCAGTTGCGTAGCTGTCAATGGAAGGACAGAGATTGAGAAAAGCTCTCAGATCATCAAAAAGATTTTCATTTGTGTTTCAAGGATGAACGAAAGTCTTACGGGTTTGGAACGACATAAAGGTGAGTAGTCAATGAGTTAATTTTCATTTTTGGATGAACTATCCCTTTAAACCGCATCTGGCAGAAACATCAACAGCGTTGATGCCTGTCTTTCAAAATAAAAGGTTTGAATTAGAATTTAGAATTACGTTGTTGTTGTTTCTTTGACTACACACTCAAAACGGTCTCGTGACCCACTTTTGGCTAGCGACGCCCCAGTTGAGAAACACTGCTTTATAAATTTAAATTCGCACAGGGACATTGATCTAAATAGGCTAGCTGGCATTCAACCAATCCAAACATTGAGATTTTCAACTTTGACAGAAGACATTTCTTTCGGCATGGCTGACGTCCTGTCTCTTGCTCTTGCTGAAAAGTGCTGTTGTCAAGCCCCTCCTGAAAAAGAGCAATCTGGATAAGACCCTATTAAACAACTATAGACCGATCTCAAATCTTCCTTTCATAGGCAAGATCATTGAAAAAGTTGTCTTCAGTCAACTGAACAAATTCTTAAGCTCGAATGGATACTTTGACAATTTTCAATCTGGTTTCCGACCGCACCACAGTACAGAGGCCGCGCTCATAAAGATAATAAATGATATTCGCTTAAATACTGATACAGGCAAATTATCAGTGCTGGTACTACTCGACCTCAGTGCTGCATTTGACACTGTCGATCACAACATACTTCTTGACAGGCTGGAAAACTGGGTCGGGCTTTCTGGGATAGTCCTAAAATGGTTCAGGTCATACTTAGGAGGCAGAGGTTATTATGTGAGTATAGGAGACCATAAGTCTGAGTGGACATCCAAGACATGCGGAGTCCCTCAAGGCTCAATTCTTGCGCCACTCCTATTCAACCTGTACATGCTCCCAATGAGCCAAATAATGAGAAAGAACCAAATCGCTTACCATAGCTATGCAGATGACACACAGCTCTACTTATCCCTATTGCCTAACGATTACAGCCCCATTGACTCCCTTTGCCAATGCATTGATGAAGTAAACAATTGGATGTGCCAAAACTTTCTTCAGTTAAACAAAGACAAAACTGAAGTCATTGCGTTTGGAAACAAAGATGAAGTTCTCAAGGTGAACGCATACCTTCAGTCTAGGGGTCAAACAACTAAAAATCAAGTCAGGAATCTGGGATTGCTGTGGGGACAAAAAGTAAGACTGTTAAGTTAGCACTTTTAAACATCCGCTCACTTAAAAATAAATCACTTCTAGTCAACGACTTAATAACCACATACAACCTGGATTTTATGTTGCTAAATGAAACTTGGCTAGAAGACAGCTGCAGTGCAACAGTCCTCAATGAAACAGCCCCTCCTAACTTTACTTTTATGAGTGTCTGCAGAGCTGTCAGAAGAGGCGGAGGTTTAGCTGCTCTTTATAAAGATGTCTATCAATGTAAGCAAATATCATTTGGGAATTACCTGTCTTTCGAATATCTGGGTATTGTGTTAAAAGGTGCTCCACGCATTTTACTTATCATTGTTTACAGGCCTCCAAAATACTCTCCAGCTATTGCTGAGAACTTAACAGAACTGTTATCAACAATTTCCTCAGAGTTTGACTGCTTTGCCATTGCTGGAGATTTTAACATTCACATAGATGATGCAGAAACCAATATGGCAAAAGAAATCGAAACTGTTTTAAAAACTTTTGATCTGACTCAGCATGTACATGGACCCACACATAATCGTGGACACACTCTAGATTTACTTATCAGCAAGGGTCTAAACATTTCATCAATTGTTATTAAGGATGTAGCACTGTCTGATCATTTTTGTATTTTCTTTGATATATTGATCTCTCCTGCCATTGAAGCTAGATCTGTGTCTGTCAAGAAGAGATGCTTAAATGAGAACACTAGTGTACTATTTATGAAGGCTATATCTTTAACACCAAGCATATCTGCTGACTCTGTTGATTTTCTCCTTGATTCTTTTAACTCAAAAGTTAAGAGTGTAATTGATGATATTGCTCCTGTGAGAGTCAGGAAGAAGAATGGCAGACAAAAAGCACCTTGGAGAAACTCAACAGCAGTGCAAAATATGAAAAGACAATGCAGGAAAGCAGAGCACATGTGGCGGAAGACAAAACTTGTAGTCCATTATAACATCTACAAAGACAGCATCCATGCTTTCAATAAGGAACTAAGCAAAGCTAGACAGACTTTCTTCTCGAATATTATAAACAGCAATATAAACAACACACGCACTCTTTTTGCTACTGTAGAGAGACTGACAAACCCCCCAAGCCAGATTCCCAGTGAAATGCTCTCAGTGAGAAAGTGCAGTGAGTTTGCTTCTTTCTTCTCTGAGAAAATCAATAATATCAGAAAGGTGATCAGCTCATCCTTGAGTTGCGCTGGGGTCAGGCAGATCAGACAACAGCCTGAGAAAGTAGCCACTATGTCTGATTTCGAAGAAATTGATGGCAACATTTTGGAAGAAACCGTACAGCACCTAAAAACATCAACCTGCGCCCTTGACACACTTCCCACATCTTTTTTCAAAAATGTGTTACACAGCTTAGAAGCAGATCTCCTAGAAGTGGTAAATGCCTCACTTCGCACTGGGAGTTTTCCGACCTCCCTGAAAACTGCAGTTGTCAAGCCCCTCCTGAAAAAGAGCAATCTGGATAAGACCATATTAAACAACTATAGACCGATCTCAAATCTTCCTTTCATAGGCAAGATCATTGAAAAAGTTGTCTTCAATCAGCTGAACAAATTCTTAAGCTTGTAAGACTGGAACAACTGGTTGATGGAATCAACCTCACCACAGGTCTATAAGACAAAGGACCTTGCTTGCACATTAACATTTAAACATCTCACACACACACACACCCCGCATCCCCCTTCCTCGGAGCACCTTATCTACATTTTCTCTCTCTCTCAGTCAGTAACACTAAAAACTCACACAAGAATATATATGGTTTTAATGTGAATGTGATTAGCTTTAAGGATTGTTTAGTATTATTTGAAATGTCTCGGTACGACTGGTACAAATGTCTCATTCCCAAAGAAGTAAACCCAAAAGGTAATAAAGTTCTTAGGAAGTTTAGATATCTTCAATACTGGAGGGTGTGTCTTTGAGTTAACACCTTCTGACCATTTGACTGAATGCTAATTTTCCACTGCTAGCAAATGGTGACTTACAGGTAAATTTCCACTGTGAATGATGTTTAGATTTGAAATGAGGTCTGGGTATATAATGAAACGCAGCGAGAGCTCAGGGCCTTTTCTGTATCTGAGATCGGCCCGTGAGGCTGAGAGTTGCGAGTCTCTCTGCCTCACGCATTTCTTGTCGGGTAAACTTTTCCTCTTTGTTCTAGAGCATTTGATGTTTTGCATTGACTATCCTTGAATTGATGATCAAATTATAATGATTCATTTACCTGACATATTAAATTGTGACATTTGATTATTCTAATTGAC
This sequence comes from Siphateles boraxobius, assembly GCF_051911475.1. Classification (NCBI taxonomy): domain Eukaryota; kingdom Metazoa; phylum Chordata; class Actinopteri; order Cypriniformes; family Leuciscidae; genus Siphateles; species Siphateles boraxobius. The sequence continues at coordinate 2,240,514 of NW_027509097.1, forward strand.
TTTGACATTATTTGCATTCAAGAGTTTAAAAGAATAGTAAAACATTCGCTCACATTTAATGATGCACAGATATCATTGAAAAACCTTTTCATTTTATGGAGTCAGATGAAACGAGTTAATACATAAGATAAAATGTATTGCATTTAACCAAAAATACTTTGCCACGAGAAAAGACAGTAACACGCAAAGACCTTCACCTGTATTATTGGAAACCCTCATTGGACCAATACACAGGCTTACAAAGTGGTGACCTTGACGTGATGTCGCAACAAATGAATTTCACGAGCAACGTCTTTTCCAGCAAAGTATGGGGATTTTAAAATCAACACGAGGTTTGAACATCTTCTCTTTCTTCTGCCGCTGTGGTAAGTCAACTTTTTCTTCCCTTTTGAGAAGTGTTGAGAAAATGTTGTTTGCATTGTTACGGATCGGAAAGCCATTTGTTTAGTCCGGAACTGAAAAACGTGAGGACGTGATAGTGGCGGCGCAGATGAAGAATGAAACCCCTTGTTAATAGATTTTAAAGATATCCTTGTTTGCCTAAGCAACAAAAAAAAAACGAAACCTAAAATCGGAATAACATCTTCCAAATGTTTTTCGTGTAACGTTACTTGATGAGGAGCTGTAAAACAAACCCTAAAAGTTTTCAAATCAGCCGCATGTTTGTCGCCATTGTTGTATTGGCTTTGTTGAAACAAACCAGCAACACGTGAAGAGAATCAGCAAACAACAGAAAGAAAAATCTAAGTTTGTAAACGATCGGAAAACACATGATTTTATAAATAAAAGACAGGCCGATGATGCATTGTTTATAAAAAGCTAAATTTGGAAAAACAGGCATGATATGATTTACAGGCTAAAATCGGATCTCAAGGCTAAGCTAAATGCTATTGTCCATGCTGTTTCCAAAACAAGGCTAAGCTAAATGCTATTGTCCATGCTGTTTCCAAAACAAGGCTAAGCTAAATGCTATTGTCCATGCATTCAAAAAACGCTTAACCCTTTGTGTGACCACCAGCACACCATGGGCCCTAGGCCACATTGAATAATATTCTATAATAAACCTAAACTAATCTTTACAAACTTTATATTGCATTTGAAAGCTTCCACTTTAACACAGATGGGATTAAAAGGCAATAATGCAATAATTTGTATTTTCAAATTTGGAGTTGTGCTTCACACATTGTAATGCACTCATAGAACACACTTTATAGTTGTTTGTGCTACTATATGTGCACATAGGCTAATTGTAAGTTTATTCTTTAAACACAGGATTGCTTTATTGTGGGTGTATTTGGAACACTTAGGTAAAGGCTGTTGATGTTGTATTCTAGGCCATGTATCCTGTGTGAACTGAATTGAACAAGTGTGTGTCTATGCTGAATGTGGTTATAATGTGATTCACAATGAATTTGAAAGTCAGAAACAACAAACGCGCATCTCATTAATTCTTGAAAGTCCCGAGACAGAAATACTTTTCATATTCGGAGAACGAAATATTATCACGTTTGAACTAATTCTGGATTGCTCTGAAATTATTTTTCAAAATAGATTACAGGATTCGTATATTTCCACAAGTTTGCGCCAGACATTAGTGACGACTAATACTGAATATCAGATTCAAGTGTACTTGAATGAGGGGAACGAGTTATTTCCGTCCAGAATCAGCAAAGTGCTGTTTGATCAACCTGGATTCGGGTGCGTTCCATAACCTCTGTTCCTGAGGTGGCGTTCAAGGGGGCTATTCAAGTGCCTGTTATTGTGTACGTGTGAATACGGCACATCTCAGATATTTAGCCAATTACCTCTGTTTTGATAAGTCAGACTGGCGAGATTGTGTCGTGCATCCTTAGAAGAAGGACTGCAAAGTGATATAGTTTCCTGATCTATAAACGAAAAATATAAAGTAAGAGAAAATAGAATAATCAAACGTTAAAATGACTTTGCCTTCATATAGTCTGAATTTTTGTATCCTTGGTGGAAAACTCCCATAGCTGCGATAAAACCACGCAAAGGAACATAGATGAGAATCAGAAACTGTGAACGCGCATCTCATTAATCCTGAAACAAAAAACTTTTTCATATTCAAAGCTTCAGGGAACGAAATTTCCCCAAATATAAATTGGAACATGTATAATGATCCTGTCCTGTTTACATTATGGGCCGAAAAGGTCGAGCCTACACTGTATAAACTCAATAAAAAAGGTCTTAACATGGACGCTATTGAGAATGAAATTTCCACTTGGTGGAAAACGGTGGGTAGTAAGCAGAAGAAATCAAAACATGGTGAAATAATTGAGGCTTTAAACTTCATGAGTTATAAACGGCTAGATAAGTCAACAACATTTCTATCTTCGCTTATGGATATTAAATGTGAAGAAGTGCATTCTAAAAATGCAGAGGCAAAAATGTATGAGGCAAAGATTCAAGATCTCCAAACACAGCTAGATAAATTACTAGCTGAGCAGTTAGCCCTGACTGAAAAGTGTAAAAATCACAAATATACCATTGCAGATCTTAAGAATAAACTAAATGCTAAAAAGTGCATGTCTCCCAAAACGCTCAACAGCGATGGGACTAAAAATGTGCACTTCTTAAATGAGCCAGCCTGCTCTAACAATCCTGTATCTTTTCAGACAGGTGAAGCATGTGATAAAGTTTTGAACAGAGTGCCTGTTTCAGCCTTTAAGGTGATACGGCACCCAAATGGCACAGAGTCAACCATTCGGCGTCCTCTAACGGTAACTGAATGTAGCTTGTTTAAAACAGAGATCGGACCATTCCCCTTGAAAGGGCCATTCGAACCATGGTGGAGACGCATTGTTAGTCTAAAACATGCATTTCAGCTTGAACCAAAAGATATTTGGCAAATTGTTATCAGCTCAATTCCAGACGTTCTGAACTATAAGATACCACAGGCTTTGATGACAGGGAACATCGTGCAGTCAATGTATCAAGATGAGCCTGAGGATGAAATCTTTAATAGACTAAAACAATGTCTTCGCGATCTACGTGGTTGTAGTCCTGTTGGATGGGAATTGATTTTCAATCGGAAACAGAATACTGAAGAATCGTTCGAGACGTATGCAGAAAATATGTTTGAACTGTTTGAGGAGTATTCTGGAATTGAAGGTGTTAACCACAACAATGTAACTCTCCTTGATTTACTACTTACAAATGCAGGACCGCGTGTACAGCAATCGCTCATGTATGGTGCTTCTCCAGCAAAAAATACATTCGAAGGTATTGTTAGCTGGGCAACAAGAATTGAGTCACGAAAACAGATGCATGGTGAGGTAGCTGTGTTAGAATGTCATGAAAATCCTCCATTTGCAGGAGAATTCAGAAAGCCACACAGTGAAAAACTGAGCAGACTCTGTAATTCCTGTCACAAAACAGGCCATACAGAGGAAAAGTGCTGGTCATTGGGCAGAGGCAGACCTCCACCCTATTTCAAAAAACGCAGAAAACCACACTCTGATGACACAAACCAGCGCTCTGCAAGCAACCAAAGCTCAAATGCATCCCTCAGTGAGCTAACAACTTTGGTCACTCAAGGCCTTCAGCTATTAGCCTCATTTGCTAGTCGGGTAGCAGCCCAATAGCAAATGACTTAATAGTTTATCATCTAAATTAATTGAATCTGTCACATTTTTCCCTTAAATGTATTGAAACAAGAACGAGCAGAGACTCTTCAGAGACCAGAAACAATATAATTTCATTTATATTCTTAAATCATAATATACATTATATTGTAATCGCCAAACAGGGCATTAATTTGAAAAATATGACATTAACATTCATCCTTACAGTTCGATTTCGTTAACCTGCTACCCAGTGCCAAAAGGGCGGAGGTGTGTTTTAATTTTTTGCCTTTGAAAAACACTCCCGGAAGTGTGGCACAGGTAAGCAAATTTACAAGGAGGGTGTGAACTAAACATCAGACAGACCACAGCCTTTTGCAGGTAACTAGAGACCTGCACTAACCAAACGTGTGAACGACACCATGAACTAATTCATGCCCACAGATCTGGCTGTAATGAAAGCAACTTGTAAAACCCGAAAACTGGGATCTCTAATGCTGTGACACAGCAGACTGTGAAGGCTCGACTGCAAGAGCAGCTTTAAGGTGTCACACACTGCACCGAAAAAACAGCAATAATTCAGACCTGGTCTATGAAACTCGGTTTCATGTGACAACTGGAATTAAAATTGCAATGGACATGATAATGGAGCAAGCTAAATAATTCCACATGTCTGAATTTGAAACTGTTTGAAAACATCAGAATTAACTGTGGTTCTCTCTGCATTTGTTTCTGTCAGGTTTACTTCTGCAATTCCTCGGAGGACGGATGCCAGGACGGGCCGGACCTCACGATTGTTAGAACATAACCTTCGGGAGATGGGTGAAAAGACACTTCAAGAGGCCATTAACATCTCACAATAGCACATCACTATATAAGCATGGCCTCCCAGTATAGAACTGGAACTAAATTTACAACACAATTATCATAGATTAGATATCACCCATCTCCTAGACATGAACACTGAACACACACCTCCATCACTACACCCTCACATCACCATCACCTGGAATAGATCAAGTCTATCCAGACTGAACACTACACATCATGAGAAGATAAAGATGACATAGAATCCAAAAGTGTCACTTCACTAAAGATCTATTGTGCATCTTCACACTAACAGAACCGGATAGCTTCACACACATAGGATGGGAAAGCTGATCCCATGACATAGCATACGCTATTCACAACACTCTGCCAACTCATGGGAAAACACTGGAATATACATATTAATGGCTACAGTCACAAATCAATGCAATGCATCGAAAAGCAGAGGCAGACCTGCTATTCAATTTTCAAAATGTTAAAATTTTCTGATTGTTATTAGGGTGGTTGGAAAATCAGAGGGCCCCTGATTTCTCAATAAACCACTAATAACAGAAACATCATAACTAAGTAGATCGCTTTGTGTGAACGCTTCAATCAATTACAGAATTTACAATTCAACCCTGTCATTGACTGTGACTTAGCCAACAACACACACACACACATACACACACACACACACTCTCTCTCTCTCTCTCTCTCTCTCTCTCTCTCTCTCTCTCTCTCTCTCTTTCTCTCACACAAACTCTCACACTCTCACACACAGACACACACACACCCTCACACAAACACACACTCTCACAACTGTTGCAAGGAATGAACAATCTCCATTCTTGAATACATTTAAGCATGTTCCAAGTCACTTCTTAGATTTGCATAAGTGGCTGGCATTGGAAGATTCCTGAACAAACACTGATTATTATATACAAATCCATTTATTGAATAGTATTGTTGTTATTACATGACCTCTTGATCCATAGAATCTATTTGATTGCTTTGATTACACTGACCTCTTGCTGCATTTCCTTTATATAATTCAGACCAAAAAAATATTTATATTTAAGAATTGGATATTTAATATGAGACATCCTTACCATTCAGGACCTTGAGAAACATATGAGACAGATGTACCATTCACACTTGCTGACAAGAACATGGTATTTTACATTGAACATGCATGATTTTGTTTTGTTGCATTATGCGTTTCTATGCATTTCTTCACGAGTTCAAGTTCATATGTGTTCAATCGTGAAGCGGACATTTAAGATGCTTTTCAGATGTCTCACACAAGGCAGTGTGAAGCCAAGGAGAGCCCCTTCACCCACTGAGGTCTGCCCAGACAACCACACCGCTGGAGGTGACAGGATTGGTCAAGAAGGGACAGATTATCACCCTGGGGAAGGTGCCAGGGAAACGGAAGTTTCTCCATGAAGGAATGACACGTCAACTGAACAAGTCAAAAGGTCCAGATTGACTCTATGAACTTTGCTCACATCACTGGATCACCGGAAGAAAGCCTGAATGCCTTCTTCCACCTGCTGGACTCAAGCTACATACACCTGGTGAGGCCAGGTGTTCTGCAGGTGAACAAAGCCCTCTGAGCTTCTACAGATGCTAACATTGCAAAGACAATTTTTGAGTTACACCAAGGATTACGACAAACGTCTTACTATGACCCCTTAAGTGTCTGAATGTGACCCACGGGGTCAAGGAGGGATCTGTAAGACTGGAACAACTGGTTGATGGAATCAACCTCACCACAGGTCTATAAGACAAAGGACCTTGCTTGCACATTAACATTTAAACATCTCACACACACACACACCCCGCATCCCCCTTCCTCGGAGCACCTTATCTACATTTTCTCTCTCTCTCAGTCAGTAACACTAAAAACTCACACAAGAATATATATGGTTTTAATGTGAATGTGATTAGCTTTAAGGATTGTTTAGTATTATTTGAAATGTCTCGGTACGACTGGTACAAATGTCTCATTCCCAAAGAAGTAAACCCAAAAGGTAATAAAGTTCTTAGGAAGTTTAGATATCTTCAATACTGGAGGGTGTGTCTTTGAGTTAACACCTTCTGACCATTTGACTGAATGCTAATTTTCCACTGCTAGCAAATGGTGACTTACAGGTAAATTTCCTCTGTGAATGATGTTTAGATTTGAAATGAGGTCTGGGTATATAATGAAACGCAGCGAGAGCTCAGGGCCTTTTCTGTATCTGAGATCGGCCCGTGAGGCTGAGAGTTGCGAGTCTCTCTGCCTCACGCATTTCTTGTCGGGTAAACTTTTCCTCTTTGTTCTAGAGCATTTGATGTTTTGCATTGACTATCCTTGAATTGATGATCAAATTATAATGATTCATTTACCTGACATATTAAATTGTGACATTTGATTATTCTAATTGACTTTGACATTATTTGCATTCAAGAGTTTAAAAGAATAGTAAAACATTCGCTCACATTTAATGATGCACAGATATCATTGAAAAACCTTTTCATTTTATGGAGTCAGATGAAACGAGTTAATACATAAGATAAAATGTATTGCATTTAACCAAAAATACTTTGCCACGAGAAAAGACAGTAACACGCAAAGACCTTCACCTGTATTATTGGAAACCCTCATTGGACCAATACACAGGCTTACAAGCTCGAATGGATACTTTGACAATTTTCAATCTGGTTTCCGACCGCACCACAGTACAGAGACCGCGCTCATAAAGATAATAAATGATATTCGCTTAAATACTGATACAGGCAGATTATCAGTGCTGGTACTACTCGACCTCAGTGCTGCATTTGACACTGTCGATCACAACATACTTCTTGACAGGCTGGAAAACTGGGTCGGGCTTTCTGGGATAGTCCTAAAATGGTTCAGGTCATACTTAGGAGGCAGAGGTTATTATGTGAGTATAGGAGACCATAAGTCTGAGTGGACATCCAAGACATGCGGAGTCCCTCAAGGCTCAATTCTTGCGCCACTCCTATTCAACCTGTACATGCTCCCAATGAGCCAAATAATGAGAAAGAACCAAATCGCTTACCATAGCTATGCAGACGACACACAGCTCTACTTATCCCTATCGCCTAACGATTCCAGCCCCATTGACTCCCTTTACCAATGCATTGATGAAGTAAACAATTGGATGTGCCAAAACTTTCTTCAGTTAAACAAAGACAAAACTGAAGTCATTGCGTTTGGAAACAAAGATGAAGTTCTCAAGGTGAACGCATACCTTCAGTCTAGGGGTCAAACAACTAAAAATCAAGTCAGGAATCTGGGTGTGTCTCTAGAGTCACACCTTAGTTTCAGTAGTCATGTCAAAGCAATAACTAAATCAGCATACTATCACCTGAAAAATATTGCAAGAATTAGATGCTTTGTTTCCAGTCAAGACTTAGAAAAACTTGTGCATGCTTTCATTATCAGTAGGGTGGATTATTGTAATGGACTTCTCACTGGCCTTCCCAAAAAGAGCATAAGACAGTTGCAGCTCATACAGAACGCTGCTGCCAGGATTCTGAGCAGAACCAGAATATATGAACACATCACACCAGTCCTCAGGTCTTTACACTGGCTGCCAGTTACATTTAGGATTGATTTTAAAGTATTATTACTGGTATATAAATCATTCAATGGCCTAGGACCTCAATACATTGCAGATATGCTCACTGAATATAAACCCAACAGATCACTCAGATCATTAGGATCACATCGGCTAGAAATACCAAGGGTTCACTCTAAGCACGGCGAGTCTGCTTTTAGCTACTATGCCAGCCGCAGCTGGAACCAGCTTCCAGAAGAGATCAGATGTACTCCTACAGTAGTCACATTCAAATCCAGACTGAAAACACATCTGTTTAGCTGTGCATTTACTGAATGAGCACTGTGCCACTGTTCGTCCGACTGTTTGCACTGTATTTTATACTGTGTTTTAATTACTCTGATTTCATTTGATTATTTCTGTATTTTATCTTTTACTCTAAACTGTTTTAATTATTCTGACTTCTTTTGATTATTTTAATTTCTTCTATGTAAAGCACTTTGAATTACCATTGTGTATGAAATGTGCTATATAAATAAACTTGCCTTGCCTTGCCTTGCCTGTCACTCAGGAGTCAGAAAGTCTGGAGTAGCAAAGTGCACTCGGTCCCCAGCGCATCTGTCAATCAATCACTCACTCACTGTCACACTCGTTTCCCTCGCACGCTGTCACACAGCAGCTGGTGGTCCAGCGGAAGACAGTCGAGATGGTCCTTCATTTAGACGGCAGATGTTGGTTACAAAGTGACATCGCTAACTTAATACATCAAGCCATTACGTCTCCACCCATCCAAATGTTGCCCTACTTACTGGAACAGAGTAGGAGGGAAACGGATTCACTAATATTAAATAATCTCAATATTGCATTTCGTGCTATTACAAGGAATTTGCTTCTGGGATTTACATCTTACTACCTGTATGCTAACACAATCTCTTAAAGGGATCTATAAAGTATATTAAATATAAAAGCATCATGTTGTGTCATATAATGAATGTAGCCTATAAATTTAACTGCATTTGAAAAATAAATACTTAACTAAGTGGCTTCTTCAAAGTAATGATGCTAGAGCTTTTCTTAAAAGCATCTTCGCTTTTCAGAACCTTTTTTGCACTTGACTTTTCACTAACCGGTCCCAAGGTGATTTTTAATGGATGTATGAAGTCAGTCGCATTCAAGTTCACACGGTCTTTATCATAGCCCAACCAGTTACAGTTACGTAATAAAAAAAAAGAAAGAAGAGCTCTGAACAGTGTGTTGGTCACACAAGATTTGAATTTCTTATACATTTAAGCAATGTGTTTTGGTGTGTGTGCAAAAAAGTAAGAACAAATCTCTACAGTTTGCACAATAACAATAATGCACATGTCATATTCTTAATAACTTCTAAGCATTGTTTCACTGTGTGAGCCATCATTTGCAAAATTATCCATTCATTTATCAAAATCTGTCAGACACTTATATTCCATAAAAATCTTGTTTGTGATGTTTGCTAAATTGGCAAATGGCCTGCCATAGAAGAATAAAGATGAAAGCATGGAGCTTGTTTGGGTGTCGTTTTTTGTGGCAATTTTCTGTTCACTACATACTAAGACTTTACATGTAAAAAATTTGTAAAAACACCATAGGTCTTACATAAAAAGAGAGAACAGATAGATAGAATAATAGACAGACAGACAAATAGATAAATGGATGGATGGATAGATAGAAAAGTTCTATCCCTGTTTTATTTTTATGCCTCTGCAGTAATTATTTTTGCTTTGTTGTAATTTTTTTTTTCCTATTGTGTGCAGGGGACTGTACATTGAGTAAACACAGGCTTTGCTCTCGGCAGAATGATTGATTGTTTTGATGGTGAAGTTGAGAGAGAGTGTTTTTTCTTCTTAAATATACTCATGCATTCTTTCCACTTTCTTAAGCTTGCATCCACGATAGTGAGAATGTGAATGTTCTTGCAGTTATAAAATGGGATATGACATGAAAATGAAAATTGAGGCACTCTTGTCATTCCTTCATGTAATTTAATGTTAGTTTTAAACATTCATTTGGGGATGTTGAAGTGAAGACTACAAAAAAGGGGTAAAACAGTCCTGTCAAAGCACTAGGCAGCAGAATACAGTAGAAATTACACACTTACATTTTCATTTTTGGGAGAAAGTTATCCCCCTTCTGAATACAACTGTTTTTTAAACCAACCACAGGAGCCGGAATGCAATGTGACTAATCTTTGCATTGATGTAAGGCATCACAAGAATGAATACAGTCCCACTCATTTGACTTTAGTGATGACAGAGAAAATATAAGTCCATTTCATGCTTATAAGAGCCCTGCAAAAAAGAACTCATGACTTTGCCATTACAAGCACAATGTTCAACCATCTGAGCTGCATGAACCTCCAATGTTATAAAACCACATACTCATTTTTGAAAACACAGACAGAAAAACAGATTGATAGAGGAAGGGGAGAGAGAAAGAAAGTAAGAAAAGTCACAGTCGGGTGCCCATGAAACTATTGATTTCATAGGCAGCCTTGTGGAGAAACAAAAACAAGCTCAGGCTTTCAGACAGTCCTGTGGCACCGTCCTTAAATGAAGCCACAGTTGAGCCGGTTCTGTTGTCTTCATATGCGCAGTGACAGCTTTTACACCTCGACTGCCAGAGTCTCGTCCCAGTGCATATCTTTCCCCGGAATGTCGACTCAGCGCTCTGCCCCTGACATATTACACAGAAACACAAAACACAATTTCCCCCGCTACCATGTATCTACGTCAACCTGAAGGAAACAAATCAGCACTACAGTGTTTCTATCAACTAAATCATGTGTTTCAGACACACCAACCAGACAAGGGAGACTAATTACTCTAGAGATGTACATGCAAAAACGATGGTTTTGCCCAGGGTAGCATTTTCATGGCACCTCATAAAGACCTATTAATATAGACCATACATACTTATACGCACATGGTGGAATGCATTAAGTGCATGCTTGGCTAACAACTTGATTGATGGGTTAAAAAATTGCATATTTGATGTTAAATTATGCATGAAAGAAAAAAAATGATATTTGCATGACTACAAAAAATAATTAGCTTGCACACACACAAATAGAGAATGTCTGAAGAACCTCTAAAATGTAACATGAAGAATTTTATGAATCTCAAAAGATTTCAAACGAGAAAAATTAGTTCTCGATACGAGGAGCATTCAAAGGAAAAAACATCAATGTACTGCTCATTACAGCAATCTTTCTGCCCACATACTGTCTTGTTGTTGCAGTAGCATGCAGAAAGCATTGCATCTTTGGCCAAGAAGTTTTCTGACCAAGAGTAAAAAACAAAAAACAAAAAATTTAACTCACATAAATACACAAAAGAAATGGCCAATTGTTCACGGGACATTGCCAGAAATGAGCAGCTGGCCATTCAAGTGTCAAAAATTGGTTATTTATGAGGAGACAATTTAGACTTTATTTTCAGCGACATATTCTTTTTACATGTAAACTGTGTTTTTTTTTTTTTTTACATCTTAACATCTTTTACAATCTTTACATCTTTTACAATTTAATCAGCTTCATTCTTAATATGAGTTTCAACTTTCTTCATGCCCATGTTGGCTCTGCTTTCATTTCACTAATATGACAAAAACTTAATATTAGCAGAGACACAAAACTTTTTGTAGAACTATATGGCGTAATATGATAGATGAAAGATAGATAGCTAGAACCAAAAATTATAATATTTTATACTATTTTCTCTTTAAAAAACTCAGTGAATATAGGCATCACAATATTGTTATGCACAATATGAAAAATGTATATTTATTTTGAAATTTGGATTCATTTTGAAAAATTACATTATAACACTTTTGCAGACCTCAAACCTTCATCTGCAATAGCAAAATCATAGCCAAAATTGTTTTGTTACAAAAGTTCTGCTAAGAACCAGAGGAGGAAAGGAGGTAGAGGTTCTCTTTGCATGAGGCAAATGTAAAACTGAAGAACATAACATAATGTGTGAGGAGGAATATACATTGAATGTCAGGTGCTAAAAAAGGAACAAAAATTATGTTATTTTGGGGATTCCTCTGGGAGAAATTGAGAGAGAAAGAGAGAGAGAGGGGGAAGGACATCTGTTCCTAAAGTAGTCCCATGCAGCCGTGAAATCTGCAGTTCTGGCACTTTCAATAGTTTTCCTTAACTAATTTTGTACCCTGCGACCTTTCATGCTCTTATTACTTATTATTTGGCCAGATGGATGAAATATACTCGTGAGCAAAATTCACTATCGCTTCATATAGTGTTGGTACAGCGCTAATTTCATTTCATAACTGGCTCAAGCATTGATCAAAGGCTAAATTTAATTCCACTGAAAACACTGTGCGAATCCCACCAAAGAGGAGCATGTGTTAAATGCTCTGGCCTGTTCTCTGCCTCAAGATGGAGAACATGAGAAGCTGTGTTTCCATGGAATCAATTCTGGCGGCATGACAACCAATGTTCCCAGTGCAGTGCTTCAATTGATGTTCTAATGACCAAACATGGAATATCTGTGTTACTAAAGGCAACGTCTACATATTTAAATGTTTATAAAGAGTCTCTTATAAAATAGAGTCTATAAATCAGTATAAAGATGGTTGGTTGCGGCTGGTATTATCTTGTACCCAACATACTCATAAAGAGACTGTCTGACTGACACAAAACGGCATGGATATGCAAAATAGAATATACCACAAGAATATACCACAAAAATAGACTAAAATGAATTCAAATAATGATGTGGAAATCTTAGGAAATTATTGTGAAGAGTGTGACATTTTACTCTATTACAACAATAAGTTCAGTCCATCCAAAAGTAACAATACTGATAATTTCATTTATACCAGGGTCTGTCTGAATACTCGATTCTGATTGGCTGGAAGGTGTTCACAGGTAATGCACAGGTAATTCCAAGTCCGTGTTCTATATTAATGCGTTATTTTCAGTGAAGGTTAGCGCACACACTCGCGCTGCGCATGGCACACGCACGCACACACACACACACACACACACACACACACACACACACACACACACACACACACACACACACACACACACACACACACACACACACACACACACACACACACACACACACACACACACACACACACACACACACACAAACACACACACACACACACACACATTCAGGTCCACAAAAACCTACCAACGCTGCCCCGCAAATTTTAGCAATAAAATAGCTTGGCTACTGATTCGCTACATTATATTTCTCAGGAAAAAGGGGGCTACATCGCTATTTTGAAATAATTAAACTCACAGCTTCATTGTCAATATAATTGCTGTAGAGAGAGAGGCACGACTTCCCCCTCCCCCCTCTCTCTCCATAGTTAATTCAAATAAATTAATAAATGCTATTTTTAAAGCGAAGAACTTCCCAGAACGGTCATTTTCGTCAGTTACGGCTCTTTAGATCTAGCATTCTGTTCCCTTTGAATCAAACACAGAGATAAAGTAGTGCGTAAGATTACATTTATTTGAATGAATGAATAATAGCATCCATTCAAATAAACCAAATAGCATTTGGGAAGTTCTTTGCGTCAATGGTTCTTTGCCTCCACCTCGTGCATTAAAGGGGTGGTAAAAAACAATTTCACTTTTCTAACTTTAGCTAGTGTGAAATATTGCTGTTTGAGCATAAACAACATCTGCAAAGTTACAATGCTCAAAGTTCAAAGCAAAGGGAGATATTTGCTTTTAAAGAAAATAACTACAACAAACGTCTGGTAGGGACTACACGGGTTAGTGACATCAGCAACCCTAAAATGTACATAAACCCCGCCCCCGGGACACGCAGTCCATGTTGAGAAGAGGAAAAGTTGTTGTATAAGAGTGTATTTGTGAGTCAGCTCAAACTTTAGCATCCTTCTTTTCACATGCAATAAAAAGTCACTCTGTGTGCATCTCACAACAGTACCTATATGAGCGATTTATAGATTATCATGACAGAATATGCTAATTGAAGATAGTTAACTCCATTTCAGCAACATAAATTCATAAACTAACCATTCAGAGACGTCCTGTTGCATTCTACATGTTGTCACTTCTTCTTGAGTCTCTCCATCATTGTCTGACTCTTTTTTAACATTAAAGGCAGAACAGTTTCTGTCATTTTATTGTGTCTGCGTGAGGTAATCGGTAATCGCTCTGCTAACACACAAGAGCTCTTGAAACCCCACCCTCTGAGGCAGCTCATTTGCATTTAAAGGGCCAGGCACAAAACGGTGCGTTTTTGCTAACCCTCAAAAAGTGACAACTTTAACATGCTATATAAAAATATCTGTGGGGTATTTTGTGCTAAAACTTCACACACACTCTCTGGGAACATCATAATTATTGTTTAATCTTATAATTATTAAGATTTTACATCTTATTTTACATCTTGTGAAAAGGGCATTTTACCACCCCTTTAAAATAGTTTTATGTACAGCTAGCCGTGAATTATCCCCTTACATGGGAATACATAATACACAACTCAGAAAACAAAGCATGGATATCGTGTTAAGTTATTACAAACTCCTCAATCAAAAATTTGTATAGTATTTTGACACCATATTTGATACCACTAACCTGGGTAAATTTACAGCTGTTTTAATTGATCAAATCAGAAGAACAAATATTGTTACAAAATGCAATAGCCTACTCATATGCAGGAAAATAAACAACAGCGAATAAATATTTGCGGCATTGCATTGTTGCAGATTGTTGATGTAGTAGACAAATTAGGCTACTTGCAAAATAAACTTGGGTGAATAAAAATTGCTTGCAAGCTCATTATAGCTATCATGTGCTCTTACGATTATAAATCTGCCACTTTTTGAGGTATAATAGATGGCCTAATAGTGTTCCGCTAGGACATAGTCTACAATATGTTTTAAAATTGCCCTCATCCTTGTAATATTATGAAAAAGATGAAAAAGGAATAAAAAAAAAAAGAGAAAAATACCCTGACTTGCACAGAGGAGCAAATGATAAAGAAAACAGTGTAATGAGCTTAAAAACACTGCTGCAACATAATAATAGCCTGAAATCCTCAATCATAAGCTCTTTTCCAACATATAGCAAGCTACCCTGCTGATTACTACCTATAGGAAGCTGCTTTTTTGTCATGGAACTTCATAAGGGAGCGATTTCATTTTATACTTTTATACACAAATACTGCATTAGATTTTTTTTAACAATATAGGATATATACACAACAATATCTGTTCACAAGTTTGGGGTCGGTAAGATATATTCTTTTTTTAAACATATAACATCGAGTCTCTCGATGCTCACCAAGGCTCAGGTCGTTTAAATATCAATGTTGAAATTTCAAAAGAACAGCACGCTTGAAATAGATTTTTTTTTGTAACATTATAAATGTATTTAATGTAATTTTTTGATAAACTGAATGCCTTACTGAATACAATAATGATAAATAATTTTATAAACGCATTCTAGTAGGGATTGCCTACTAATGTGACAGTTTTATAATCTGGCAAAAAGAAAATATCTTAAAAGGCATACAGCAACTATATTGCCCAACTTTTGGTGTGTCAGCATGTGTCAGGACTCGGCGCATGTCTTAAAAAACTGCCTCTGTAGGCAGCTGATTGGGTTTTTGATCAGAGCAATGTAGATGTCTTGTTCTGTTTTTAGTGAAGATATACGGGTTAATTACTCTGCAGTGAATATTCCCCGAGGTCTATGCAGCAATGCAAATGTATATGCAACATCAGGTTAACCTCCTGCTCCCAGCTCCTGTCTTGTTAGTATGCAATCCCCTGCTTCCAGATGTTTGTACAAACGCGCACTTCTTCAAATGTATGAAGAGAGCCTTGCCTGTTTCTCTCTCTCTCTTTCTGTCTTAAACGGGTGATAACTAATCAGAGCTGAGTGTTTGCTTCTCCTTTCAATATCACCTGGCACACTAGAATGCAGATCAGTAACTGACAAATAGCTTGTCACTCAAGAGGTGCACGCTTATTATTTAGAGACAAAGACACACTTACACACTTTTGTCTGGGACATGTGAATGAGAAGGTGGCACTCAATTTCACACTTTAATGAAAGGTTTTCAAATGGGGGTCAAATTAGTTTTTTTTTTTTTTGGGCATTGTGGTCCATTCTCTTGAAAAATAAATGAGTCAAGATTGACAAAGGCACCAGTCATCTGCTCAATGCACACTTCAGCACCAATGATTTCTGTACAAAGATGAAATGGACATTGAGTCTGAAAATAAATGTAGAGATGGAGAATTGAATACTGTAACAACACACACACACACACACACACACACACACACACACACACACACACACACACACACACACACACACACACACACACACACACACACACACACACACACACACACACACACACACACACACACACACACACACACACACACTCACGAAAAAAACATGACCTTGCCCTAAAAGACAGCGCTCTAGGTATTGGAACAGAGCCTTTCTTGCTATCTGTGAATGCACTATGTATTCTCATCATGTGCATGCACACAGTAGATACTGATACGCTTTTGAGTTTGCATTAAGTAACAAGATGGTGCATTTAATTTCCTTTCTTGCCCTTTACATCATGTTTTTTAAGAGGACTTTTGATATTCAAAGCGCACAGCTCGAGAAAGGATCAGTCCTGTCAATTTCACACTGCAAACACGTACAGGTTTATCCATTGAACTTGAGCCATTCAAACGGCACTTCCAAACCTCTTCTCGCTTCTCACTCAATGCTACGACAACATTACTCCAAATTATGACTTATGCTAATGGCTCCCGAAAGACCATAATGAGAAGTGAAATGGCAAAAGAGGAATCGTTGAACCACACAGATAAACACAAGGGGATGTTAATGGCCACTGGAATGAAAAGTCAATGGGAAACATGAATGTCTCAATCCGCTGGACCATCGCGGGTCCATTTGTATCCCAGTGGACTATAGCTAATGCGCAATCACGATTTCAAACACAAGAACCCAATGAATAATGCACTTGATGATGTTTGCTCTCTGAAATGACGCAGATCCAGATCCTTACGAGTTGCCTGAGGGATCAGACCCCAACCTAAGAGAACCGTTATCGAGTTTGTATTGACCTCAATGAAAGCAAGCGGAGACCCATTAGTGGTGGGTGTTAATTTAGCCTGAGGACAAATTGCAAGAGTCATATATATTTAAAACTAATTCCTCACCCTTTATGTGGGTGGTACTGATCTTTCAGTCTTTACTATCTGGAAATTAGCAGTGTATTTGATACTGTGCAAGGACATATATATATATATATATACATATATATATATATATATATATATATATATATATATATATATATATATATATATATATATATATATATATATATATATATATATATATTATAATATAATAATGTGGTATTGGTTATATTCATGCCCCATGAAACATTCATGTATTGGATTGTGGGTATTTTTTTATACAACAAAGCATTTTAAGTTTAAAGAATCACCTAAGATCAAGCATATTCTCGCAAATTCTGCAGTCAGTCCAGTTTAGTTTTGATATATGTGATTAATAATAAAAAAAACTTACAAGCCTAAAAATAATTACTTTATAGATGCAAATCATAAATAACAATGAATTGGCATACATGATAGAGATGCGTGGATGGGCTATTATTTCATCCGCAACCGCATCACAAAACTCATCATCCGTCCGCCATCCATCCGCACCAATGCTTTTGACCAATTTTTCCGCCCGCCATCCGCTGATACAAGGCGCTGCTGATGACAGCCGCGAGACTAGAAACCGCCCGCCACCCGCCCATATTTTATTAAAACATTTTTTTTTGTCACGTCATCTGCCCGATCCGCGGTTTATCCGCGGAGTCCGCGGCTAAAACCGCCAACCGCGCATCTCTAATACATGACATACACACACACACATTCCATTTTTTATGGGGACTTTCCATAGACATAATGATTTTTATACTGAACAAGCTGTATATTTTATCCCCCAACCCTAAACCTACCCATCCCAGAAAACTTTCTGCATTTTTACATTTTCCAAAAAACTCATTCTGTATGATTTATAAGCTTCCTTCCTCATGGGGACCTCAAATTAGTCTTGTATGTAGACACGTATGTAGACACACACACACACACTCCCTTTGGCAGAGCAGATCACACTGTTTATATTAGCTATAATTTGTCTTTATGTTTGTCTTTGATCTGCACAGTATGGATCCTAGAGTGCTGAAATACCAGTGTGTTGAGTAGTCATGTGACCTACATCAGGCGTCAGGCATCTAGATGAAAATACACAAACCACACGGCATACTGTATATTAATGGAACCATGTACTCTCCATTTGCTCTCAATTTAATCTCATTGCCTTCTCTGAGAAAAAGTCGAGATATTAATAACATTTTCTTTTCTTTAGGGAATAAGAGAGAGAAAGGAGAGAGGAAGAAAAATGAGAAAGAGACTAAAGGGTCAGAGGTAATTAACCTTAAATGACTGTTTACTTTAACGATCCTCCAGGGTCATTAAGATTGGAATGCGCTGCAGTCTGCAGTTTATAAAAACATGTTTAATTTTTCATTTGCTGGAACGCTATACCAACACATTCCTAGCCGTAATATTTCATTGCCCCCGGATATTTCCAATACTTAAAAGATTCTGCTGCTAGATTGGCCACTTTTTTGGGTGGCTTTTGAGGAATCATTGGGCTAAACAGACACACACACACACACACACACACACACACACACACACACACACACACACACACACACACACACACACACACACACACACACACACACACACACACACACACACACACACACACACACACACACACACACACACACACACACACACGTTTAATAAAAAAGCATAATACTGATAAAATTGCACCGCTCTCTGAATTAAAAATGCATGACATAATAAGGACACTTGACAACAATTGAGTAGACTATTTTACATTACAGCATGTAGTGAAATTAACTCTAGTATTGTATTTTAGTATAAACTCTTCACTACTTTCTTAAGGTCTGAGATGAAAGACAGCAGACTATAAAAAAAACTATAAGACATCTACTGTAATATAACAACTATTTGCAATCTGAATGTTGCTTACAAAATAATATATGCAATTAAATAAATAAAATAAAATAGACAAGGTGGATGCAGCTATATCCAGCCATTATTGACCCCCTTGGTGTCATTGACAGAGCATGTGTGCCTTCATTTGTACCTCAAGATGTTTCAATAAGTAAAACATCAGTTATGCAGATGAGAATTGTTACTTCTCACAGTAAACAAGAGCTTGAGATTTCAAGAGCCCATTTTAAATTCTGCTTCTTGAAAATAAACTAAAGAATTATGCGTGCGAAACCCATTTGAGATCCGTGTTCTCAAATAAACCCCATAACTCTTCTGACAATAAATCTTAAGCATTCACCTGCTGAGAGATTTAGCAAGCGTTCTCAGCAATACACTTAAATAAACAGCTACCCAAAATGACTATTGCACTCCATCTGAGATGGTAGAGCCTTGGGATTCTATTTGACACACATTGGCATAATTTAAGCTCACATCTTATTGACAAAACTCATGTGCAAGCCTCACTCCTTCAGGAACATTAACAGTATTGTAATATTCTCTCGCACTAATCGGACAGGCTTCTCATACATAGTCAAGTCGTCCTGCGCCTCCCCGTTCTCCTCAGCATAAGCTGTCAAACTCAAAGCCTTTGATAATACTGCTTCCAACTCTTTGAAGTAATTTAAATACAGTTGGCTCCGTGTTGAATTAAATACAATCGGATGGATATACTTCTGCACAACGAAATTGCTAAGTTTCAGTCCGACGCAGTTATCATTTTCACGTCCTGCACCATGTTGTTTAATTGAATGTCACCATCCCACAGGTAGGACGTTTATATATTTAAAACAATAATATCTTAGTAAAAACCTACAGTATTATTGACAAACTATATATCATTTGAAAGCTTATAATATATAGTTTTCATGTTTGGTGGCTTTCTAAAATAAATTACAGAGAGCAGTAATTTTCAAAAAAATATTTCATATTCATTAGGAGTGTTTAGGCCTTTATTTTGAAGTAGCAATAAACATGAAAAATCATTAAATATTGGTAGAAACCTCAGTTTGTTTTCATGCCAAGAGTTCAAAAGATAACACCAATTCAATTTTATGAGAAAAAAAGGTCTGAAAATGTTTTAAATATAACGAAAAATATTATGGATTCTCAATTTGTGATGCGGCTGCGAACTATAACGCACATATGTGCTCTTTTTATGCATTTATTGGAGGTTGATTTCAAATCAAATACTGCCAAACCACCCATACTACTTCTGAACAGGATGTCTACTTCATTAATCATATGGAAATTATGGAAATACATGGTTCAGATCAAAACATAGATGAATATGGAGACACCCTTATATGGTCAGTAATGGAGTCTGGTGTTCACCTAGTGAAAAAGTTTGGTACTGCGCCCAAATAAAATCTTACTGAAAGGTCATTTTTTGAGATATTAACCTAAAATTTGGAACTCAACTTGTTCAGATTTTTGGTTTTCATTTTCTTGCAGTTTTAGAGTAAAATATATTTTGTAATATATTTTATATAAAAAAATAATAATTATATTTTTACATTGCACATGTTCATAAACTAAAACTTATATAACTTTTTGTCTGTTTCACTTTCATAATTCCTACACTTCTACAATAATCTGGCAAATGTCATCTTTAAAACAAGACCAACCATAGGTCTATATTCCAAAGCATTCTGAATTACAACCATTTAAGTTTGGATAGTGATTTTTATGTCTTTGCGAAAAGGGGGTGGGAGGGATGCAGTTAAAGGGTTAAATAGCAAATTTTATTATGCCCATCTGTTCGCCCATGGGCGTGCTGGTCTGAAAACGAGGTGTGTTGTGTGTTGTTTGGCAAGTATTGTTCTGAGACAAGGTGAGATTACACTTGCAAACTTCACTTTACTTCACAGTCTCACACATGGACTTGAAGATAGATAACCTCAGGTGCACAATGCCCAGAGGTCGTTTATTTGTGCGGATGCCGTTTCAGTGTGTGACAGGAGGGTATGGAAACCCATTTCTGTCTCAGAGTGAAAAACAAAATGGGCAATTGTAAAAATAAAATAAAAAAATAAAATTAAAATAAAAGCCCAGTTTTGTTATTGTTAATTAAGTTGTGCACTTAGAGGTGATTTTCAAGTAGAAATTTGGAGTCCTACAGAGGAGAATGATGGGAAATGACCCATCATCATCACCATCACCTGCCCACTTGCCACAGATTCTCGGTAAGAGGATCTGGCAACCACACGCACATCATCAGACAGCTGCGGTCACACATTCACACTCGTACTCACATTTGGCCTCGCTCTTATTCTCATGCAAACACCTACACACACACACACAAAGCGTGTGTGTGTCGGCCAAGTGTGTGTGGGGGCATACATTAGACACCAGGACCTAGTCGGCTGGTGCCAAACACAAACACACCGGGGAATGCCAGATGTGGTTCCCCATCTGGGCCGCTGTATGTTTGCGCCACTGCTGGGGTAGAAGACACTTAGAAACTGTAGATTTCAAAGCTATAAACTTCGTCACACTTTTTATAGGATGTCCTTAACTACTATGTACCTAACTTAAACGAAAGTGCAATGTACTATTGTGTTCATATTGTATTACAAAACACTTGTGCTGCTATTGAGGTGTGATATGGGTAAGGTTAGGGACAGGTTATGGCTCATTGGTTCTTGTGGAAGCTCAAACGTGCTGCATAACACGAGAATGAATCTCATTGGTTCTCGTACGTCTAGCAAACATGCTCGAGCTTCACTTTACCATATCTGATATGTGCGTTAATGAATGATTACATGTGAATAAAAGCTTAAATTCAAACTGTTCATCATATAAAGCAATTGTGCCTCTTCAGAAAATTTGGATTAAACCACTCAATCCATATTGATTAGTCTTACGATCTTTTTTAAGAACTTTTTAAAGCTTCAAAGTGGAAGTTGCGTAGCTGTCAATGGAGGGACAGGAATTCCTAGATTTCATTAAAATATCTTCATTTGTGTTTCGAAGATGAACAAAAGTCTTATGGGTAATTGATTACAGAATTTAAATATTTGGGTGAACTAACCCCTAAACCACAACCTTTGATTTTAATAATGCATTAGTATGGTATTGCTTATTGTCACAGTATTAATAAAATGTAGGCAGTATACTGTACTTACTGCACTGTCAGCAGAAAGCTAGCATTCCATTCTGAACACAAATCCATGTGATTCATTAACAAATCTGATTGAATCACTCGATTTTATTGCTTGAAATTGTGCTTGAGGAACCTAAACACTCAAAGATGGAAGAACATGAGAGATTCTTACAGTCTTGTGCATTGATTATATAACATAAATGGATGGACCAACTTCATTAACAGCAATTTAGAAGAAAATCACTCACCCCAAGTAGAAGTTACAGTAACTTACCCGTAAACCGGCGAAGACCATGTTAGGTCAGCTTTAATGCTGAAGCACAAGGAGACATCTTAAAGACAAACAGAAGATGAGAAAGAATTAGGAGAAGTTTCATGATAATGACAGGCCAGCGGAACAATGTTAAACACAGATTTATTTCTCTGTGACGAAGATTAAGCGAGCACACTGAAAATACTGGTTCTAGTGTCATAACACTCCTCCAAAATCCCATCTTTGAAGCTTGCATCCCAACTGGCTCTTTAATCTCTGACCTTGATTCCAGCGAGGCATGTTTAAGGCTAAGCAGATGCCATGAAAGGCTCTGAGGAATCAGAAATACTTTAATAAAAGCACTTTGAAGATTCAAAGATTTTTTCTCCTTTCAAAAATAAAAATTCAACAACCCTCCCTCCCTCCATTCTTTTTTCTCGAAGGCCTCCCTCTCTCTTTTATGTTACTGAGCCGAAACTTCAGAATCTGCCATCAGGACACTAGTGAGTGGAGAGAGCGATTTAGCGGTTGATAAGCAGTCAGGCATGGCCGACCTCCACAGCGGGACACCGATACTCAGCCCAGAGCAAACCACTCTCCCGGCAGCCCTTAATGGACAATATTATGTGAAATTGTCCCCATTGTTGAGAAGCATGGAGTCAGGAAGTATCAAGGCGAAAGAGAAGCATCTGCCTCAGCTTGAGTGGAAAGCCTGTTCGATTAGACCGGATTTCGAGTGGTTCCCTTTGTGTAAACAAGGCATGGATGTTAAACGTAGTATTGCAGTCAAGTGGTTGAGAACAAGAGCAGTAAAGGATTTTGAGAGGAAACCAACATGCATTAGTACGTATTCATCGTAACTAACAAATCTGCCGCAACTGCATGATGATGTCATATCAATATGGACCAAAATCTCTGAGGAACATTTCCAGCACCTTGTTGAATCTATGCCATGAAGAATTAAGCCAGTTTTAAAAGCAAAAGGGGGTCCAATCCAGCAGTAGTACAGTGTGACTAGTAAAGTGACTGGTGAGTGTGTATACAGTATATACATGGATATATATGTAGTTCAATGTTTTATATAATACACTGTGACACAAAGTAACACCTGGCAACATTTCTGCTTCAATACAATCATTAATTATATCCAAGTGCTCTGGAGCCATACAATATTTGATATGACTGGATGGATGCTGCCTATTGCATGTTATTGATTTTTCTAGAATGTAGCCAGCTGTGTGTATTGAACTGGTATTGATGGGATTCAGTCGGCCATACATACCACAAAATATGTCACACATCTACTGCACCACCTGAGATTCTAGTTATTTTTATCATGTGGTGAAAATAGCATCAGATTTGCTGTGTGTATGTCGGAGGCGGAACGTGTCGGTGATGTCGACGTTGACGTGGTCTTTGAACACTTGACTTCTGAGCGGGTATGGAAGGTGTGTGTTTTCTATTACATTGGGATTCAAAATGCATTTTCTATTGTGGTTTTGAACAATGTGTTTAAATGTGGGATGATGTATAGTTTGCCTGTGGAAAATCAATAGGGGAAAGCGTCAGTATGGTTGTTACACTGTCACATCTGCATCCTCCTTTAACATATTTATACAAATGACATCAGAAAGACATACTCATGCCTACATTCAAAGTGGAATATGATTCAGCTTTCGGGCTGACGACGCACAGTGATGTAAGACAGTCAGACCCGTGTGTATCTCATCGATCAACCCACAATGAAAATCAAGCTGAGAGCTGATGAGAAATGTGTGTGGGAAGCTGTGATGCATTCTGGGAAATGGCTTCGGCCCATCAGTCTCCTGCAGCTCTCAAGTGTAAAAGAAGAGAAAGAGGAGATTCCGAAGCATGTGGTTTATGTTTATAAACCTGTATGTAACATCAGTTGTGATAAACGCGTTAGTCCTCCTCGTTGCCTCTCAAGAACTGCAAATGCATTTTCCGAGCAATGTGGACTAGTTCATGGAAACTACTTAACTAAAAAAAACACACATTAAAACCAGGTAATAAAACTTGTTATTGCTTAAAAATATTCCATTACACTGCAGATCTTAAATTGCAATATCCTTTCTCTATATTCAAACTGTTTTGTTTGTAAAGACATTCTTAATATGTCTTTGAATAATGAATAATGCATTCATTTCTCTTTGTTGTACGACATCTTCAGGCCTCGATTTCATGCATGTGATCAAAGCTGAATTTTCAGCATCATTACTCCAATTGTACCGTCACCAGCTGGAGTGCCCTTGAGAGCCACTAGAGGGCACTTCACATCGGACTATTGTCATTCTCTCCCATAACTCACTGCCCGGACTCTTCATCCATTATCACATTCAGTGTCTCATTATCTTGTTTAGCTCACCCCGTATAAGCCTGGGTTTCTCATTCATTAAACACTCAGTTTAGTGTTACACTACAATTCTGAGCATTCTCCCTGGATTCTTGCCTCTTGGATTTAGGATTTAGGATTTTGGGTTTCTTGCCTGTTCCGTGGATTTCTCTTTTGCCGTGTTTCCTGCCTTGTTGTGTTTGTTTGTATGGTCTGCCTGTGTTTGACCCTGCCTGTACTTTGGATTACCCTTTCAATAAAACTGCATTTGGATCCTCAACCTTTGTGTCTCGGAGCAGTTCGTAAAACCAGTCTTCAGTGTCACATGATCCTTCAGAAATCATTCTAATATGATGATATTAGTTATTAGATACAGTTTTTTGCTGCTTAATATTTTTGTAGAAACCATAATTCAAAAGTTTGGAGTGAGTTCTTTTAAATGTTATAGACTAAATAAATATTAAGGGTTAGTTCACCCAAAAATCAAAGTAGAATTTGCTCACCCTCATGTCGTTCCAAACCCGTAAGACTTTCGTTCATCTTCGGGAAACAAATTAAAATATTTGTTATGCATATAAAGGGATTGTGTCTCTTTAGAAAATATGGACTAAACCGCTCAATTCATATGGATTAGTTTTACGATCTCTTTATGTACTCTTAGAAGCGTCAAAGTAGTAGTTGCGTAGCTGTCAATGGAAGGACAGAAATCTCTCAAATTTTAATAAAAATATCTTCATGTTCCAAAGATAAACGAAAGTCTTACAGGTTTTGAACGACATGAGGGTGAGTAAATTATGACATAATTTTAACCCTTTAAGCAGCAAAAACCGTTTTCAACATTGATAATAAGAATCATTATTAATAAATCAGCATACTAGAATGAGTTCTGAAAGACCATGTGACACTGCAGACTAATTTATATAAATTAAATCTGTACCCCCAAGACTAACAACAGAAGGCATTTTATCCAAATGAGAACCTAAACTACAAGAATGAATTTGAAATATCATCGTTTTACTCTGAATTGCATCAATATAATTGCAACTATCTAGTTGTGCACATATAGTGGTATTTTCAAAGACATTTCCTCCAAGAAGAAATTAGTTATTAGTGAAAGCTGTTGGCAAGTTAACAGTGTCAGTCTAAATGTCCCCCTCGAGGGCTGAAGTAATCGACGTTTGTTTTGCTTTGTTGTGATAGATACGGAGGCACCCTGGGGCCGCTATTAGTAAAACTGTCACACGCTCTCTGAAAAGAAGTCAGAAATAAGCGTGCAAAGGGGCTGAGACCTGCACCGTAACTGAATGTTACGCAGCCATTGAATAAAAAAAACTTTGAAGAGACACTGAAGATGTGGCTTGATTGCTTGGACTGTTTTACTCTTTGAAAGACAATTTATTTTTGTTCTGTCTGGAATATAAATCAAAGGGAGAGAAAAAAGATGGAAATTTAATCAAAACTTTGACAGATTCTTGCGTTATTGAAAGGAAATCACCGTTCTAGTTCGTTCGCAGGGCCATGACATTTTGGAGATAATTTAACAGATTGCGTGCCATTGTTCTGAAATCTGAGCCAAGCTCTCTGTGAAGATCTGACAGGTGCCTCACGCGCAACAAACTCCGTCAAACGACATTTATCTTTTCCTCCATAAATTTAATTCCATGGTGATAAAACGGTGTAGACAACCCTCCCCACTCTGGCAGTGGAACAAACATCCCAATGCATAAGAAAAAAACAAATTGGCTGGATTTATCATTTCATCGTACATCAATCTCTCATCCTTTTGAGAAGGTGTGAGTTTTAGATATAATTTCTCAGTTTACTGGCCTCCTCTGTTGAGTTCAGTAAAAATGAAAAATGCTACATTAAAGGACTTTATTATCACTGTTTATTTTATTTCCCCCTTATAGTCCACTTATTTTTCCATAAAAATGCAAATTACATTTCCAAAATGTGGATTTTTATGAAGTATAAAAACATGATGGAAACTCATTTAACAAATAAATTCTTATAGTACATGCATCTAGCCTGGTTAAAACCAGACCCTTCTCAGTCGTAACTGAGTTAGGGTCTGGGGAAGGTTCATTCACAGCTCATTTCCAAAGGGGGCATCACCAACGGACATCGCTCAAATGCCTCTGTAAGCAATTGCATAGACCTTAAAACCAATCAGATCGATCGTCATCTTGTAAAGCCCGCCTCAACGTTTGTGATTGGTGCCTCGATTTGGAAAGATTGGAAATGAGCTTAAATGGGCTCTTCGCCAGACTAACTTGCAGAGCAAATCTAAATTTGCCGGAAGTTCGTCTGGGTTTTCCCAGGCTAATATGCATCAAAAAAGTCATTGCATTTGTAGATTTGAAAATCATGCTTTCCCCCATTATTGTTGAATCACAGAAGCTACACCAGTTACTTTTGGCAAGATATTTCTATTTATTATTTTATACATGTATCAGACATAGAGAAACAGGCATAGCAGTATAAGGCTATAGATGAGGAGGTCTTCATTCCAGATTTTTCTGTTCCCCAATTCTCTATTCCCTCACCCCATCATGCCAGCTGTAAATGGTTTCTCTGTGTTTTTCCTTCCTCACCCCATCATCTCTTTATGTTTCTCCTTCCTCTCACCCCGTCATGTGTTTATGTTTCTCTGATTCAGCTTATGAGCTTATATACACCACTCTGGAACTTCCTTGTAACGAAGCAAAACATGTTGCTTATCTTTAAAAATGTAAAGTATACCTCATACTTACACATGGTAAAATCCACTTTCCATAATAAAAAACTTCCCTCTGTGTATATATTAGTGGTACATTTGCATCAGTTGAAACATTCCTTTCCTTGCAAAGAATATGCCAACTATACACATTTGAAGTATCATCATCAGTGGAACATCTCTGCTCAGAGAACATGTTGCATTGCACACATACATCTAAGCAAAATATAGCTCATCCCATATCTCTGCTCAGCACACATGTACTACATACTCTGACTTCACAAAATATATTATGAAATTATTAAGAAAATGAATAAAGAAAAATGATACTAAAAAATAACACTAAACAGTAATATTTTAGTCTTCACATTTCAGGAAACAGCTCTAAACCGCAAGTTTTAATAAAAATCCACAGGCTCACATTTTCTATTTGTGCCAGTTTCCCAGGAAATTATGATTTTGTTCTGTTGAACGCACGGGATGCAAATGTTGCTCGATTAAAAAATTGACAATTGGGTCTTGAGTCCTGAAATAAAACCAGAATCAATCCAGTATTTCTTCATAGAACAATGAACTCTTAAATCTCAAAAGATCGAGTTTGGTGAGGATATGATCCGTTTAGGACATCTCAATGAGTCTGGGTCCCAAACCCACGGCCCAGTGCATATTAATCAAATTTGCACCAATTGGCCTGCAATGATTGCAGTTCCAGCTAAATTGGAGGAGCACTTCCGAATGTGGCTTTTGACCGTCAATTGAACGACACTCCATTAAACAGTAAGAGATGCTGGAGAGAGGAAATGGGAAGCAGTGTGGGAATGTGGCTGTCATGTGGACACCATGGCTCTACTAACTAAATTGCAGCGTGTCATATTAGCCTGGCCAGAGATGTGAAGGATTTTTACCCTCTTTTTGAAACCACAATGCACAGTCTCTCCCACTCTCTCCTCCCGAACATTAGATTCCGGACAATTTAATTATTTAAACCACTCTGTGGAAATTCGGCACTGTGAAAAATCTAGAGAGAGGACAGAATGACAGGGAATGTATTTTAGAGAGAGTGAGAAAAGTGAGAGTGAGAAAAAGAAGATACTGAGTAACTAAAAAAAAGTAGTAATGCTATTAACTAGAAATAATAGTATTACAGTAGCTAATCCGTCTAGTAAACAACTTTTGCTTACTAGACACAAGTTAATAATGATTAACTTACCAAATGAAGCCACTGCAGAATGAACTTCTAGGAATCTCTGAGATAAGTTCCAGAATGAATTAGTGTTTTGGAAAAAAAATCACTTTAGCGAATGCTTCAGTAACTCAGTCATAAAGACAGTGGCTGCACCCAAATTCACATATGTCCCTACTATGTAGTATGCGTAAAACAGTATGTCAAAAAAGAAATATGTCCAAATTCAAAGTATCATAAAAGAATAGGCAAAAACTACCCGGATGACCTACTATTTCCGTCGAGATTCTGAAGTGTGCATTCGATGGACACTTTACTATCCCATGAGGCCACGGGAGAGGATTTGTGAATGGCAGAGAAGTGAAGCAACTGACACCGGTAGGTCACATGACAATGACAACATGGCAAATGTAGTACATCCAGACTACATTCATACTACATACATTTCATACATAGAACATACTTTTTTAGCGGTCGAAGGTACTTTAAAAATAAGTATCTACTAGTATGCGATTAGACGCAGCCAGTCACTTGTTTAATTCCTGAATGAATCAGTGTTTTTGAACGAACGTGAGTGATTCAAAGTCACTTGTCACATCCTATTAGTGTAACTATGTAACCTACAGCAATAATATAAAATATTTTTTTCTCTACCTCGGTGGACCTTTAAAAAGTACTTTAGTTTAAAAAAAATATATATATATATATATATTTTAATTAACTAATTACAGTTTTTTACAATCGCAATGACAATTTTTTTTATCAATACTTTTAACAAATTTCCTAAACTCTTAAGGCACCACCACACCTACAACACACAATTGGCAAAACAGTTAATTTCATGGTCAAAATCACAGATTGTAAACTAAACTCCAACACTAATTTTCAAAATACAATAGTATCAACAATACACTATGTCTACCAAAACACTGCAAACATGTCTTAAAATCAAATAGTTTTTCAAAACACTAACATTGTTGTTCTCAAAACTAACATTATGTTCTCGTCTAACAGGAAGATTTAGTCAATTATAGCACAATGTCATAAAAACACTAACATCAGATGGAATTACAGAAACTGCATTATTTTATGTGTCAGGTCTGCCCTTATACAACAGACAGTATATTGTATTGATCATAGATAGTGTTTTGCACTGGATTTTTTTTATTTATTATTTCTTTCCTCTCTACATTTTTGTTTCGTTGTGTTTAGGTCTTTTGCTGCAGAAATTCAATGAAAAAAGACCCATCTCAGAGTGCTTTATAGAATGTACGGTTTCTGTCATGAAAAACAAAGACAGAGACAGAATAAAGATTAATAAAGAAAATGCAATAAATCAAATAAATAAAAATAAATTTATATTTTTGCATAATTCAATCAGCTGTTTCTCAGTAACAATAGAATAAAATACAGGGGATATACTTGTGTTTCAATTCACAATATAAACAGCTGTTTACTTGACTTTAGCCTGTAAGGTTTGGTTTAGAACATGGTCTTTTCTGTTCTGACATACAGTGTTAAAGCATTGGTAAATTTGGCAGTAAAAATACATTGTTTTGGTCTTGTTTGAGCTTGTGTGTAAAAGAAGTTCAAGCATTTTACATTTGTGTTAATTGTATGCATTTTGTGTTAAAGCAACAAGAAATGTGTTAATAGTATGGCTTACACAGACGGATGTAGTGCTAACTGTGTTAAGAGTTTAAGAAATTTGTTAAAAGTATTAATAAAAAATTGTCATAGCGATTGTAAAAAACTGTAAATAGCTGAAATAGTGAGTTGACATATATTTATAAAACCTTTGGGTTTTTCCCTTTAGTTTACAGTCAACATTATGTACAATCTGTCTGGCAGAAGATGTAACAGACATGAGAACATATATACAGCAGCTCCATTATGCCACTTTACTGGTACTGGTTTCCAATTAAACACCACTGAGGGATACATCATTTAAATATGTATAGGCTTATGTCAGCCTGCCATGAATATGAACTCATGAACACACTCATTAGCCCGGTTGTTCAAAGAAAGACACGACCAGACATCTGCCATGTAATTCGGCAACTCTGTGACATCAATTACGCCGACACAAAACTCTGAAAAGTTGTGGAGCTTTCACCCTCTTCTTAATCACTTTCTGTCAAGGCCATAAAAGAAGGCAGCGGCAGCTTTTGTCTCGCTGTTTAAGTAAGCCAACAAGGCTGTACGCCACCAGGTCGACCCATCACTCAGTTGCTGCTAAATTAAATTTCCCATGCGTCATGTTGAAGTTGCCGGATCCTGTCTCAGCAGGAAGTCGCCCGAAGCTCTTCCTGTCAGCCTCCATATCTCAGCTGAGGTGTCAGGGAGCGCAAGGTTCCCGAGAGCGACTCTGCGAGGTGAGGCCAAGAAGAACCCTCACCTCTTTTTCTGTTTATCTCTCGCTGGGCCAGACACGCAAAAGGGCGAGATGAGCAGCTTTCCTTTTCTCTCCCCGCTTCTTATCTCAGCTGAAAACAGAGAGGGCTACTCACAAAGAGCTGTCTGTTTTTCACTCATCTTCTCTCCTGGCATTCCTCTGAAACAAGAAAACCAATCTTTACAAGGGTCACCTGCCAAGGAAACATTTTCGCTTTTCACTTTCAGGTGCTTTTCTCTCTGCTCTTTATTTCTTGTTGGTTTCTTTTCACCACAACACAAAGGAAGCTCATTTGGAGCCTTGCAATGTCAGATCCTTCGGTGTAAGCACTCTCATCTATACTATCACCAATACTCAGCCTTAAAACCACTGAATGAGACTGTGCACAAACAAACAAATGCAGCAAATAGCTGAAAAGCAAGGTCCCTTATGAAAGGGAGATATCTGAAATGCTCATTATGAGGTCCATGTCTGTTTCTTACATGGATTCAATGGATCACTAAAATAGAGCATGCATTTATTCGAAGGAGAAAATTCCAGGATTTTCTTTATGATGGTCTGTTTTATGCAGGTTTGGTGCTGGTCTACCAGTGTGACATGCTTTTCAACAGTAAAACTTTGACTAAGGAAAGCCTGATGGCTAAGAACAGGAATTAGAAACAAAATATGTCATTTTCGTTCGTTCTGAGCTGAAATGGAAATGTTAACATCCCTCCTTTCGAAACTTATTAGAAATAAAATAAATAAAATAATCATTAGAAATAAAGTTCATTATAACACTCTTTTTTTTTAAATGAGAGCGCACTGCCAGCTACATCGTTAAACAAATGCAACACACACTTAAATTTTGATACTTCACAATACATCTTTCCACAGTTGTCTTGGTACTGAATTTGGCACAGTCGCCACAGTCAAGTACTGGACTGGGGGACTTCCTCTTAAAGTCGGCATGACATTATTAGTTTCTAAAGTAATGAAATTACTTAAGATTTTGCATTAATGGCCGGGTGATAAAAAGGCTGTTTGAAGGATGGACCCAAGTACACTACCGTTCTCTTTGGGAAGATTTTTAAAATGTTTTTTAAACATTCCTCTTATGCTCACCAAATGTGCATTTTTTTTATCAAAAAATAAAACAGTAGTACTGTGAAATATTAATACAATTTACAATAACAGTTAACATTAGTTAACTACATTAGTTAACGTAAACTTATTATGAACTTGTAACGGTCACCAGTTGGAGCGCCCTCGATAGCCACCTCACAAACTACATTTCCCATAACTCACTGCCGGACTCTTCATCCCTGATTGCATCCACCTGTGTCTCATTACCTTGTCAGTCTGTTACCTTTACTGTTATTGTTTGGATTGCTTGTTTGTGTATGACCCTTGCCTGTTATTACGTTTTTGGATTACCCTGTTCAATAAATACTGCATTTGGATTCTCAACCTTTGTGTCTCAGAGCAGTACGTGACAGAACTGCACTTCTACAGCATTTATTAATCTTTGTTAATGTTAATTTCAAATGTTAGATCTACCTCAGCACCAAATTCCCCCACAATCCTTCCCTCTCCCACACCAATTCCTGTCTATCAGCTATTAAAAGCTGGATGCAACACAACTTCCTCAAACTCAACAGCAATAAAACTGAATTCCTCCTCATAGGCTCCAAATCCACTCTCAGCAAAACCAATAACCCCAATTTCACCATCGACGGCACCATTGTCTCCCCATCTCCTCAGGCCCGGAATCTCCGCGTGATTTTAGATTCAACCCTCTCCCTTGAGCCTCACATCCATCATGTCATTAAAACCTCCTTCTTTCACCTCCGCAACGTTGCCAAAATCAGACCCTCCCTCACACCCTCTGCTGCTGAAAGACTCATTCATGCCTTCATCTCCTCACGACTGGACTACTGCAACTCACTACTCCCTGGTATCAGCTCAACCTACATAAAAGACTCCAACTGGTCCAGAACGGTGCCGCTCGACTCATCACCCGCTCAAAATCCTGGCACCACATCACTCCAGTCCTAAAACAACTACACTGGCTTCCCATTTCCCACCGGATCACATACAACATCCTGGACCTTACCTATAGCCATTCACCACCTGGCACCCCTCTTACCTCACTGACTTCCTATCCCCCTACCAACCCTCAGATCCACCTCAGCCGGTCTCCTCTGCAGCCACAAGTCCAAGCTCTACAGTTTTGGGGACAGAGCATTTTCCAGGGCAGGTCCCAGGCTCTGGAACTCCCTCCCCCATGAGATCCGCACCTCTGAGTCCCTCACCATCTCCCAGTCCCGCCTCAAGACCCATCTCTTTACCTCTGCCTTTCCGTAGCCCCACGCCTCTCCCATTTTTTCCCCATTCTTTTTTGTCTTGTCTTGTTTACTCACCTGCCCTGTAAAGTGACTTTGAGTTCGAGAAAAGCGCTATACAAATTCAATTTATTATTATTAATGCACTGTAAAGTAACAAGAACAAACAACAAACAGCTGTATTTTTATTAACTCTGTATTGCTAATTGTAAGTTAATACATTAACTAATGTTAATGAATGAAACCTTATTGTTAAGTGTTACCAAAAAATCTTACTGACCCAAAACTTTTGAACTGCGGTTTTATGTACTGCCCAGAGACATTCCAGTGGGCTTTTTATCACTCAGAACTTCCTAACTGCATATCAACACCCAATTATCATGGCCAAGTTTTACATGGCCAAAAATATTATTGTTATATTGTTGTTAATGCTTAAGGTGATCTAACTGTGCAGAACCAGCCAGTCAAATTATGTCTCACTCTAGGCAACAACAGAGCTGAACTATATCCAGACATAATTGCGGTCTCATGACAGGTGGAATGGGGACTTGAGTATTTCTGTCTCGGAATGACTCAGGAGAACGACTATAGCTGCGAGAGCTCGACAAGATGTGCGCGTGATCCACCGTCTGAAGACTCAGGTTATATTCGCCCACAGCACAAACTCAAAATTCCTACTGCATCTGTTTTAGTCAGTTTCCCCTTTCTTCCTCTCTCTCTTTTAGAAGCGGCTCTTGATCAGGAGACAGAAAGACAGTGAGTCTGTGGAGCCAGCGGGAGATGAGAGCGCCAACAGCCACGGGCAGCTCATAAAGCAGAGACAACTTCATAAAGAGAGAGAGAGAGAGAGAGAGAGAGAGAGAGAGAGAGAGAGAGAGAGAGAGAGAGAGAGAGAGAGAGAGAGAGAGAAAACTGAAAGACAGAAAACAGTGAAAAAGGAGAGGCAGATGGACAGACACACAGACAAAGCATCGACATCTGTACTGAAACTAGAAAGTGGCTTCTGTTTGTCTCTCAATACCCTCACATCAGGAGACACAAAGGAGATGCACAATGGCTCATTGAGAGACAAAGAATCACTATAGATTCTCTAAGAACATTTCGGGCTGCCCAGATCTATCCATCTATCCCTCTTTCTGCAGTAACAGGCTTTCCCGTGGCAGGAGATGGTGCATAGCGTC
Source organism: Siphateles boraxobius (assembly GCF_051911475.1). Classification (NCBI taxonomy): domain Eukaryota; kingdom Metazoa; phylum Chordata; class Actinopteri; order Cypriniformes; family Leuciscidae; genus Siphateles; species Siphateles boraxobius. The sequence continues at coordinate 2,275,190 of NW_027509097.1, forward strand.
AGACTGGCGATGGTTCAGTCCATCCTGCCACTGGAACTGATTGCTCTCATTAGATTCTTTAGCCTCTGGGTCAAATCCAGCTACTGGATCTGTGAGCAAGCTGATATTTCACAACCCAGGCCAATTTCCCTAATGTTTTCTCACTCTCTTTCATTCCTTGTTTGTCCTTTATTCACTTGGATGTTGCAGCCATCTCATATTGTATGTTGTGAAGAGATGGTCTGTGTGGGACAGATTTTTCCCATTTATCTCTCTTTGCATTTTGCGTCTGCATTTAATCTTTTACTAGGGTGGCATAAAGGTGTTTATTTTTCTTGATTTTGTCCAAAAAAAAATTAGATTTGCATTTTCTAAGAGAAAATAGCAGTGCTTACAAAAAGAAAACTGTTATAACTTAAACATTACAAAAAATGTGATTAATACAAGGAAGAAAAGAGCAATCACTATGTATGCAAATAGATATAAGAAATAAGACCAATTGCAAATATTATGATGGAAAATTTCACTTTAACATATCTGTCTTTACCAAGGTGTTTGGTTTTTTCATTTTACCATGTTCATGTACAGAGACTAATGTGAATGTTTAAGTCAGCAGGACTCATCAGTGGCATCTGGTCCCTGTAAAAAAACAAACAAAAAAAACAACACGCTGATATCAGGAGAAACTATAGGGATGCACGATTTAGGGAAAGACATCTAATTGTGATTTTACTGGTTTGCAATTTTTTGCTAAATTGCAATTAAAATTCACAAAACAACAACAACAACAACAAGATTATATATATACTGTATATATATATATATATATATATATATATATGTGTGTGAACACCAGGTTTGTTGTGCCTTGTTGGTATATACTTGTAGGGCTGCATAAAATAATAATAACAATAATAATGGCGGCCAAAAATGATAAAGCAAGGAACGCTTCAGTACACTACACTAGAGAAACATATATGGATTATCATATGTTCCTTTAAATGTTTTAATTTATTATGATGTTATGAAATGAGATTGGAGTAAAAACATGTAGCCTAATGTTTGGCCCGTTTTGCTTTTCAAATGCACAGAGCGCGTGACCCAAACTCACAGTGTGTGCAGAGAACATTTACTGAAACAATTGAGCAGATATCCATGAACACAGTGTTTAACAGTAAACACGGTCTGAACATTATAATATTCATCATGTTAGTGTAAACACTCATACTACTTTTATTTCATGGTGTGTTTTATATTATCGAGCATAAACACATCCTTGTGTTTTACATGTATATTTATTTAGCATTGTAAGGTTGCCTACCTGTCTATAATTTATATTTCAACATGTTTCCGTCGATTTCATACAGTACATTTTAGTCTAGCAACAGTTTAACTAGTACAATGTGAAGTTAACTAATATAGGGGAGACATGTCTTACCTTAAAAATCTTTCTTATCTTCAAATCATGTTCTTCTTCTTCCGAGGTAAATCCAATGTAAACTCACAGCGTGTCTTCCAAACTCGAGGAATGATGAAGTGTGATTCTTTGTTTTTGAAGTAATGAGGGCCTTTACAGGTTTGCGTTCCTTCACGTGGACGATTTTCATGTGAATCCCTCGTGCGCACGTGGCTGTGGCCACATTAGAGGTAATGAGCAGTCGCTTGAGAAACTGTACCTCTGGTTGATTATGATATAATTTACATAATTTAAAAATAGAGACTTCAAGCTTTGTAAAGACATATATCTCGCTGAATTACAGTTCATTTTCTGTTGTGTTTCAGAATGTACTACACAATGAGAGAGATGGCAGAACGCGCATCATGTTTATTTTGCGAAAAGCAAAACATTTTCTTTTTATTATAAGTTAACACAAATAAAAGTACATATTTAACAGATTTTAATAATGTATAACACTTGCCTGTATGACAAAAATCAACTTGTGAACTTTTGTAAAGATACGTTTAGACATTAACTTTTAAATGCATAATTATATTCAAATTGCAAACACGAGGAGAGTCTCCACATGGTAGACCCACGACTGGCAGATCAATGTGCTACAACATTTTTCTCTGAAACGGTAGGAAATGAAATTAGATTGAATGGAGGATTTAAACTGTGACAAGATGATTGACAGGGCAGTTTATTTGTGACAGGATGCCAGCGACAGAGCTGTCTGTTAAAGATGACGAAGTAGTATGTCTCAAAGCTTACTCTTTTGCTACACACTCAAAAGTATGAACTTTTTTTCACAAAAAGAGGACATACATTTAGGGCGTAGTATACTGTAAGTAGGTGAATTGGGATGCAGCATGAGTCTCTTTCTCACTGATAAGAAAAAAAGCGACCGCCGACCAAAAGCGATTTTGTACCCGATTCATGGGTACAAAATAAAATTGCATGTACCCTACTTACAGATATAAATAATTACACATAATTTACATATAAGATTTCAACAATAAATCTTTTGTAACTTTATTCTAAGTACAGAGCCCCTAAAGGGAAATATGGTCATGGAAAAAATATGAGATGGGAGGAAAAAATAACTCCGAACTCAATTGGCTCCGTACTCAAGTATGAATTTTATAAAAGCAAAAACAGATTGTACAGCCAAAGTTGAAATTATCCACAAAACAAAAATTCTGTACAAAAAAGTCTTAACGCTAAATGTTTCAGGCAAAATTCACCACACATTAGTGGTACTTTGTTCATTGAATTAAAAATAAACTTTTGTGCCAATAATCTGAGCTGTAAATGTCATGTGACTAATCATTCTAGAGCTGCAAACAATGACAATGCAGACTGGTTTATGGAACATTTTGGGCTGTGTTCCAGTCCACTTTTAGACACACACTTGCAAACTTCCCTAAGCACTTCCCCTCAGGGGAATCCCTGCCGGCATTTTGAAGTGCGTTCCACTTAGTGAAGTGGACGAGGGAAGTTTATATGGACCGACCCTCGCTCTCTCTATTTTGACCGAGGGAGCAAGTCTACTTCATATGTACACTTCAGGCAGCTCCATATAACAAAATGCAACACGATTGTGACGTCAATGCATATTGCGTTTAATTTACCCCACCACAAACAACTCTATGATATATTATTATTATTTTTTTAATTTAAACAACTCAAACAAGTCAAGTCACCTTTATTTATATAGCGCTTTTTACAATACAGATTGTTTCAAAGCAGTTTTACAGAGATAACAGGAAAATAATGTTGTAAAAGTATTGTTAAATATAAAATTAAATGTCCCCAACTAAGCAAGCCAAAAGCCAATGGCGACAAAAGCGAAGAAAGGCGAAAAAGGCGACAGTGGCAAGGAACCAAAACTCCATCAGGTGACAGAATGGAGAAAAAAACATGGGAGAACCCAGGCTCAGTCAGGGGGACCAGTACTCCTCTGGCCAACTAACGAACAGTGTATGATTATGATTCAGGCAACACAACAGGTCAGAGGTCAGATTGGATCGGAACATTATATTATGCAGTTCATCTGGTTGAAGACCGGAGTCATCGAGTGCGTTTAGAGACGAGTTTGTTGAGGATCAGTGTCGATGGCTGTCGTGTCGATGAGGCCTTCACAGGGGAGAGTCTAGTTGACACAATCTCTGCTGAGACTTCAGGAATGCGTTTGTCGTGTCCAGGCGCAAGTCCACCATCTGATCTGGATACGGCCCGGGTTCGGCTGATTACAGTCAACCTCGGAATAAACAGAAAGACTAAAATTATTGTAGATGCCATTCTTTTTATGATGTAACGAGTACATCAGGTGTTATAGGAAGTGTTCCCGGTTCCAGCTGACCTAATTTATGCAGCCTAATAATCATTTAACTGATTTGAATAATAGGAATATATAGAGTTCTATGTGTATGCCAGGTTGAAGAGATGTGCTTTTAATCTAGATTTAAACTGACAGAGTGCTTCAGCTTCCCGGACAATGTTAGGAAGATTGTGCCAAAGTTTAGTTGCTAAATAGGAAAAGGATCTACCGCCAGCAGTCGATTTTGATCTTCTAGGTATTATCAACTGGCGGGAATTTTGAGATTGCAATAGACGTGAAGGTATATATGAACTGGGGAGCTAAACCATTTAGTGCTTTGTAAGTAATCAGCAATATTTAAAAATGTATACAATGTTTAATATGGAGCCAATGCAGTGTTGACAGAATCGGGCTAATATGGTCATACTTCCTGGTTCTGGTAAGAACTCTAGCGGCTGCATTTTGGACCAACTGAAGTTTGTTTATTAAGCATGCAGGGCAACCACCCAGTAGAGCATTACAATAATCTAGCCTTGAGGTCATGAACGCATTAACTAATTGTTCTACATGTGTCATTGAGAGCATATGACGTAATTTAGATATATTTTTAGGATGGAAAAATGCGGTTTTACAGATACTAGACACGTGACTTTCAAATGAAAGATTGGAACACACCTATATACATATAGAATGCTGCATTAAACAATTTCGTAAGGGAAAAAATAAATAATAAATCAACCCCATAGTGAATTATAAGTGATCAAGGGCTTAGAACGTTTCCATGTCAACCTATTGGGTTCTGCCAGTAGTGGGCACTCATGCAACGAAAGCAATGACGTACATCCGAGTGAACGAGACGGAGGGAAGTTAGTGAGTAAAGGGCATGACAATTTTGGACTGGAACACAGCCTCAGTCTCAATCTCTGTGATTATCCTGTAACATTGAAAACAGCAGAGAGAGAGAAAAAATAATTAATTTTATTATTTTAAGATAGTAGAAAAAATAATCAGTCACTAGAATAAAATCTACTATGTTAAAATTGAATTGTATGTTGAATCAAAAAAAAAAAAGATTGAATATATGGTTTTAAATGATCCGCAGATGCTTGTCTTTACGTAGCTTTACTGAATGAGTCTGAACGAATGAGTGAGTGGAGAAGCACTGAATGTGACATGTTGATTGTGAATGAACTAAACGAACATGGCACATCATTTATGAATGAAGACCTGCAGACCAACACTGACTGAATGAAACACTTAGATAGTTAAACAGTTGTCCCAACACTGTTAAAGTCGTTGTGTATAAAAGTGCTTGCTAAGTAACAGATTTGCTTACTAGTTTCAAGTCCAGGGGAATTCCAGCCTGTGGTTACTTCCTATCCCCTGTGTATCCCGTTACATTAGGAGTGCCACTGGTGGGAACGGTCTCATCATCTCTAAGTTTTATTTAGTGTCCAATTAAAAGTTTCTGAACTATCTAAGAAATGAATGATGCAGCAATTCATTTAAAATGCATTATATTGCACATGTTTTCCAAGAATGTGTGGGATCTTTTTAACATGCCATAGAAGGTTTAGCTCATCTGCAAAGCCTGACAAGAATATGAATTAATATTCCATTCTCTCCATATCAGGAGCTGACGGCTAATATTAAATATGAATTAATGCAAAGATAAATGTTTAATGGATTGTCTTATAACACTATTTGAATGGAATGAGAGGAGCTGCTCACTCGAGGCTGGGAATCTCTGCACATTTTCGTGTCAAATGGACTGCAGTGCTTTGCAAAGCTGTAATATATAAGCCTAGATGTGCGCTTATACTCTGCAAATTATTGCATGCTGTTCATGTTTTTGCAGACTTTATGTGAGATATTGGCTTTGTTCAAAAACTTAGCAATCTGCCTAGTATTTTCGGACCAGTTTAGTTTCAGACTCAACTTGGTTTTAAACCTTGTTGACAGCAAGGCCCCACTTTGCCACACCAATATTCAAAGGTTCATGCTTTTTCCAGATATACATGATTTGATTGATAAAGATTAAGGACAAAAATGTATAAAAATATTTGTTATCAATTTCTTCCTGATTAAATATTTTAAAGCTTGACATAACTAAAATAAATATATATATTGTTTAATTTTTTAATGAATTCAAATTACTTTTCCAGGTCTTGGAGTTTTTTTTAACAAAAAATAAATAAAATAAAAATTGGTTGAGGGGTTGTATTAAAATAATGTATTTGTTTTATTTATAAGTCATTTTGAGGACCCCCTTAGACGTTTGCTGAGGCCCCCGAGTGGGCCCCTGGTTGAGAACTAGAGTAATAGAGTTTTTCATAAGCATTCAGGTAAGCTAATGATGCTAATGATTAATAAGAAAACGAAATAGACAAAGTGCAAGCAAAATAATAAATTTTAATTCGATTTGTATTTTTTAAAATTAAATTTTTTTATTGAATATATTTAAATAATAATCCATAATTCTCTTGCTTCTGATTTTTACTGAGCTTTTTTTGCAATGCATCATAGGATGGACTCCTCAGAAAATTAAGATAGATTTTTTTTCTATTTAAAATAACGTAGAATTGTACACAATAAACCCAGAAACATGTACTAAGTAAATAGGGGGTCATTTTTGATTTCATGTTGACTTGAAATAAGTGAAGCACCTATGTCCCATTTATACAGCCTGACTGAACAGAATATGGCTTGATTTTGGGGCCTTTCATCTACGTGGGGAATATACGTCCTCATAACAGTGTATAATCTTCCCCGAAGCCCTTTCAGATCGTTTCCCTGATAGATTCAGGTTAGCTATTGTGTCTATGATCCCCTGAGATAACACAGCCTATCTCTTCCATCCTACTGTACATGTCCAAATGAGACCTGGAACTCTCATAATCATGGATGAAATGGACATATTCCACACTTGTGCTAACTTTAATGCCTCAATTGACCAATATGAGCCATTATACTATATAATGTCTCATATATACACTGGAAACAATCTGTATAATAGACAGAAAAGCCTCCCACAATGTGATTTCTATAATGACACTGACTTTCTTGACACATAAGGGAGTCGAGATAAAGGGCTGAAATGATTTGAGCTCAATTACTATACTCTATATGCTGATTGGTCTCTTTTTCGCCTTTGTCAAATGAGGACGAGTGAGATGGATGCATAGCACTATGGCAGAATAAAAAGGCCTCTGGTTGTGAGACGGTCATTATACAGTAGCCTGTGATGACCAAACCTAGAGAACAAAAAGACAAAGACAGAAAAGGAATGATCCTGTCTAATGCAGGATCCATTCCACATACACACGGACTTAATGTGCGCCTCTTTCCAGGCATAACGACCCCATTGTGTCAACCCTTCCCCCACGCGCTCGGGTCAGTCTGCCGTAATCACGTTCCGCACACACAATCTCCTTGCCGTGTGTCAAAACATCATTGCACCCAAGGACGATGTTGACAGCTACGGGTTCCGGGTCCATTACGTTGGAAAAATCACCCACTTGAGCAAAAGACATCTCAGCGGTTTAAGACACGTTCCATGATCAGGCACTTCTGGATCGAGTGAAAGACATAAATTAAACATGCAAGCCGTTGATGGACGTGGTTCTTACTACCAGGGCGTCTGTAGTGGAAGTGTTGCATTACTTGTTCCAGAGCCGGGATGAAAAATTAACCCGTACAGCTGGTGAAAGCAAAAGAGAGAGAGAGAGTTATGATGAAATTAAGCATGCTGATGTGCAGCGGGAAACACACTGGGGGCGGCAACATCACATTACCTGCAAGTATAATCTGAAGAGAGCTGAACTGGAGAGAAAATTGCACGAGGCACCTGGCTGGGTGCATGAGTCAGACTGTGTGCGTGAATCCACCGCTTCTGTTATTGGAAACAAATATGCGCTGGATGTGGGAAAAATCAAGGGTAGCAATTGTTATGGAAGGTCACATCAGTCAAGCTCGCGTCAGCTGACTCTCAGCTGATCCACGTCTACCTATAGAAATACAACGCCTATAACTGCATCCCACATATAAGGTCAATTTAGTATTATCAGCAGCTTTATCCAGTTACTCAGGAGCTAATTACCCTCCTCCATCCCCAGCTCCTCCTCTCCTCCAGTCAGGACATGGCCTTCTGATATTCCTCTTTGAATCAGACTCATTTTTCCTCGATGCATGTTGAATGTGTTGGAAATAGCTGGGCTTTAAAAAACGCTCTTTTCTGTCACATTTTAATTTATTTTTGAAAGGAAAAATACATTGTGCTTGTATGGTGGTTTCGATTTGTTGCTATTATTGAAAATAAAAATTAGGCTGTTAGTTCCTGTAGTCTTAATTGACATCTAATTTTCTAAAAATGCTTTTTAGAAATGTACACTACCGTTCAAAAGTTTGGGATCAGTACGATTTTTTTTTTTAATGTTTCTGAACTCTTATGTTCATCTAGGCTGCATTTATTTGCTCAAAATATAGTAAAACATCAATATTTTGAAATATTATTACAATCTAAAATAACTGTTTTATATTTTAGTATATTTTGAAATGTATTTTATTCCGGTGATGCAGAGCTTAATTTTGTGCATTATTACTCCATTCTTCAGTGTCACTAATGTATTCTAATATGGTGATTTGGTGTGCAAGAACCTTTTCTTATAATTGTCACTGTTTTTTTTCTGTGCGTAGATAATCCATTTGTGGAAACAGTGATGTGCTTTTTTTCCGGGATCCTTTGATGAATATCAAGATCAAAAGAACAATATTTACTTGAAATAGATTATTTTTGTCTTTATTGTCATTTCTGATCAATGTAATGCATCCTTGCTAAATAATTAATACTTAAATACTATCTTACTAACTTTTGAACAGTAGTGTATGTCTTGGATTCTTTATCACATTTTTCAATTTAATCTCACTGCCATCAATGAGAAACAACTGTGAGAAAAGTCTCCCTTTGATTTAATTGATGAGTTTTCTGTTTCTTCTCTCTTTTTCATGTCTTGGTTTACTCATTTGTATCATTATTCCAAGAAACCTTTAAAATTAGCTTTAGGAAGTGACACAATTTTTTTCACACTCTTTTACCTCCTTTGTCCTAGCAGTCTCACTCATGGGATTTTCAATGGGAGCTGATGAATGCTGTGCTTCACATTCAATATGGCAACATGGAAAACCAAATAGTCTGTGCTTTAATTAACTTAGCTGAATGAGAGAAGTATGAGGAGTCAATATTTATTATGTCTTGAGACAGCTGGGCCAGCACTGGGCCCGGGTCCCTCAGCAGCCATGAGAGCTAATTGCCCGGAGGCAAACAGAGGCTACTCTCATCAACATCGAGGTGAGCTGCCGTCAGCTTCCTAGATTTCCCTAAGTGCTGGAATAACGCACTGCAATCACAATGAAAGGTAGAGCCACAATGCCATCTAATTAAATGCATCTGAGATGATTCCATGAGATAAATTGAAGGATAAGCTCCCCGCACATCCACAAATCGCAGGTTTATGAAACACAGCTGCTAGCACATCACATCTGATGACTAGCTAACAAAAATCATTTAGCGTCTGTAATCAATGTGTATATTTTTTTATTGAGAATTTATTATATAGCAAAAAGGGAACTTTTCAAAAAATGTTTTCCTTTAAATATTATATAACATTTATACTATATATTAAAGGTACACCGTGTAACACTATGTAACTAGTGCTTAAAAAACAAAACTGCATGCATTTTGCAGCTCAACATCGTTTTGGTTGTGCTTCAGCTTTGCATGACTGTGCAAATAAAGCAATAATAAAGATATAAAGCACTCTTTGCTTTGAGAAAGCAGAGTGTAACATTGAAGCAGTGCGCAAGGTTAGCCAACTCAGAGATTTTAAAAGATCTTCACTCTTGTCTTAATCATTTAACTGTGAACCAAGAAACTGACATTATTAACGTAATATCCGATTTTAACTGTCTGTTTAGTGATGTTCCTAAACAAACGCATGTTTTGCAGCATGATATTATTGTGAATGATGCTCGTCCTATCAAGCAGCAATCTCAGAACACGGCGTGTTCTGAGATTACCACGAGTAATGTGTTCTGCCATGATGGCTTGTTTTGAGGTTACAAAGAGAAATTCGGACAGGTTATATGTCACGTGACGTACACAAAGCAATACTTAGCAAACTCGATGTATACAAACACCAGGTAAGGAAGTAAACGCCACCCTTGTATGTTTTGTTATTAGTTAGAGCAGTTAGAGAGGGCGCTTTGCGCTGAAGAATTCTGTCTTTTCTTTTCTTTTTGTTATTAGTTAGTTACGAGGTTGGGATTAGATAACCGGAGTTTGTTTTGTTCTTTCCTTTCATTTGGCTTCATTATTTATGTCCTAATACTCTTGGGTTATTTACTTTGAACTCTCAATCTGTATATTTTGGTTTATTTTTCTTTGTGTCCACAATAAGTATTATTATCATTATTAGTAGTATTATTATTATTATTCATCTTTTGCATTAACATTTCATAAGTACAATAAACCGTACTTTATTTTTCACAATACTTTGTTATGTGTCGTCTCTTGCCATTTTAATTACACCACCTTCTGATCACGACCTCAACGTTGCCCCTTTAAAGACTTTGTGTCAAAGGGTGCGTAACACTTGGCCTATTTTTGACAGCAAACTATCAGTGAAGCCAATAAGCAAACTTCACTGCACGCAGACCAGCTTCATGTAGAGAGATCTCCAATGAGACCATTTTAATTAATGCTCCATTTAGAGTTAATATTACATTTTCATGCTTTCTCTTGCCACCTTGTCTTCTATCTCTCCCCTGCAATCTCCTATTTCCATTACAGTGAGAACTGGTGTAAGGAGCGTAGCTTCCCACTGCAATTATACCTTTGTCTCAGACACTGCCTGGAAATCTGTGCGGTTTTAAAGGTCACGGAAGTATTTCTACTGAGAAGAATAATAGAATTAAAATGTTGTTACTGTATGTTAATTCACAAACACAATCATAGTATAGAGACGAGATCAAATTGACATATACCCCTGCTAAAACAAAACATTATATGTATTGGGTGCTGGATCAGTGCTGCTGCTCATCAGACATTAGACTCACTATAGAAATTAATGGAAATGTTCAAATTGTTCCATGATCTTGGGTCTCCCGCAGAACAAATAAGAAAGAAAAATATTAAAGTTGAGATGCACAGGACGTCCATGCAATTTGTCATTGTCATCTGGAAGATGCTATTTTTTAAAGGGATTTGCATCGCTAAAAAGTTGGATGTTAGAACACTGAAGACTGGAGTAATGATGCTGACAATTCAGCTTTGCATCACAGAAATAAATTACATTTGAAAATATATTCAAATAACATTTCAAATTGTAATAATATTTCACAATATTACTGTTTTTATATGCTCTTAAAATTATAATCAGATGTTTTTACAAATAATGATCTTGGATCATAAAAATTTAATTCACAATGTCTATCTAGATAATATTATTAAGGGAGATCAATTAAATAATAATTTAAAAAAATCACACTTTTAGGTGAACTAACCTTTTAAGAAATCTGTTGTTCCAATGACAACAAACCAAACGACAACAGCTATAAATGATCAATTAAATAATACAAGTTGATTATTACCCCTTTAATACAGAATATGATGCTTTCCAAATAATGTGAACCCCCAGATTGTGAGTAATCACAGAATCCGCCATGATGCTCAGTCTCCAGTAAGGGAAACAAGCCAAGATAGATGCAATGGCATTGTTTAGCACGTCACCACCTCTTCCCCACAGCTGGACCACATGTGTTAGGCGATAAGTCATACGCAATTAACACAAGCCTGTTGGGGACCGGCAGGCTGCGGGAGATGGTGTGTGTGTGGTTGCACTGCCTTCTTGCTCATTATCTCCTCCCCAACACTTGTGGCACTCTAAAATTGAGCATGGGTGAAAAATAGAAACAGGGCAAATTGAGCTGCGGCACGCTGGCTTGTAAGCAGACTGACGGCATGTAGAAATTTGATAGAGTTTGACCTGACACGTTGAGTGTGGTTGGAATCAGAGAGCGAGGCAATGTAACTACATGGTGCGTGTGAGCTGAAGACATGGGAGGTACTTGGGTCTGTATCAGGTGCCGTAACCAGGAACAGAGAGTCTGGAATGCTGTTTTGTACATTATAAATCAGATTGATCTGGTTCCGGATGCTGATTGGTCCATACAACGTTCCAGCCATGCTAAAATGCACAACACAGCAGCTATGATGCGAAACTACTGTTCACCAACTACTGTGAATCAGGATCAAAATCAGTTCATGTTTTTGAATTGAATCGAATTTGTACAATTTGTCTTCACCCCAGTGATGGGTAGGTTTAGGGGTGGGGTCTGGGGTAGGTCAATGCATTTGCAAAGCATTATTTTAACGATTTTTTTAAAAGCTGAAAAAGCTAACAGACAAACAGAATATGTAGAACAATGAATAGAACAGAACTGTAGATAGAACGATAAAATGATAAATAGAACAAAAGATAGAACTTTAGATAAAACAATATAAAGAACAATAAAACGATAGAATGACAGATAGAACAATAGATGGGATGATACATAAAACAGACAGACAGATAGATATATAATCAGTAAAGCAGAGTTGAAAGCAGATAATGTTACAAATTTTCAACTGAAAATGTTTAAGCTACTTAAAATGCATAGTTTTAGCAACGTAAAGATAAAAACTGAAATACTGCACTAATTAATTTAATAATACTTTTGAGCACAGCAATTATCTAATGAAATAGCTTTCATTCATGTCACAAGTCACACAAGAACTAATCTTGATTGATGTGACTTGAAAGGTACTATAGAGAGGAATGCTTTTAGCGAATATTGCCCTTAATTCCAGTCTATTGCTCTCACAAAGCTATTGTATGAAAATAAAAATGGTACACAAGTCCACTTTAAATGTTGGGAGCGATACGAGGGTGAATAAATGATGATGTTTCACGTTTGGGTGAACTAACCTTTTAAGAAATCTGTTGTTCCAATGACAACAAACCAAACAACAACAGCTGTAAATGAAAAAAAGAAGAAAAAAAGAGCAAAAAAAGATAAATACATCATGTAAAATCACCCAATCAGTGATCTACGATAATTTCAACATGGGTGACCTTGTCTCTGCTCTTTTCTCACTTCCCATTTCTCTTCTTTCCTCTGTCAGATGACAGTGAAATCTCGCCAATTAATCTCCTATTCATGCCGTGATAACTCACTCTTGCCTGCGGATTGCTGTTGTATTCTTGTCAGAGCTGTTCTGGCTGTAGATAGATCTGGCTGACATTAACCAGCAGACTAATGAAGCTCTTTCCCCGTCTGTCTTTCAGGTGACTGGTGTCCTGTCTGCTGATAGATCTTTATCAGCCACCAAATGGCAACAACAGCTGGCAAGGTGTGATATCGATGTTTAGCCGTACATCTGATCACCTGATCAGACTACAACAATGAATTCTCCATGACGTTAGAATGGGCTCCATATATCTTCATCCTGCAGGTCAAAAGCATACAATAGTTTAGTATATACAATTATCTGGTTATGCATTGCAGCTTTCTTGGGATGTTTGACGTAATTTTAAAGCCCTAATAAACATAGTCATATATGGGAGTATTTCAATTTTGATTTTATATTCATGCATTTTGAGATTTGATGTGGTGCACGATTATGTAGGAGTGATGGAAATATTAAAGAATAATACATGAAATGTCCCCAAGCATGTATTACAAATTCTTCGAAACATGTTTCAATGACCCCCTGTGGTGATTTTTTGTTGTTGTTGTTTATGACTATGTGGTGTTTTTAAATATGCTTTAAGACAAACCATGGGCAAATTCATCAGTCAACAGTATTTTCTCCTTAAAACTGCAGTGTACCAAAGACCACGTCTCAAAAACGTGGGATGAAACTGCCCATGTTTTCTAACGTCAAACATGTAGCCAATCCTGTTTTAAACATGCAGGCAGGGCTTTTCTCAACTGACTTTCTATGATGTTCGAAGCGTTTCTAAGGATGCTGATTTTTTAGAAGGCAGCTGTCTGACTCTGAGATGGCGAATGGGAACATAGTTTGTGTAACATTAGCAATGCATTATTAGCTGTTTTATAATGGAGTCAAGCCAAAGGCTAATCATATCAATAACTGTAATGTATCCGACATTGTAGAGAGTGATACATAAAATGCATTAGCATCGACTTGTAGACGAGCCTGTATAATTCACTCTTCCTCCTCCTTTTTATGAATCAGTCCCTGGTTCAAACATGTAAAGCTAAATTAAACCAGTATTTTCACTTGCCATTATGTAGCGTTTCACAGTTGACTGAGTGGATCAGGTAGTCCCAGCTAGTGTGATCAACTGGAGGCAGGGATTAATTTGCATGTTCACATATCCACTAAATACAGCAAGGGTGTAGAATTACGTTCAAGCTATTTTAAGAAATAAACAGGGATGTAGCCTTTTTAGAAATTTCCCTTCTTTGTGCCACCAGAAATAACAGCATACACGTTTGAAGAGACGTAAGGATGAGTAAGCAGTGACAGGATTTTTATTTTGGGGTGAACTAGTTCTTTAGTTGTTACAAAGATTATGGCCAGCAAAACAACACTAGACAAATACTGCTGGTAAAGATGTTAGTAAAGCTGAAAATATCCTGACCTGCTGCAGTGTTCGCTGCTATGGAATGGAGATGAATGGAAGTGCCTGCCGTGTTAGTCTGTCCCTGAATTGCTGCTCCTTTGGGACGCTCACAGTAAACAGACCCCCTAAGGTTTCTGCAATTCCCTAATGAGGATCATTTTAGCAACATGCCTGCTCTGAGCAACACATAATTATCCCTCTCTTTACTGTGGCGTGACTGAAAACCCCTAGACCTTCAGGTATATCTGTGGGGGCATGGTTTATTGCGAACTCCTGCTGTTCTCTTGGGCCAAGGTAGATATTGTATAAAAAAGACTGTATTTGTTCATTTATTTTGTTTATTTGTTTTATTTGAAAGAAAATCATGAGAAATGACTGTCAGAAATGGCAATATTACCATTCAAAAGTTTGGTGTTGGTGCAATTTTGGAAAATAGAAGTCAGTAAGAAAGTTGTATTTATACAATTGAATGAGGCATTTATGACTGAGGTGCTATATAAATGCCTCATTCATTCATTCATTCATTCATTCATTCATTCGTTCATTCATATTTATACAATTGTAATCTTTTTAGATCTACATGGTTTTCAAAAAGTGTTCAAATCTGGTTTTAAATCTCTTCTTAGCACAGAAACAGCCGTTAAAAGTTTTTTCTGAGTTGACTCAGGTGATTATACTGTCCTAGATCTTACAGCTGCATTTGACACTGTAGACCATAACATCAAACATAAATGTACTGCGTTGGAGTGGTTTAGATCTGATCTGTCTGACAGAAGTTTTTCTGTCTGCCTTAAGGATTTTTTTTGTCCTCCTCTGCGTCTCTCTTGAGTGGAGTTCCCCAGGGCTCCATTCTTGAGCCTGTCTTGTTCTCCTTACATTTGCTTCCCTTAGGGTCCATTTTTAGGAAGTATGGCATCTCATTTTATTGTTATGCAGATGATACACAACGTTATCTACCTTTGAAACTGAAAGATGCAAACTCTATAGCACCATTGTTGGACTGTCTTGAAGATATTTAAGCCTAGATGGCCTTAAATGTTTAAAAGTTCAGTGAAGTGAAAACAAATGTGACCCGTCACAGAAACCAGGGACACAAGTCGGCAGCACAACTTTCGAGCAAAATGAGAAAGAAGAGTTTTTTTTCAAAATTGGTGATTTTCAATTTTTTGGAGAATCTGTTAATTGAAATCACGAAGAAGCCTCTCCATGTTTGAGATAGCAGTATTGGTATATTTAAAAGCTTACATTTTGAGGTTGAAATCGGCTTGTTTTCGGAGATTCTAGCATGCAGTAGGGGCGTGGCGTGTCATTGTCTGTGTGTATTTCCATACTGAATAACCCGGCGCTTTTGCCCCCGCCCTCCAAGTCAACCACATGGCTACTTATTATGCTGTGCTCTGGCCAGCTCTCTCTGATATCAAAATTCAATGAAGATGGATGCCGCAAAGATTGTCGCAGACGAGATGAACCGTCTGGCAGTTACACCGAAAATGTTTTCGCCGCACTTCGTGGGCTCGGGAAACTGAACCGGAGGTATGGGCGCAGCGCGCTCGCCCTCAGTGCTTCAATACGGCGGCTCGGCTCGCTGACAGCGGTGGCTGGCTGTTTCATATGTGACGGAGAATCGAAATAGAGGATGCAGTTAAGACCTTTGCTGCTGCGATGAAGGCCTGCCGTGCGTGTTTCTGAAATGTAAGTTAAGCTTCATTTGCTCTTTAGTCGTTATTTAAGATGCTGAACCTGCTGATGATATAATGTGCTTGCGGACATTTCATTTGTGTGTGTATACGCACATAAGAAAGTGGTGTAAAGAGATTTGCAACAGTAATTTGAGGAGGTGAAATGTGATTATTTGGAAAATTGCAGAAATGACTGCTTAAAGAAAAATGCCAGCAGGCATTTGCCTCCTACATAAACTTTAATATTGTTGACATTTTGGGCACACGAGCGTTGCGTACTATTTGCGCTATAGATATGTAGGCCTATGGCTTATTGGTCTTTGTTTGTTGTTGTTGGTTTTGCGTTATATGTATATGGCATATTGGTCTTTGTGTGTTGTTGCTGGTTTTGCGTTATACTGTATGTATATGGCATATTGGCCTTTGTGTGTTGTTGCTGGTTTTGCGTTATATGCAGGCTATATGGCATATTGGTCTTTGTGTGTTGTTGCTGGTTTTGCGTTATATGTATATGGCATATTGGTCTTTATGTGTTGTTGCTGGTTTCGCGTTATATGCAGGCTATATGGCATTATTGGTCTTTGTGTGTTGTTGCTGGTACGTTGCAAATAGAGGGGCAGCACAATTGTTTTTCGCCTAGTGCGGCAGAAGTGCACTCATTCGAAGTGTAAAAAAAGCTGTAAAGCACATGGAGGAGCTTTACAGGGGGTATGGCTTATCTAAATGAGATGTAAATGAGCCCTATTGTCACCCCCAGCAGCAGAGACAGGTGAGAACTGCACAATCTTTAGCTCGTTTTCTCCTCTTTGAGCTTTTTTAAGTGCCTACTTTTTTTGAGTCCCCTTATTGTCACGGTGGGTAAATCCTATGTCTCATTCATGTCTCGTGTTTCTGTTGTTACATGTGTGTGTGTGTTGATTAGAGGGGCGTGGCTGCTCATCAGAGCTCATTCAGTAATCACTCATCACCAGCTGCAGTCTATCATCCCGGTCTATTTAATCTCACCCATTTCTCATCTCCATTGTCAGATCGTTGTTTGTGATGTCCGGTGTTTGATCCCTCTTCGTTCCAGTATCCTTCGTTGTTCCTGTCTGTTCCCTGTGGATGTTCTGGATTCGTCTTGTTGATCGTCACCTCACTTCACCTGCACTGTATTCATCTGACCATCGAGTCCCTGCGCCACTTACCTGCCTGTCTGTGAACCACGTACTGAGTTTTCAACCTTGCCTGTCTGTGGACTGTGTTCTGAGCTTCCAATAAATATTGTTACTTGCAATTGCTTCCGTAGTAATTACGTTACAGAACGATCTGACCAGAAATGGAAGCAGCGAGTGACAATCCTGAGACGTTGGAGGATTTCGTCAATAACAGCAGACGGCGGATGGAGAATCAAGAGAGAAACATCAACGACACCGCTCGTGCTGTTCAGGCGTTAGTGGCGCAGGTGTCCGGGCTCACCCAGCAAGTCCAACAGCTGCGTATTCCCGCTGCGCCGGTCCCACCGCCGATTCCCCAAATACCACCAGTGGACCCCTCCCAGTCGGAAACCACGATTACCAGCCCCAGAGACATACTCAGGTGAACCCAATTTTTGTCGAGCTTTCCTAACTAGATGCTCCATGCATTTCTCCCTCCAGCCCAGAACCTTCCGGGAGGAAAGAACTAAAGTGGCTTTCGTGCTAACGCTGCTGACTGGGAGAGCGGCACTATGGGGAACGGCGGTGTGGGAAAACCAGGAAGACTGCTGCACCTCGTTCCAAGCGCTCTCCGACGAGATGAAACGGGTCTTCGACCGTACCTTGGGAGGCAGAGAAGCGGCCAGATTGCTGGCCGAGTTACGTCAAGGACATCGATCCGTGTCGGACTACTCGATCGAGTTTCGGACCCTGGCGGCGGAGAGCCAATGGAACGAGGAGGCGCAGTGGGATATGTTCCTGCATGGGTTGGCTGACCGCGTCCAAAAGGAGATTTATGCCATGGACTTACCACCGAAACTCAACGATTTAATCGCGCTAGCACTGAGAGTGGACGCCAGACTGTTTCGTGTGGAGCGAAGAGGACCCAACTACCGTTCTTCGGCGGAATCGGAGGGTCACCGTGCTGGAGGTGGGGACGCGGTCAGCCCCGTCTACGATCCCGAGCCCATGCAGGTAGGTCGAGCCCGGCTTTCCCGGGAGGAGAGGGAGAGGCGGAGATCCCAGGGCCTTTGCTTGTACTGTGGAGGAGCGGGACACTTTGCCTACAACTGCCCGTTAAAAGGCCCAGCCCGGTAGTAAGTATGAGGCTACTATCGGGTGGGATCTCCGCCGAGAAGACCTCATCGACATCGACTCTCCTTCCGGTTAGACTCCGATGGTCCAACCACCGTCACGATTGTAATGCACTTCTGGACTCGGGCGCCGAAGGTAACTTCATGGATCACAACTTTGCACTCAAGCACCAAGTTCCCCTCAAACCACTCACCCATCAGATTGCAGTTCACGCCCTCAACGGTCAGAAACTCCCCACCATATCTCTGGTTACTGAAGATATCATCCTCACCACATCAGGCAATCACTCAGAAACCATCTCATTCTTCATCCTGGACACTCAGCTTGCACCCATAGTTCTTGGTCACCCATGGCTCACTCGTCACAATCCCAAAATAGACTGGCAACTCAAATCCGTAGCGGCTTGGAGCAGTTTTTGTCATAAGTCCTGTCTTGTCTCTGCTTGTCCGTCTGTTTCTGTTCATGTGTTACAGGAGGAGACAGTGGATTTATCTAACGTGCCCACGGAGTATCGGGATCTGAAGGAGGTGTTCAGTAAGTCTCGGGCTGATTCTCTCCCTCCACATCGTCCCTATGACTGTGCTATAGAATTATTGCCAGGTACGTCTCCGCCTAAGGGCAAATTATATTCACTCTCTGTCCCAGAGAGAGAGGTCATGGAGAAATACATTTCTGATTCTCTAGCAACAGGGTTCATCCGCCCTTCCTCTTCTCCTGCGGGGGCGGGGTTCTTTTTTGTGGGGAAAAAGGATGGATCGTTGCGACCTTGTATTGATTACCGGGGGCTGAACAACATCACGGTAAAGAATACATATCCTTTGACATTGATGTCTTCAGCTTTCGAGAGGTTGCAAGGAGCATCCGTCTTCACGAAATTGGATTTAAGAAATGCTTATCATTTGGTCCGCATTAGGGAGGGGGATGAATGGAAGACCGCATTTAACACCCCTAGGGGGCACTTTGAATATTTGGTCATGCCTTTCGGCTTGTCCAATAGCCCAGCGGTCTTCCAAGCACTTGTCAATGACGTGTTGCGAGACATGATCGATCAATTCATATATGTCTACCTGGATGATATATTGATTTTTTCATCGTCTCTCCAGGAACACGTGCAACACGTACGACAGGTGCTTCAGAGGTTGTTAGAGAATGGGCTTTTTGTCAAGGCGGAGAAATGCGTGTTTCATGCACAGTCTGTTCCTTTCCTAGGTCACATCATCTCGGTTGAGGGAATGCGCATGGATCCTGACAAGGTTAAGGCTGTGGTAAATTGGCCAAGTCCTGATTCCCGTAAGGCCCTACTGAGGTTTCTGGGGTTCGCCAATTTTTACCGGCGTTTTATTCGCAATTTCAGCCGACTAGCCGCGCCTCTGACTGCCTTGACCTCCCCCAGAACGACGTTCAGGTGGTCAGACGCAGCAGAAGCTGCGTTTGCCAAACTGAAGAGCTGCTTTGTTTCAGCTCCCATCCTGATAACCCCTGATCCATCACGTCAGTTCGTGGTGGAGGTCGATGCGTCAGAGGTGGGGGTAGGTGCAGTGTTATCCCAGCGCTCTCCTTCAGACGACAAGATGCACCCTTGCGCGTTTTTTTCCCATCGTTTGTCACCTGCCGAAAGCAATTATGACATTGGCAACAGAGAGTTGTTGGCAGTCAAGTTAGCATTGGAGGAGTGGCGCCACTGGTTAGAAGGGTCGGGGGTACCTTTTATCGTCTGGACCGATCACAAGAATTTGGAATACATTCGTACGGCTAAAAGACTCAATTCCAGGCAGGCTCGGTGGGCTCTTTTTTTCGGACGTTTTGACTTTACTCTCTCGTACCGCCCGGGTTCTAAAAACATCAAACCCGATTCTTTATCGCGCATTTTTGACCGTTCCGATCGCCCGTCTACTCCCGAGTGCATTTTACCTGAGAATCTATTCATCTCTACACTCACATGGGAGGTCGAATCGAAGGTCAAGAAGGCCTTAGAAGGGGTAACGCCTCCGACTCGTTGCCCACCGAACCGGTTGTTTGTGCCGGAGAGTTTACGGTCCAGCGTTATTCAGTGGGGTCACTGTTCCAATGTGGCTTGTCACCCAGGAGTCAATCGTACTATGTTTTTAGTCAAGCAACGATTCTGGTGGCCTCTCATGGCTTGTGATGTTCGCAGTTTTGTATTGGCTTGCTCAGTTTGTGCCACAGGTAAGACTTCCAATCGACCTCCGGACGGGTTACTCCAACCGCTGCCGGTGCCTTCGAGACCCTGGTCCCATATCGCACTAGATTTTATTACCGCCCTCCCACCCTCCCAGGGTCACACGGTAGTTTTGACCGTGGTGGACCGGTTCTCGAAGGCGGCCCATTTCATTCCCTTGCCCAAATTACCCTCAGCCAAGGAGACAGCGGTCACTGTCGTTGACCACGTCTTTCGGATTCATGGCCTCCCGACAGACGTGGTTTCTGACAGAGGACCCCAATTTGTATCCAAATTTTGGAGAGAGTTTTGTAAACTTCTGGGGGCGACTGTGAGTCTGTCCTCTGGGTTCCACCCCCAGAGCAATGGTCAAACTGAGCGCGCCAACCAGGATTTGGAACGAATGTTGCGATGTTTAGTATCCAAGAATCCTTCCTCGTGGAGTCAGCAACTTTCTATGGTGGAGTACGCCCACAATACGTTGCCAGTGTCATCCACGGGCCTATCACCATTTGAGTGTAGCGTAGGTTACCAGCCACCAATTTTTCCTAGTCTGGAATCCGAAGTCGCGGTCCCCTCCGCCCACGCCTTCGTCCAGAGGTGTCATCGCACTTGGACGAGAGCCCGTGAGACTCTACTCCAAGTGGGGGCGCGCACCAAGGCCAAAGCCGATCGCCACCGGCGGAAGCCTCCCGTATACGTCGTCGGTTCTAAAGTGTGGCTTTCTACCAAGGATATTCCTCTCCGTTCCGTTTCGAATAAACTTGCACCTAAATTCATTGGCCCGTTTGCTGTCACCAAAATCATTAGTCCGGTGACAGTCCGCCTGAATCTTTCTCCAGTGTACAGGAGAATCCATCCCGTCTTTCATGTTTCCAAAATTAAACCCGTCTTTTATGCTCGCATTAATCCGCCAGTCCGGGTTCCCCCCCCGCCGCGCCTCGTAGATGGGGAATCCACATATTCGGTTAATCGTATTCTGGACTCGAGACGGAGGGGACGCGGATTACAGTACTTGGTGGACTGGGAAGGTTACGGTCCGGAGGAGAGAAGTTGGGTGCCAGCTAGAGACATTCTGGATCACTCCCTTATCGATGATTACAATCGACAGGTAAGGGAGTCTGGGAACGCCAGGAGGCGTTCCTAGGGAAGGGGGTACTGTCACGGTGGGTAAATCCTATGTCTCATTCATGTCTCGTGTTTCTGTTGTTACATGTGTGTGTGTGTTGATTAGAGGGGCGTGGCTGCTCATCAGAGCTCATTCAGTAATCACTCATCACCAGCTGCAGTCTATCATCCCGGTCTATTTAATCTCACCCATTTCTCATCTCCATTGTCAAATCGTTGTTTGTGATGTCCGGTGTTTGATCCCTCTTCGTTCCAGTATCCTTCGTTGTTCCTGTCTGTTCCCTGTGGATGTTCTGGATTCGTCTTGTTGATCGTCACCTCACTTCACCTGCACTGTATTCATCTGACCATCGAGTCCCTGCGCCACTTACCTGCCTGTCTGTGAACCACGTACTGAGTTTTCAACCTTGCCTGTCTGTGGACTGTGTTCTGAGCTTCCAATAAATATTGTTACTTGCAATTGCTTCCGTAGTAATTACGTTACACTTATCTGGATATGGGTGCTATAAAACCACATGTGAAGCCCACTGTAAAACACCTGGGTGTTATAATGAACAGTGACTTTAAACAGATTAAATAGGTAATTAAATCTAGTTGAGGCAATTATCCAAAGTCAAGTTTTTTCTTTATTTTAATGATTTTGAAAGGGATATACATGTTCCCTTTCGTTCAGTCACTGCGAGTTACATCAGTGAATGACGAAATGGGGGGTTCGCTTAGAAGCCTATCGGCTTCAAGTTTTAGAAAACGAGCCAATGGCATGAAAATGCCTTGGGTCTGCGGAATTGACCGAGCGAGGAGTCAAACACGAGTAAACATCGGACCTGCGTTTCTAGAATGATGAAAAAACGAAGAAAGCGCAGTCGGAAGAGTCTAGAAAAAGGTAAAGAGAAGCTGACAGCGCGACGAAGCGGACAAGAGTCTCACTCGCTCAGGCTTTCACTGTTAAAGTTGATTCCTGCGATTATCATGAGAACAGTTGTCAATATCTCACATAATTATCAGGACATAAATAAGCCTACACGTTGTAAATTGTGTAAATGAGCGCAATTTGCAAACTATTATGATAAATTGCAATAATCATGTCTAACAACATCATAACGGACATTGTTACAAAATAATGCGACGTACATGTAACTTTATTAATAATGTCATCTGGCATTTAAGCTCAGGTAAGCCTAACGCAGTAGGCTACTTTATTATTATGAAGTGCAGAGGCCGTGAGTGCAGATACGCTCTGCGTGAGTGGTATTTACGACAGTAACGTTAAATACAAGTACTCTACAGCGACTCTAGGGGTCGCTGTTTGACAAAAGCGGAAATCCTGCATAGTGCCGCTTTAAATGGAGAATCTTAACCAGGGTGCAGCATGGACAAATGAGGAAACTGGGTTACCTGTAGGCAAAGACAGCCCTGATAATGCTAAAAAAATAACCATAAATTACGAAATCCTACACTCGCAGAGGTGCAAGACAACCTTCACAGCTTGTGTCTCGAATTGTACCCACAGAAATACTGTTAATTATTATCTAAAGGCTAGATGGATGTGGAAATTCAGTAGAGTACAACCTTGAATGGAAGTGTAAGTACAAAACAGCAGATAAAACGAGTGGTTTTCTCATTTTTAATGATTAAAGTGCCTTTATAGAGCGAGAGGTAATGGTGAGGTGGAGAGGTCAAGCTACAAGCACTTTATGCTGTATAGAATATAGAAGCTCTCAAAAGTGAAAAAAGTCTGTCTTCCCCAGTCCCTACAGAGTATATATATATTTTTTTTTTCACATTTGAGGTGCACAAACAGGAATAATGAATTTTGCAACTTGAAGTATCAATATTGGCCAACAGGGGGCGTCAGCCTGAAATCCCACTCCCAAAAGAATGTTTGAAAATGTAAGTTTGATCTCAATTACATTTTTGAAAACTAAAATTATATGAGATTTTAGTAAAATTATTGGTTATGACAATAAAATCTTGAATTTAACTGTTAGCAAAAAAATGAAACCTGTTAAGCCAGCAAGGACGTTGAGCTTACATAAGCTCCATCCCAGCCAAAACTAGCAAGCTCTGCTCCTAAATGTCATTCAGAAGTAAATCGGTGTGAAAGAAAGCTTGCATCCCTCCATCCCCGGCTCTCTCTCCATTTCTCCTGCTCGCCCTCAGAGTTCATTCTCTCCGTTTTATCTCTCGTTCTCATTCTCTATTTCTCATTGTTGCTTTTCGTTCTCTGGCCATTTCTGGGGACTGCTGATAGCTGGTAGCTCAGTTTTAGAGGATGGTTTGAGATAATAAAAAAAAAATTCAGTAGGCAATTTTACACTAAAGGTGACTTCAGAGAGCTGTCAACACAGCCTCTCTGTTATCTCCTGAAGAACGCTGCTCTCAAAAATAGAGGTTGAATACAGGTCTCATAACCAGCCTGAACATCTGAGCTCAGAAACCGATGAAAGCCACAGACATTACGTATGACAAAGAGATTTTAAGGTTCTTCTCATGGTTACCCCAATAGGATCATAGTGTAGGCCTCGATATTGCCATGCTATAAATTGTTCCTTCAAAAATGCCTAAGTTGTAGAAACTTTGTAAAACATAGTTGCATTATGGTCAATAACATGAACTGTTTTCTATTTGAATATATTTTAAAATGTCATTTATTCATGTGATCATAGCTGAATTTTCACCATCATTACTCCAGTCTTCAGTGTCACGAGATCCTTCAGGAATCATTCCAATATGCTGATTTGCTGCACAAGAAACATGTATTATTATCAATGTTTTAAAAACAAAAGTTGTGCTGTCTTTTGTGTAAACTTTTTTTTACAGTGTAAACCTTTTTTTAGGATTTGTTGTTAAAGTTTGGGGTCCAAATTTATTTAAAAAAAAAAAAAAATTCAGCAAGGATGCATTAAATTCATCAAAAGTGAGAGTAAAAAAAAATCTTTCAAATAAACGCTTTTCTTTTGATAATAATAATAAAGAAATGTTTCTTCATATTAGAATGATTTCTGAAGGATCATGACACTGAAGACTGGAGTAATGATGCTGAAAATCAAGCTTTGCATCACAGGAATAAATTACATTTTTAAATTGAAATAGAAAACAGTTCATATCAATGTGCTCAAGAGAAATAAGAGACACAATGCCTTTTTTTTTTTTTTTAAGGGGCTCTCTGATAAAACACTACTCCCAAATCCCCCTGGGACAGGCATACAATTCATAATGAAATTCATACCACATTTGGACTGTTTTTCTGTTTTATGTTACACAGCATGAAACCCTAAATCTTTGAACCACAGCACAATATCTTTGAAACAATATCTGAGAACAACTGAAGGTTTAAACTCTGAGCTCTTTTTCCAGAACAGCTATTCTCTGTATATTCCATCATGGTATAACCACCCCATAAAAATACAGCACCGGTTATTATTATTCAACAGTGTGCAGTCACTACACGACAATAAATAATAATAATAAAAAAGTTCTAAATCCTTGTGTAACATATTATCTGTCTCCATTCAGACTCTGACCCTCGGCTATATTATGAACATTATTACCAAACGTATATCCCTGTTGAAAAGAACAAAAGCCGGCCCACGAAAATTACACATGACCTTTTTTCTCTGCAACAACATCAAATGAAACAACATAGATCATGTATATTGGAGAAAGCACCTGAGCCGCTGAGCGGACGCCGCCTGTGCAGGCAATATCCGCGGACTGCATATTGAACCTGTAGTATCTAGCATCTGCAGGCCACCAAATCCATTCATAATGCATCCTCAAGTGGCCAGTAAACCAAAGGTCTGTCCACAAATGAGAAAACAAGACTTGTCCTGCAGTCCTGTGTTGGTGGCATGGGAATATTGCTTATGTCTATTATGTCTATGTCATATGTCTATGAGTATTTTTTGAGTAAATTGCCAGTATGCATGGTTTATTTCTATATTTACCGATATGTTCTTCTTGATGATTACTATATAAGAAATAAAACAATCCCAAATGAGCTGTGCTTCCGGAACGTTAAAGTCTGTGTTTGTGTTTGTTCTCTGGTGCCTGACAATAATGTATTTTACAGCATCCCACGAGATTTCACGAATATACGACTACCTCTAAAAGCATTAAGACATTACCGCTTGCTTCAGTTGTTTTACTCTGACCTTGTTTAATACAGATTTGTAATGATGCATTTAAAGTTCAGGCTGCCAGAGTACAAATAATGCCACATTTTCTTTGACATCCTCTTTCTTACTCAGGCACTAAACATAATTGGACAGTTTTGCATAATAAAAAGTGTCACTTTTAATAAATTCAAGGAAAAAGCATTCCCATTCATTTCTGTTCAGCTGGCTGGAAGGTACATGTTTGAAATCTGCCATAATGTTTCAGAATATAAGTTGTAGATGGAATTGTGTTTTTAAAGTTACTTTAGAATATCTTAAATTCAAACATTTTTACTCAAAGTTAGAATGAAATGAAAGTTGCGATAGTCTTTTGTTCTCTATTGTGACGTTGGCCTATATCTAAGTAAAACAGCTTTGCGAACAAGACAAAATGTGGGACAGGAATTGATTTTGTCCATTGGGAAATGATGGGATGGTTGTTGTTTGCTATTGGTCAAACTCATGGTGCGATTTGGGGGGTTGGGGGGACGGGGGGGTGCGGGGGGGGGGTGCGGGGGATGGCATGCCCCTTGTTGAAAAAAAAAATGACAAAAGCATCCCCTTTGTAAAACCACTTTACTATCCCCATTAGATTAAGTACACCATGGTCACATGCTCTTCTGACTTAGTAAACGTTTTAGATAATGTTTACATTCGTCAGATTGCCTGAAACTCAAGTTAATGCCAGATATGAAGGTGTCATAATTGCTTGAGAGCTTTAGAATATAAGAACTGCTAAATCTAGTTTAAGAATCAAAGCTTGAATGAGATTAAAAAAAAAAAAAATCTTTTCATCAAGGTGCAATGCTTTTCATCTCACTCTCAGCTAGAATGAGATCACGCATTTTGCTTTTAATCCCTTCTCATGCATTGTGTTCAAGCTATCTTTAAAAGAACGAATTCCTTTAACGGAAAGAATGCACCCTTGACCTCAGGGACAACGCAGCGGCCTCACTTGTTGCCGTGTTTTCAATCACGAGAATAGCGGTTGAACTCTTTTCCTGGACTACGTTACATCTTTTCAAATCACAACTGTGTCACTGATTATTGTGACGGACAAATGAATCTTTCGGGAATTGGCACATATAAAAGATCCACAGCAGTTGATGTATCTGAGCATTGAATTGAAGGGTTTAAAGGCCGAAGATCCGCTCAATGGTCAGCCCGTAGGGGGAATTATCCAGAAAGGCTTCCAGCATTATTAAACATATAGCTCAGTCCTTATTGTGCCTATAAATACAGATCCTTCACATTAATATTCCACAAAGCAATTATTTCACTACCGTTTTATTGGCATTATACTTCAAAGCATTGTAGGCGATGATATGCTGGAGCTCAAACTTCAATGGCATTTTATTTTGTCATCATTCATATTATTGTTTACTGGGAGCAACAAAACCACATTGGCTGGCTAATACTGCTCAATAAAACTGCAGCGGTGCGGCATGCAAATCATTATAATTAGAGCTCCATTTAGGACTCTAACAAATGAAAAAAAATAAAAACCTGCGGCTGTTCCAAACCACAACACGTGCCATTGATCGGCATCTTGCTGAAGCCTGAGATAATCATTCTCACTTGAGACGCAAAAGCAACCACTATGGAATCAAGGAGTCAATACACCAGTGGCATTAGTCCGCAATCTCTGGCTCTCATTAAACACGTCTGCTATGGATTCTCTCTAGCATTTCTTTTCCTCAATATGTACTATGCATTGTAAAAAGAGATATCAAAGTGTGGTGCATCATGTAATGTTATAGTTTTAAAGAGATCTGTTTAGACGTTGTTATTGATCTGGGTGAGCGGCACAGAAGCAGAACTGTGTGTTTTGCCTGGAGCAAGGAGAATTTTTTGGGGGTAGTCAGATTTCAGTTTCTGTTTATAGACTATTATCAGTCTAAAAAAAGAAACAGATATTGTGCAATGTTTGAAAGAGATCAGGAATGCAAGGTCGAATTATACAGTAGGGATAATTTTCTTTGGAATTACAAAAAAAAAATGATGTCAAGAAAAACTGTGTAGCCTACTGCAGTTTGTGGCCATTATAGACCCACGGCTTCAATAAAAAAATTAAAAAAAGACAACCAATTGTACGAAGCCCTGCACATAATATGACCACAATTAAAATTATTTTCTTCGTTTTGTTCATTCATTTCCTTATTTTACTCAATTGTGGCCACGATTTATTCTTTTATTCCCTCGTTTTAGTTAAATTGTGGCCACATTGTAATTATTTGTTCCATTGTTTTAGTTAAGTCAAAATGAGCGTGAATTAGTACGAGGCCACGATTTGACTGAAACAAGGGAATAAATTAATAACATAGGAATTAATTCTTAACCTTCAAAAGGTCTTCATTTCCTGTTTACACTTCAGGGCTTTGGGGTCTATATGACCCCAACAATTGATAGAGTAATTGTACACAAAATATACATTTTTAATCATACAAATAATATATCTTTTTTTTTTGTTTACTTCTCATCTATTCATTAATGCTGTGTTTTGGGAGATATGAAGCACTTTTTTACCTATTTACTGCAGAATTCCTCCACAACACCATTAGCATATGTATGAAATATTAATTTTTTATGAAAAAAACACATTAATGATGATCAAATTTAAATAGGAATTGTTTCTGGATATATATATATATATATATATATATATATATATATATATATATATATATATATATATATATATTTAAACGTTTAAAATACATTAAATCAGTATTTTGTCAAAGTTTAGAATTATTTTTGTTGTTGTTTGAGGTGGTTTGAAGTATCTTGTTATTGCAATAATGCTATATAAATTTGCAGTAATGCCAAATAAATTTGCAATAATGCCACATAAGTTACCACTAAAAGAAAATACTTGATTGCAATTACTTGATTATTTCAATAATCAAAATGTATACAATCATTAACTTTAGAATAAGAAATTAATTTTTTAAAAGTAAATAAAAACAAAAAACAAACAGCTATAGGCGGATATGAACAGGAGTGAAGAGTAAACACACCTGTGTGTCTGTGTGTGTTTGTGTGTGCGCACATGCATGTGTGTGTGTAATCATGCTCATTCCACATTGTTTTTTTCTCTAATACCAGGCCTTCATTTATGTGTGAACATTTTTAGATTCATGCTGGAATTATTGATTTTATTTCCCAATTTCTATAAAAATGCTCTCTTTTGCTGTCACACCTGTTTGTTTGTTTGTGTGTCTCTCTGTGTGTATGTTATGTGTGTGTAGTCACGTTCTTTCCATATTAAATTTGTGCTCTCATACCATACCTTCATTTGTGTGTGAAATTTTTTAGATTTATGCAGAAATTATTGATTTCATTTCCCAATTTCTATAAAAATGCTCTCTATTGCAGTCACACCTCTCTCTATCTGTGTGTGTATTTGTGTCTGTGTGTGTGTGGGCGCACATGTGTGTGTGATAATGTTCATTCCATGTTGTATTAGTGATCTAGTACCAGGCCTTCATTTATGTGTGCGAATTTTCAGATTTATGCAGGAATTATTGATTTTATTTGCCAATTTCAATAAAAATGCTTTCTATTGGAGACACACGTTTATGTGTGTTTGTGTGCGTGTACACGTGTGTGTGCAAGTGATCATGTTCGTTCCACATTGGATTTGTGGTCTAGTACCAGGACTTCATTGTGGTATGGAAAATTTCAGATTTATTCTGGATTTATTGATTTGTTTTGACCAATGAAAAATAAACAACATTTTTTTTTTCAATTTTCCCATTCATTTCAACGTGGGGTCATATTGACCCCGAAGACCAGAAGTGTAAAATGTATTTTTACATACCTATAGAAAAACCGAATCAAGCCCAGTTTTTTTTGTGTGTGTATAGATAGATAATGTAGGAAAAGTCACAAAATCTTATTCCACTGAGATGAAGGGAACCATTTTTTTTTACTAAGGTAAAGTCGATTGGGGTCATATAGACTATATATATATTTGTAATATTTAGAACAAGTTCTTATTCATGGCCACGATATATACTGCATATTTTAGTCAACGTCATGTGCTAGGCTTCATTCGACTGAGTAGATGCGGTGCTTAAAAAAATTGGTCAAATAGATTATCGATAAATCACTAGTGCTTTAAAGTCAGCATGAAATAAAAATGAATCTACTTTCTAAATGAAAGTGACACGTGATGGCCAAGTATGGTAGCCCATACTTGGAATTTGACCTCTGCATTTAACCCATCCAAGTAAGTGCACACACATTAGGAGCAGAGTAGTGAGTAGTGAACACACACACACTGCAAACGTGGATACACACACCTGGAGCAGCGGGCAGCCTTGAGGGGCGCCCGGGGAGCGATTGGAGGTTAGGTGCCTTGCTCAACGACACCTCAGTCATATTCCTGCCGGTACTGGAATCGAACCAGCAACCTTTGGGTCACCAGTTCAACTCTGTTACCATTAGGCCATGACTGCCCCACAGGCCATGACTGCCCCACAGGCCATGACTGCCCCAAATGAATGCTACTGATATAATTGTGAACTATTCATCCAATCAACCTACATTCTTTTTCGATAATCCAGTTCACTCTAATATACTTCAGAAGTTTCTTTTGCATTGGAAGTTTAAAAAGGAGTGATTTTTAAGTCAGTGCATGGCAATGAATAACACCGATTTGTTAACTTAAAAGATTTGTTCACACTAAAGGCTCCACTTTTCAATCTGTATTCAGCTCTCACCATGGTGCCGTTCTGTCAGTTATGTGGCTCAGGGTGGCTTTGTAGAATACAAAGACAGTTGTTTCTACTGCCGATGTCAAGAGCTGTCAGGTATCAATACCCTTGTTGTGTCACCAACAGAATTCAAGCGTTATTTTAGGTTTCTTCGGATGCCTGACAGGGTGTACTGCCCACTGTTAAGAAACATTTGTTAGTTCAAAATATATAACAATAATATTTTAGTTATAAAACTGGCTCAAAGTACAAACCACCGGCAGAAGTGACAACCAGGAATTAAATGATATATTTTAGACAAGTATGAAAGACATAATGACAGCAATTAGATGGCATTGATGGAGAGATGGGTGAAGGAATAATAGAAGGGTATGAGGTGAAGGTGACAGTCATTCTCACACCTTAAATGAGATTTTAATTGGCCATTTTATAGTGTGTTCCCACAACTAGGCCTCCAGAGATTCTGCTCCTGTTCATCAGGTCCAGCTACAGGAAGGCAGAACAGAAGCTTCATGTTGAAATGGAATATTATCCTACAAATATAGAGTGTGGAAAGTATGCATTTTGCAGGGATAAAGACTGAAGCTGAATTTGGAATAGCATTCTAGCATGCAGTCCAGTCAAGAAAAAAAGATAGTCAAAATGATGTTAGTGTGCTCTACTAACTGTTAGCATGTGGTCTCATGACCTCAGTATGTTTGTCACGTTACTATCTGAGAAAACTTTAAAAAGAAACGTTTTACATCTTGGACTGCCAAAGGTTGTTAAACTCACAGCTGCTTCATTTATCACACTGGAAATGTGATGGAAGCAGATGGAAGGTTAAATCAAGTGCATTGCATTGTGGGATACAGCATTCTGCACAGTATGCTCTATTGTAAACTGTACAATTTGGAAAATGTTGTCAGTCATTTGGGTATTACATGCATAGAGTAAATTAGCATACTGTTTATTCTGCAAAAATAGTAAGTGTAGTATGCTAGAAAGGCGAAGACATATTTCTGTGATGATGTCTAGTAAGGTAGAAATATCTTGTCTTTATATTTGTGTGAGCAGATGTTTCTTTTACACATTGCAAACTATGTTTAGCATATGGCAATAACCTGCAGGTTATTTCATGGTCTAGTTACCGGCGTTCAGCGCAGTGGTTTGCTCAGTGTTCAGACATGTTATGTTGTGTTATGTTATAAATTACACTTTTCAAAGTGATTGGAAAATACACATTTCACTCAAAAAAAAATATAAAAAAAAAAATAGAATGATTTTCTGGGGGTTTTGTTCTTGCTTTTTCTGAGAGAAAGTACAAGAAGCCACCGAAGTTCACAGTTTGTATTACTGGCAAAAAAATAACCAAATGAAATAGATCTGAATTGTTATACCATTATTTATGCACATTTTCAATGTTGCATATGCTCTTGCTACTGTAGTACTGGCTGAAATCTCAATTATTCCACATCCAACATGAAATAACATAATCATATATACTGTATATATGATGTTGGATTTGAGATTCCAGAAAATACTACAGTAGAGCACACCACACACACACACACACACACACACAAAAAAAAATATATATATTTATATATATGTATAGTAGTACTATCACGTGTGTCTTAGCATCAGACACTTACAAAAAAAAATATAAGCATTCCATTCAGGTTTTCCCCAAACATAGGCTATCTGTTTTAAATCAGCCATGAAGTGTGTAATTATTGCTTTAATGGTTCTAAAGCTGCATGTTCCACACTAATATGTTACACTTCTCCATTGATAAGATACTTAAAATCAGCAGGCGGCATGGTGGGAGTTATGAATTACACAGTGATTATGCAGTTTTAGTTATATTTTATTTGTTAACCACTAACTGGAATAGGTCTGAGCTCATGCAATAATGCAAACGCAGTAAGCATTATCAGAAAGAAATCATAGTATAAATCAACCATGTTGAATTGACAGACTAGACTAGAGACTCCTGCAGTGTTTGAAGAGTATTGTAGATTAAATAATATGTACTAAAAAGCATGTAACACAGGCATTTTTTTCCATTTAAGAGGGGGGGTTGGGGTAAATTGCTATTTTCAACATCAAAATGCTTATTAACAGCTGAAATTCAATTAGAAACGTGAACCTAGGGTATGGGTCTAAACCAAAGACAGAGCCATTATTATCACATTGAACCTTTGAAATCAACCCCTGAAATTATGTTCCTGGAGGGTAATTCACCTCTGAAAGCTCCATTAAATAGTATGTCAGATCAACTTCCTGGGGGTTAATTTACTTTGCACAACCTTAATGCAGATCTCAATTCAGCCTTAAATCACACTACAGCTTTTTAATTTGAAGAGTACACAGAGAAATTATTTTATTTGACTGTCAGGGATCAGAAATATGAACAATATAAATTTGAGCTTGGCCCATTTTCCTTCCGTTTCACTTTAAAGTCACCATGAAACACTGTTTCTGCAACTTCTCTTACGTGCCATATTTTTGAGTAAAATGTCACATTACATGGACAAAAAAAAAGGGCATGACCAGGGATATTATCAGTAAAAACTATCAGTAACTAAAACTATTAAAAACATTTGTTAATTGAAATAAAATAAAATAAAATAAAATAAAATATAAATATTAGTTGAAAAACTTAAACTAAAGGAAAATTAGAAATGTTGCCCTGAAAATAAGTTTAAGTTGAAGTACAAAAATGATTCACTGGAAATAAATAAAAACTTAAACTTATATAGAAATAAATTAAATCTAAATAGCAATATTTAAAAAAGAAATAAATTAAATCACATAACCAAAATTAACCAAAAAAAGAAAGAAAAAAAAGCTAATTCATATATATATATATATATATATATATATATATATATATATATATATATATATATATATATATATATATACACACACACACAAATAAATAACTATATGATAAAAATAATAATACAAAGTAAAATAACACTGACATAGTAACAATGATATAGTTACAGCATCTACCAGCAGGGGCTGAGTGAGCTGTGCTGCAGCCAAACCTGGAAAGATAAGTTACATTTTTATTTTTAAATTTGGAATTATGTACACGTGATGAAAAAAAAAAGGAAGAAAAGAAAACTATACAGTCTGGCTTTGGGATGTTTTAGCTGTATGACAATCTGTGTATGACATCTGCTGTATTAAATACATGACTATTTCACTGTCAGAACGGCCTACAGTTCAAAATAAAACCTTCACTGAAAGAGTTGTGATAACACCAAGAAATTCAAGGAATGGTTCACCAGCACAAACACATTACGGCTGCTGTATCTGTACATTTATCTTATAGTTCAATTTAGATCAAATGAAACTCAAGGCCCAGCAGCAAGGCTGTTTCAATTACTGTGAAAATACAACATTACAAATACCATTAATGTTTAACACAGGAAAGAAGTGAAATAGAAACAAATGGAATAAACATTCTTCAGTTCAATGAGATGAAAGTGAAACTACCACACTCATGATATCCCCACAGTGGCTATAGATTGAAGACGCTCAGTATAAAAACACTGGTGCGGTTTGAATGAAATATGAACGTAACACGTATCAAAGACATGTAAACAAACAAAAAAACAAGACGTGATGTCACAAGATACGGCACTAAAAAGGACCGAATGCTGAAATATACCCATTACAGTTCAGTACAGGCGCCAGAACGTCCTGGTTGCGTATGCAACCCACCGTTCCCTGAAGGAGGGAACAGAGGACGTAGTCGACGCGACTGAAATGGGATCACGCTAGGGAGCCTATCATCTTCGAGTACTATTGAACGAGCCAATGTAATTGGCGTGCGTGATTCGCATCACACACTCCGCCCCCGCGGCGCGGGTATAAATACGGAAGTGGATGCACGCACTAGTTGCTTTTCGCTGAGGAGCCGAGAGTAACCCGGGGTCAGCGGTGGTCCAGCGGTAGTGGCAAGGGGACAACACGATGAGCGTCGTTTAAACACCGAGGCAACATCATTTTGAGGGTGATTTAGGAAAACAGCCTACTGCAACCCATTTTGCAGGAAAGAGAGCACTGAAGTGATCGAAAGCTTTCAGGATCTCCTCAGGGGAGAAGACGCACTCAACGACTAGGTTCCACTTCTAAAGGCGTAAGCACGCTACCCAACTCTAGGGGGTGCTCGCAGAAGTGATGGTAACTAACACATGTTCTTGTGATAGCCACCTGAACCTCCGCGTTCAGATGTAAGACCGCCCGGAATCTCCGGGGGAAGAACGCGTGTGCCATCGTGCCCCGTCCCCGAAAGAGTTTCCAGGGGAAGTCAGGAAGGCTGTTGAAGGGAACCAGGTCTAGTTGGGCCAATGAGGGGCAACTATGAAGACCTGTTCCTCTCCTGACATGGCACGTAGGTGCAAGTGACGGGCGCAAAAGACAGGAGCATTGCTCAACACAACATGTGAAGATCACTGGGCTTCAGGAGCATTTTCTGCTCAGCACTTGGGTGTGACAAGTTCACTGAGCTTCAGGAGCATTCCTGCTCAACACCTGAGTGTGATAAACTCACCGAGCTTCAGGAGCATTTCTGCTCAACACTTGAGTACGAAGAACCTCACTGAGCGACAGGAGCATTTCTGCTCAGCACTTGAGTGTGACAAGTTCACTGAGCTTCAGGAGCATTACTGCTCAACACCTGAGTGTGATAAACTCACTGAGCTTCAGGAGCATTTCTGCTCAACACTTGAGTGCGAGGAACTTCACTGAGCACCAGGAGCATTTCTGCTCAGCACTGCGTGTGATGAATTCACTGAGCTACCTGTGATGGACTCACTGAGCTACAGGAGCATTGCTGCTCAACACCAGAGTGCGATGAACTTCACTGAGTTTCAGGAGCAAATCTGCTCAACATGAAGAGTGATGATTTCACTGACTTGCAGGCGCAAGGCGACCATGAGTCGCAGTCACTTTTAGAAGGCTCACTGGGGTTAAACGCATTTCTGCGGGCCCCTGGGGCCGCTGAGTCCCAGTGTTTGTCCAAGGGTAGTCCGCTCGGTTTACCCAAACACTGGCGGAAAAATAAAACCGGGGGGGGCAACTGAGCGGCCCCGGAATGGTCATGACCCAGCCGGACCCAGGGGATGGAGTCTCCACTTGCCCTGGCTATAACTGTCGTGAGGCTCGATGGCGGCACGATTGAGTAAGCGGGAGGAGTGGAATAAGGCGCCCTCAGAAGCGTCTGACTCCAAGGAGGAGGTGACGGGTGAGTTTGTGACATGCAGGGGAAGCTTGCGCAACGGTCGCAATGTCTAACAACTCGAGGCACGAATGCCCGTGTAGTCGGGGGTCGCCCAGGCCCCCGTTAAAACACGCCCTTTGTACATGGCCGCTCTGTTGAAGAGGGTTTGGCAGCAGACCGGGATGAACTATAGTCACACAGGGTGAGCTGCTCTGCCACGGTCACCTCGGGACTCGATCGTGAAGCTAGCGCTGAAGCGGTCACATATGGAGGGAGCCAAAGGCTGCGACTACCATATACCCCAGGAGCCTCTGAAAGTTCTTTCAGTGGGACCCTTTCTCACTTCAACACCAGCTGAACACATTCTTATTGGAGAGACATGTTGGACCGAGTACCTCTCCAAAACTAGAAAAGAGATACTCAGCCCGTGGGCGAGATTACTCTCTTCCAGTTGACCTGAAGACCCAACGGGCTCTGGAGCACTCGAGGGGAAGGACACTGTACTGATACTCCACCCTTAGACGCAACACACAGGATGGCCTGCGGTGCGGGAGGTAGAGATCTGAAGCACATGTCTTTCAGGTCAAAGCTGTTGACCAATCTTGGGCCAAGATGGTCACGACCCACCACCTAGTAGCACGAAGAACGAGTTTACAACTGGCCTTCGTACCGGCTGGAGGAGCGGCTATATCAAATCCTTCGCCAGCAGGATAAGATAAGCACGCACAAGTCAGGAGCACTGCTCAACACTCGGTGTGATGAATATCACTGAATTTTCAGGAGCACGTCTGCTCAACACCTAATGTGATGACTATCACTGACTTGAGCGGGGTAGCCGAGCCTGAGGTGGGGCAGCAAAGTAGAGAGAGTGGTGTTAGTGTGCTGTGCAACACTTACCTGTCTCCACAAGCGGCAGGGGGCGCGTGAGAAGGCGGATGACCGGGTCCTCGAACGCACCAAGCTGCCTGCTGGCGACCAAGGGGGAGCTGAGGGGTGTAAGGCTATACAGGGTCACACCCGCCAGACTGGCCCTCTTGGGACCCAGGAACAGATGAAATTGCTCTCTCTTTGAAGTGTGGGTACCGCTTGCTCCGCTTTTTTTTTTTTTTTTTTTTTTAGGGAGCCAGCGGCGGAACAGACACACACACAAACAAAGGCTCCACCCGGCCCTCACCCGGGGGGAGGGAGTGATCGTGCCACTCCAAGAGCATCTCATCCATTCCTGGGCGGCCCGCTCCGGAATGCTTTCGCTGTCGCTTGCCACCTGGCTTGGCAGCGCCTGGAGCGGGCTGGGCGTCTCTACTGCGGCCGGCTCCCTGCTGAGGCCTGGGTGGAGGCTGCTGCGGAGGGCCAGCAGGAGCGGCGGCCGGAGAACGCCCACGGCGACGAGCAGGCGGAGGAGCTGCCACCGGCGGCGGGTGGAGGCAGCAGCTGGCCACCGGGGCAGGATGTGCCGGATGACCTCCGTCTGCGCTTGAGCGGCAGAGAACTGTTTGATGCAGTTCTCCACCGCGTCGCCGACCAGCCCAACCTGGGAAATTGGGGAGACCAGGAACCGAACCTTGTCCGCATCCGCCATACCAACCAGGCTGAGCCAACGAAGGCGCTACTGGACCACCAAGGTGGACATCGCCAGACCGATCACGCACGCTACGACACCCGTACCCCGGAGGGTGAGGTCGGATGCAGTGCGGTGCTCACCTATGAGCGCACGGTCTGGATTACCCTCGTGCATGCCATGGGTGCCCTAGCCTGCAGCAACGCCATGGCACGCAAGAGGAAGGGGCTTGCCCACAGGCTTTGTAAGCTCTGCCCGTCGGAACGGACGAAACTCACAGGCCTTAGGGGGGAGAC
Source organism: Siphateles boraxobius (assembly GCF_051911475.1). Classification (NCBI taxonomy): domain Eukaryota; kingdom Metazoa; phylum Chordata; class Actinopteri; order Cypriniformes; family Leuciscidae; genus Siphateles; species Siphateles boraxobius. The sequence continues at coordinate 2,312,824 of NW_027509097.1, forward strand.
GAGGATCCCCCCAAAAGGCAGCGGCCGCCGGACACAGGTGCACCTGTGTCGACAGACCGCTCCAATGGAGGGACACCTCGCAACCCTTCACCGTTCCTCCATCAAGGGTAATGAGGGGGAAAAGCTATTCAGGCAGTTTCTGGCAGAGAAAGATGCTGTTCACCACCTGATAAGCTCTCCATGCATTTCGGGAAAGAAAGGCACTGGGGCGGCGAGCTGAGAACCAGCGCGGCCCGCCCCAAGATACCAAACTCCAGATTCCAACCGAGACTGAACGGGACACGGTGGAGGTTCCACTCGAGCCCGGCAGCCTCGGCGGCCCGTTTCAGCATAGCTGATAATTCTGGATCCGGCTCGGGCAACATTGAACTCCCGGAGGGAGACAATGCAGCCGAGTCATCATCTCCAGAAGTCAGCTCACCCTCTGATGCTGCAATCGGCGTCCTGTCCTCCAGGGGAGCCCCGAGTGAAACCGCTGGCCCACCCATTACAGATGGACCAGCAGACAACACAGGAGGCTCCAGTGGTTGCAGTGGAAGGGAGGAGTGAGGAGCCCACAGGGAATGGTTACCGGGCGGGACATCCAACACTATCCTCCGGTCACCCATCCCACACAGCACCCGAGGGTGGGGCATGGTAATGGGGACTCGCTCTCCGCGAACGAAGGCGAGTCTCGCCCTCAACACTGCGACAGTCATGTTCCCACAGTGAAAACATGAGCTGTCCACAAAAGCTGTCTCAGCGTGCTGTAAGCCAAACACGTGACACAACAGTTGTGACCATCAGAGAGAGACAGGGAACGACCGCACCCAGAAACGCACGGGCGGAATGACATCTTGAAAAAGACGCAAACGCACCCGTGTTGCTCTTTCAGAAAATAGGACCGTCACCAGTGCCGGAGCACACAGGGAAATGACCGCGGCAACACTGAACAGAGAACTGAAACAGTGAAGCACTCACTTTTCCGCCCTCTAACCAGCCATCAACACACACAAACATTTAGAAATTTGTTGCTGTTAAAACAGCAGTTGAGAGCTCAAAGCTCGCGATCACCGCTGCACTCGCGCTGTAGAACACCAGCACTGGGAGAGTCTTCCTGAAGAACACCGACACACTCGCTCGTTGTAGACAACAGCACTCTCAGAGACATCAAACGATCGGCTCCGAAGCGAAAGGCAACTAGTGCGTGCATCCACTTCCGTATTTATACCCGCGCCGCGGGGGCGGAGTGTGTGATGCGAATCACGCACGCCAATTACATTGGCTCGTTCAATAGTACTCGAAGATGATAGGCTCTCTAGCATGATCCCATTTCAGTCGCGTCGACTACGTCCGACGTTATCGACTGAAAGGGAACCGCGTCTTCTCACAGCAGATCTTCATTTGTGTGTGACGGAGGGATTCCTGATGCTGTTTTGACTCCTTTAGACATTTTATAAGAGGTTCACAAGTTCTCATCTGGTCAAAATGCCATCATATGCATCATATGCAAATTGCCATCATAACACAACATTGTTTTGGATGTTCGGAAAGTTCCGTTGCTAAAAACATTTTTTTTTTTTGTTGGTATCTTAGGTTCGGTCTTAAAAATGACTGAACTACAGGTGTCAACACTCCCTTAACTCCTTCCCCGCCAGTGTTTTATTAAAAAGTTGTCAGCCACCACCAGCAATTTTGATAGTTTTCACAAATAATTTAACATGCAATTAAAAAAAGAACAGAGCCTCTGCTTTAAAAATAACGGAAACACGGAAAGCCGGAAATCTGGAAAATTCCATCAATGGTGGAATTTCTTTTTGAAAAGCCAGTGAAGTCACTTGAGGCACAACATTTGGATTTCATAGAATCTTTAAAGTGCCCTTATTTAATTTTAAAGGTTCCTAATTTAGTTTTGGAGGTCTCCAACAATAGGTTTAATAGCATCCAAAGTAAAAAATAAATAAAATAAAAATAAAAAACACTTCCAATTATTTTAAATATACAATTATGCTTTTTTTTATAGCTCAGATACTGTTACCGAATAGCTGCAAGTAGGACTAATGTTGACAACGTTTAAGCTATTTGACTTTTGATGGGATATTTTTGATATCTTCAAATCTGAGCACAGTTTAAGTCACTATAAGGTATCTCCTGAAATTTAAGAGTCACATGAGATTACTTCTTCCTCAGAAGAAGAAAAAGTCTTGAACTCCATTTAATCTCATCTTTTTCTTTCCCCTAGGATTCTGCTTGAGTAGGCATGGTCAATATTAATATATTGAATTTTTATAAAAGGCAACATCTACAATTTTTTTCCTGAAGCATATAACATAATTTTTTTTCTCTCAAAGGAAAATAACATACAGGCTCGGCACAAAATGAGACTGAAAAAAAAATATTCCTTTTAGAAATTAATAGTGTCTCGACTTTAACTGCAATTTTCCCCCACATCAGATTAAATTGCGTGTCAACACATTTAAAGTCTACGAGTTGTAAAAAAAAAGTAAAAAAAAAAAAAACCACACACACAAACAACAGCAGTTTCATAAGGAAAAGGATTGAACTATTATAAAAGCACTTCAGATCCGCACGCCTCCGTCACTACACTGTAGTGGGCTGGGAAATAAGCACTCTTCAAAACTGGCACAAAAAAACCTTTTTCTAAATGAGCCCTAGGGGAGAGACTTGGCAGGGGGACCATTCATTCTTGTTCGCATGAGCTGGCCACAAACAGTAAGGATATTACGTTTTGTTTAGCAAATGAAAGCCAGGATACTCGTCTCCTCATTCCTGTCTGTCTCTCTCATTCACTCGTGTATAAAGAACATCATGGCACAATCTCATGTTGCAGTGCATCAGTTAGCTGCAGGCTAATTTTGTTTAGAAGCATCAGACAATTCAGCGTGTTCATTCCCAGGCCCACTGTCTTCCATCTTTTTTTTTTTTTTGGGCGCTCTCAGTACTGTTGAGCTTTGTTGTGGGTGAAGCCCAGAGATGGGAGAGTTACTTTAAAAATGTATTCCAGAACAAATTATTAATAATTAATGATTCAAAATTTGAATCATTAATTATTAATAATTTGTTCTGGAATACATTTTGCAGTTACGATTATTGCAGTTCACATTCCCCGATAAAAATAACCTGATTATTTTTAAATACTTTTGGATTACGGTCACATTATTTTCTTAAAGAAATAGTTTACACAATAATGCAATTTTGTCATATCTTACTCACCCTCATGTCCACGTTCCAAACCTGTAAGACTTTCTTTCTCCTGTGGGAAGCAAAAAAGATCTCACTGTTTTTGTCCATACAAATATATTTTCTATATTCCATTTTGATATACATTTTCATACTCTGCATTCTCTTATTCTTAACACTGTTGAGCCAATTTTATTTGTCATAGGACAAATGAAATTCTCAGAGAACTATTTCAATCACTCAATTATGTGTTGATGCACTGTGCCAGGTTGCACTTCACTGATGCCAAAACTTCACTGCTCGCATATTATATCGTATGGCTTCAGAAGACTCTTAATTGGAACTGTGGTCACTTGAACTAACTTTGGAAAAAACGTGTGAAGTTTCTAAAAAAAAAAAAATTGGTGTGTGTGTTCCAAAAAAACAAACAAAAAAAAAACAGCATATGAGTATATAATGACATAATTTGCATGTATTGAACTAATTTAATGTTCACACATTCTGGCTAGTCAAACATAATATAATCTAATTTTGCCTAGATGCTATCTCAAGAAAACTAGTGTGAAGTTTGCTTCGATGAATTAATAAAAGGATTTAAATGTCAAACTGCTCAGTGCACAGCAACATGAAAATTGTGTTTAAAAACGTTCCCTCCAGGCTGTCCGTTGATCAGATGATAATATTACATTAATATAATATTTGAAAGAAGTAAAAAAAAAAAACATGGTCAATGCATTGGTGACTGTAAATATATATATTTATATGGTAACACTTTAGTTTAAGGTGATGTAGTTACACGTTAATTACAAGTAACTAACCCTAAACCAAACTCTAACTCTTACAATCACATTGTACAATGAAATTCACAATTTAACAACTACATACCAATTACATTCGGCACACGTTTAAACAAGTTCAAAAACTTATCACCCTCTGTCAGTGTTTGACACTTCCTTTCTTGTTTCTCTGGGTTAAGATAAACAACCTTTTACTTGTTAATTATTACAATCAGCATTAATTAAAGTGATTCTCTGCTCATTCTTGCAATCAAGGTTGTTACTCTCAGCCTTACTGGATTTCCCACTGCATCGTTTCTGCGTGGATGCTAGACCGTGATAACTTTATCAATTAAACCACTGCTCTGAACCATGGTCAAGGCCTCGTCCACAACAGGCATTAGCGATGTAATTACGTTTTTGGAAGGATAAAGACTTATTTACAAAAGCTGTCCGCCCGCTGGGGTCACGTTCATTTTAGATAAAGCAATTTGCACCGATGGACCCTAAAACCTGCCGTGTGCATGTAAATAAGAGGATTCATTAATGTATGGCTGATCTTTCTTATCCCAACGTGAGGCATTCAGAACTGACATCATGGTAATGCCCAGTGTTGGGCAAGCTACTCAAAAATATAGTAACCAAATACACAACAGAGCAATGAGCTGAGCTAAGCTATATGAAAGCAGCGAAGGTAGAAAAGTTTCATCCCAAATGATGTATTACACACTGTGCATTTACACTATTCACTATGTACAGATTTAAGAAGTGCAAGAAGATACAAAGACATTTTAGTTTTATTAATATTTTGAACTAGCTTTTATTTTTATATTTTAGCCTTTTAGTTTAAATTTTTGTAATATCGTTATGTGCTTTCGTCTCTTTTTCTTAAATATTACCATATGTTTAATTTATTTACATTTCAGTTTTACTGTTTAAAGATTGTAGTGCTTCAATTTAAACTTATTTCAATTTATTGCCAAGCCAACATTTCTAATTTTCATTTACTTTTAAGTTTTTCCAATAATGTTTCAATTTTATTTCAGCTTTATTTCAATGAACAGAAATGTTTTAATAGTTTTAGTTAACGATAATAACCCTGCATCACTGCCACTATTTTGAGTCTGAATGATACCATGAAAATATAAAAGCAAATTTCACGCAATTTTCTGAGAGGCTAGCATTAGCTAGCTAGCTTTGAAAGCATAAGATCCCACCATCCTTTCAGAGCGTCTCCAAAGCCACGCCTCCTTCAAAACTGATATCTGTCTAACTCTGCATAGCATGAAATGCGCCGTTGACGTGTGATGTCTGCGCGAGCAGGTGTGCTTAGGTCAGGCCCGGCTGCAGGATGAAATGACTGAGGGGGCAAGTGAAATTGTTAAGGGGGCTTAACTTTATACCATCAATGAACAATACACACTGAGAACTCGATTTGGAACGACAGATTTTTAAATGCAGCGCTCCCTAAAACACTCCATATGCAACTGCACAGGCAACCGCATAATAAAAAGATAAGCTTATCTTTAAGCTTATCCAGCTTAATTTATTATGCATATATTAACCCTTTTCACGCTTAAGTTTAAAATATTCTAAATGACTCCCCAGAATGAGTTTTTTCAAGGCGACCGTTAATTTAGAACGTTCCCCTTACTGTGCGTTCACACCGCCGCCGGCGAGAGCGTCAAAGTGGCCGGAAGTCATTCATTGTCAATGAGAGCCGGCGGCGAGCTCCGGCGAGAGCAGCGCGGTGCGTCTTGGACGGTGAGAGCGGCGAGGAGAGTTGAAGTCAGGTCAAGTTTATGGTAATAAGCAATGACGCGGTTCGGCGGCAACCGGCGGCAACCAATCGGAATATAGAAGTGCTCCGTTTGAGAGGAGTCCAGAGAACGCAGTCCTGTAAACTTTGGTTCCGACCACATTAGTTCCCAAGCAAAATTGAGGAGGTTGATCATTTGAATTTGATAAGGCGCGCAACACTAGTATTTATAGGCAATATTTTCGCGCTAGAACGCTTGTTTTTCAGCGGGAATGCAAATTATAATAGCACTTAACCATGAACACAAAAGCCACACCACACAACTGGCTTTTAATTTGTTTATTTCATTAGCAAACATGTCACTATAATTGTTAATTTTTTTCCGTCGATCATTTTTCTGCAAAAATAACAATCGACATGCTTGTTTGCTTTGTGGCCCCTTTAAATACAGTTGTAAAAAAGACCACGCGTTCGATCTACGTCAGAGCATCAGAACGTCCACGAATCTTTCCACGGCGTCGCTGGCAGGGCGGCGAGAGCATTTCCGTCTTTAGTCACGCACTCCCGCCACACATTGTATTTCTCACACGGAAAAACTATTTATAATATATTTAATATGTCGCAGCATCCAAAATTTCTCTGGCCGCGCCACTCTCACTATGGAACCAAGGGGCTAATAAAGGGGCTACACAATAGCCAATCCGAAAATAGCACTATTGTATCTGGGTAAGACTTAACGCAACCACCAATGAAAAAAAAGCATATCCTGAAATTTTTCACGTGATTCTGCTACAATATCTTTTTTGAACGAAAGTTTCGTTTTACAGCCTGTTCAACAGTTTTACAGCTAAGTCATATTTTCGTTATCACATGATGACCGACATATTTGTCATATTATAAACATCTCTCTCTCCAAATAGGCTTAATCATTTTATTAGAACTAAATACATTAAAGTGTATTGCATAGTCGATGTTATAGGTCACTTTTAAAATCATGTCATATTTCATAATTATATCCTGGCCATGGATGCATTAATCATTGCATCTGTCTTTCAAAGATGTCAGATGAAAAGCAATTAAGCATCCTGTCATTCGCCCTGAGAAGAAAGCCCCAAAAAAGGCCATTAGAGGATGCTGGCCCATAGAAGGAGCAGTGTAGGCCCATTAGAGGAGGAGACAGAGGAGACAGTGCAGGTGGAAGAGGAAGAGACGGTGGAAAAAATAGTTTCTTCAGCAAGTCTGAGCAATTATAAATAACAACAAAAACACTAATAATAATAATATTATTGAAACACCGCCATTCCCGCGACCCGAACAACCTGTACCCCAAAAGACCTAAAACCAATCAGATCGACCGTCATCTTGTAAAGCCCGCCTCAACGTTTGTGATTGGTGCCTCGGTTTGCAAAGATTGGATATGAGCTTGAATGGGCTCTTGGTCAGAATAACTCGCAGAGCAAATCTATTTGCCGGAAGTTCGTCTGGGTTTTCCCAGGCTAGCAATTGCCTGTTGTAAAGTCAGAATAATGAGATATAAACTCACAATTCTGACTTTTTCTCTCAGAACTGCATGCTTATATTTCGCAATTATAACTTTATAATACACAATTGTGAGGTAAATATCAGAATTGCATGATATAAAGTCGCAATTGCATCTGAGTTTTTTTTCCCCCCATAGAATTGGACTTTATAACTCGCAAATGCGAGTTTATATCTCACAATTCTGAGAAAATATGTTAGAATTGCGAGATATAAACTCACAATTATGTGTTATAAAGTCAGAATTGTGAGAGAAAAAACAAAGAATTCTTAATTTTTTTTCCCAATTACGACTTTATAACTCGCAAATGCGAGTTTATATCTCACAATTCTGAGAAAATATGTTAGAATTGCGAGATATAAACTCGCAATTATGTGTTATAAAGTCGTAATTGCGAAAAAAAATTAAGAATTCTTTGTTTTTTCTCTCACAATTCTGACTTTATAACATGTAATTGCGAACTTTATATCGCGCTTAATTCTGACTTCATAACACGCAATTGAGACTTTATATCGCCCAATTCTGACTTTATAACACGCAATTGCGACGTTAAATCACGCAATTCTGACTTCATAACACGCAATTGCGACTTTATATTACGCAATTATGACTTCATAACACGCAATTGCGACTTTATATCTTGCAATTCTGACTTTATAACACACAATTGCGACTTTATTTCACGCAATTCAGACTTTATATCTCTCAATTCTGAGAAATAAAGTTACAATTATCTTTTAAAATGTTTTATTCTGTGGCGGAAACAAGCTTCCATAAGATATAGCCTACCATAGTACGACTAAAGTACTTGTCCATTAAGCCACGTTACTTTTTAGTAGGCCTACTTCAGGTGTTTACCTTCAGTAGAGAGTATCAAATGTGGCACACGCAGGTGTTCCACTTCACCATGTTCTTCATTCCTGGCAAACGATAGAATACATTTCAGGGTTTGGTTTCAGTGGATTGTACGTAAATATCCACTTTATCAAGCACTTGTGATGTTCTCTGTGTACCCGTGTTTGAGAAGTCGCTCCACTTTATTGCGTGTGGTCTGTGTGTGTGAGTGCTAGAGCTGAATTCAGTCTGAACCGAGAGTTGACTCAGAACATTCGAATGATTCGTCAAAAAGAACCGACTCAATGAATAATTAAGCCGACAGAAAATATAAAATAAACGATTGCTGAAATAGTGTGTGGGAAAACGCTGTAGCTGCTGTTGCCTAAATCAGCCATTTGAGATCGAAGTAAATCATCGGGCACTTTTGAGCACATTGTTAAACAAAATGTGTCACTGTTTTTGTAGCGATAGGCCATAGGCCTTCTTGCCAGAACGGGAAAGCCTAGTATTATTTTGAAGAAGGCAGGTAGAGAGCACATATTTTCCTTGCAAACTTATATAAATTCCGCTACAGAAGAAAAAAATGTGGTAAATCTGGTAACATGTTATAATTATAATTAAGTCACAATTCGAGACTTGAAATTTAAAAAGTCATTTATTGACACAAAAAGTCTAATACTAAATCAAAATTAAATTATTTAAGTATAATTATATAATTATGCAATGGAAAATGTCCCAGTTGTGACAAATTGAAATTGACTTTTAAAATATGAACATTAAACATAAAATGTCAACATTATGAAATACTATGTCATAATTATAACATAAAAAGTAGAAATTATGATAGAAAGACATAACTTTGATTTTTTATTTCATAATAATGGCTTTTTATGTTATAATATAATTTCATAATTTCTCATTTTCATCTCATAAGTATGACCTAGCATATCATAATTTTGGCTTTTTATGGAATAGTTATTTCGACTCAGTATGTCATAATTTACCATAAGCTTGATTTCTTTTCCACATGTTGTGGAAATGGTCTTCTATAGCCTGCTCTTTCACTCTGTCTGAAGAGAAGGAATTGAGCGCAATCACGTCAGCCCTTGACAGGTCTAGTGGCGCTTGTTTGCTCACTGGGTTGGCAAACTGCCTGCTGTGGGCGTTGTTTTTAACTTCATTTGGACAGTGTGAAGCTAGAGGATCAGGTGATAATGAACTGTTGGGTATCTCTCTTATTTGCAACAGATGCCGGACTGCACTGTTGTCAATTGCAGTGGAATGGGATTGCTTTCAATGACACTCTGTGCTGGCTTTTAATCACTCCATATTCACCGGAGAGCAAATACAATGATGGCACTGCTGGATTAGCTACATTTATTCAGTTTTGTTCAAGAGTAAACAGACAAACATAACCTGAACATATGTTTGACTGTCAACATTGTAATATGGCTCGTAATATGCATGTTATCTGCTAATTTACTCCTAATTACATGGTTGATGGGAAATAGAAAGTTTATATTTTGAAAGGGATGATGTCTTGCGGTTTATGTTCAGAATCTACTGGTCTAATTTATTTTAAACTGAAATGCCGGGTCGGAACAACTGAACCACACCGCCAATTGCTTTTAAATTGCATTAACTTGATCAAAAGTGACAGTAAAGACATTTATAATTTTACAAAAGATTTCTATTTCAAACAAATGACCTTTCTATTCATCAAAGAATCCTGAAAAAAAATCACAGTTTCCACACAAAAATATGAAGCAGCACAACTGTTTTCAACATTGATAAAATTAAATGTTTCTTGAGCAGCAAATCAGCATATTATAATGATAAAAAAAAAAAAAGATTTTTTTAATGGTGAAAGAAAACTACGTAATTTCACACTTTATATGAATTAATGTATTTGTCATTAAAGCCCGACAAATATGAGATAAGTAAAAGAACATTGTTCATTTTACGGATGTAACAGAATCACACAGAACAGAATGTACGTTTTTGCATGTCGAATTCGGTCAATTCAATGCACTAACTGTGTGAAAAAAATCTGAACCTAAAAGCATTCTTAAACATTTAAACAGTATGACCCATATGTACACAAATGTATAAAAATGTATGACGAGGTAACCACACAAGGCTATTGACTTGCAATAAGAACAGATTTCCAGACTTGTACATTTTGTCATCGTCTTCCTAACTAAAAGTTACATGGAATTGTTAAGGAACTAGGATCTTGGGATTCGCATCACTGTCTGTGAAGTGCAGATTCATCCTGAACTGTAATTGGGCTCTCAGTGCGACTAAAATAATCATGTGCCACAGTCTGGTGTTTTGAGGGGTTGCATCAGTCGACTGCTTGTCTTTGCCTTGCATATCTGCCTGTCCCAAACACAGAGGTAAACAGAAACACACTCTCTCCTGCAAAACAATCCAGCCTGGAACATAATACAGCCCTCTCATATGAACACCGAGACTGAGGAAAAATATAAAGGGATGGCAGGAAAAGCAAAAAAGAACATAGAAATGATGTGCAGGACTGTGACGTTACAGCAGGGAAGAGGTGTAGACGTGTGGTGGTGATATAAAGAGAAGTGAGAGCAGAGGCACTAAAGATATGAAAGACGAGACAGAGAGCAGAGTTAATAAGGAATGTGAGTCAGAGGTAATGATGGAAGAAAGGGATATTTGGGGCAAGTTTCAAGCAAGATGTCATGGCGAAAGTGAGGAATTCACAGAGAAAGAAAAGTATTTTGTCTGAACAGGCAAAAATGAATGTGAGAACGAAATAAACATGTTAACAGGTTATTCTAATTTCTATGACACTAAATGGAATTATACAAACTAATGGCATTTTAAACAGCTGTCCTAAACACTGTTTCTGTTTGCTCTTTTTGGGATAATTTACTACTTTAATATCAAGTAGTCAGTCTACATATCCAGATCCACTTCTATGCAATGCAATAACAAACACAAAATTCAAAGTTCTGTCATGAAACTCTTGATGATGCAATCTGATAGGTCCTTAACTTAATCTGCCTGCAATCACATCATTCTCTTTAGGGCACAGCTGATTGGTTCCTACTGTATCAGTAGCCAATAAGCTCACTGCTAAACCTTCAATTACTAGTCAGCTTTTTCTGTTAGCAGTTGCAGCATGCTTTTAGAAACCGTCCACCTTCCCCAACTCCACATGGATAATTCATGTGTGCTATATTATACAGCAGCAGCATGTCTTACTTCCTAACAGCAGTGTGTTGTGAATGTATTGGCAGTAGCAAGTCCAGGACTTGCTCTGGAGCAGCAGACATGACATCATCAGCGTAGTAGATTTATTCAGCCAAGAACAAACATCTCAACATTGTCACATCCATTACCAGGCCAAACACTCCAAGAGTTGTCATGACAGAAATATATTTTCAATTAACTTGGTGATGGCAACAATGGAAACAAATATACATTGGTGAAGTTAGCTGACACATTTTTTTTAACTATAAATCTCAACATTAGTAATAGAGTAAAATGTAAACCTTCAACCAACTTTAATATGCCTGTAAACCTGTTTCACACATTTGTATTATTCCTAGTGAGGAATCCGATCGAACTTGATCTGATTTGACCCCATGCTGAAAAGTAAAAAAGCAGTGGTACAAAATATAAAATGAATGTGGATATCAGAGCTCAAAGCATTTATCCGTGGAAGAATTTGATGGGAAATGTTTGTATTAAGATAGTCTTAAACTTTGCTCAGAGTATATTTGCTGTCATGTCATCTGAAACCCCAGATCACTGGTGGGTTGTGATAAAAAAAAAAAATGGGATGATGATAGAGAAAAATCTGTACAAAATGCAAATAATAAAAATAATAAAAATTATTTGAAATACTACTCTAAAGAACTCACATGGGACACTGTTATAGTCTTTTTCTCTAAAGAATAGAATAGAAGTCAAGCAAAAGTCTCCATTTAGTGTATGTTTACACGACAATGTGCAAAAAATAGAAAAAAAATTTCTTTGTGTTTTTCACGTACAGATGACAACGTTATCAAAACGATCCCTATTCACACGGATCCACGAAAACGACTAAAAACGATGTCACTTTGTAAAGAAACACTACGTGCCTATAGACTGAACACGTATGCATGCGCATGACGTAACCGTTTTCACAAATTCACATTCACATTCTGGTTTCCAAAGAGATGATAACGGTATCATTTTCAAAAACTTGCACTTTGAAACATTAGTGTTTGTATGCCCCCAAAACGCTGCTGCCGTTGTAAATGAACGGCCAAAACATTTCTAGTTTTCCATTTTTAGTTAAAAACGGTGTTGTGTAAACGGCCTCTGCGGTCATGGACAAACAATTGAGATATTTCTTTCCTGCTATTTCAAAAAGAACTGCAATGAGCTGGATTAGTGGTTCATCAGTGAGAACAGATTGTATGGGTCAGTGTGTCCTGGTCTATTGCCCGTGACTCATTGCACATGTGTGTGTGCTTATGTCCGTGTGCATCTCTAAATGTGTAATATATATCCACTTCTTCCCCTCTGGTGTTCCATAAATATAGTCAGTGCCGTCAGCTCAATATTCCCCGGCCCGTGCCGGACATCGGTAGCTCACGCCACAGTGTTAATAGCTGAGCTGAACCTTTGTCCTGCCATATAAATAACAGTGGTGACAGGTGACCCGAACTGATGTCGGGACCAGCGTGGTAATGTGAGACACACGCTCGGTTAAACCTCCAGTGTGGCGTAGACAGGCATGCTGCTTCTGAATTCATGTGCTATTTCCATTTATTAGGTGGGAGTTGGTTTATTCATGCATTCACTACACATATGCAGAAGCTGCCAATGCATATGGCTATCATGTGGAATATCATGAAGTTACACTTAAATCGCTATACGGAAGGGAGGAAATTTAATGGAACATCAGGCTACTCATCAAATAATAAATATTTGAAACGGTGGTGATTTTACGGTGGAGAAAAAGTATACAGCAGGCCTACCATTACAACAAACCAATCAGCCCAGAATCAATACAAACATTGCCAAAATCCCAAAAAGAAATAAAAAAATACAGCCACATAGAGAACTTTTAGTCCTACAAAAGTTTTGAAACAAATTATAAATAATATATATTATAATAATATATAAAGTTTTTTAATAAAGCAAGCATGCTTTAATTTGATTTGCGTGATTATGAAGACTCAGATAAAGTCAAGTGGTCCTTTACTAAAACATATTAAAATATTTATATGAATACAAATTTCTGGTCCCTTTGAAACATTAATTAATATCATCAGCAAAACTAAATGCATTATTAAAATCACACTTAAAGTGTATTATATTATATTAATTTCTTTCAATTATTCTATTTTAATTATAGGAATATAAATTTCTTCTGAATTATCTTTGCCACCTCAATTTAAATTCAGCAATTGGAGTGGAATTTACAAAGGTCTATACTTAATTCAGTTTAGAAGTGTGCACAACCCCGCTGGGTGCACAAACCCAAGTTATTAACAATAAATGTTACTGCAGTTTGAAGTAGAATATATGGTTTCACTTTATTTTGATGGTCCCTTTAACACATTCTGTCAACTATAAGTAACTACGACTTTTGCCTCAATAAACTAATTACTGCCTATTAATAGTTAGTAAGGTAGTTGTTAAGTTTAGGTATTGTGTAGGATTAAGGGATGTAGAATATGATCATACAGAATAAGGCATTAAATTTGCGCTTTAGAAGTACTAATAAACAGCCAAAATCCTTGTAATATGCATGCTAATAAGCAGGGGCGTCATGCAAGCCAAAATTCTGGGGGGGCACAATCTGAGATGTTGCAATTGTTTTCTGACGGATGATATGGATCATGTTTGGAGGGGTCAGCGGGTTTCTCCCTCTGAAAATTTTTAAATTCTGGCTGCTAAACATACCTTTTTTAATGCAGTTTAGGAGGGACAGAAATACCTTAACGGAGCTAGCAGCAACCCTCCTCAATCTATTTTGTAAGTTTAAGTAAAAGACAGGTTGATGAAAGAACTGTAAGCTCAAATTCAAAAGCTTTTGAAGTCTACTTTATTAAAGCATGTTTACACACACACTTACTGTACACTTAGGCCTACTACACATGATTTTAAAAACAGTACCATTGCAGTTTTTATGTAAATTGGTATGTGACCTAAGAACGATCTTACATTAAAGGTACATAAAGGTGCTGAAGTCTGACTTTGTGGTGCTCTGAAATTAAGGTATTTTAATATTAATTTGTGATGAAGGACTTTGAAAGAAGTTTGACAGATTTCAGTGCTGAATAAGGTTAACACTACCCCGTTTATTTGAAAATGGTTAATCAACCGTGAATAATGGTGAATAATAAACCGAGTCTATGGGAAAAACATCAAGTCGATGCCTTGATAACGTTAGGTTGGATTTTGCAGTTAGCCTACAACAAATTTAACACCCTTGTTTCTATGAAACTGAAAACAATTGAACCAGCTGGAGACTTTGACACAAGACAAAACAGAACAGATGTTTCAAAACCGATCAGATAACGTTACTATGGCTTATTGGCTTTATATGGCAGGCAGTAACGTTAGCCAACTAGTTTACGGTTAGACTAGGCTAGCTATCGATAACGTTACACTGACACAATTTAAGTTAATGCTCTGAATTCGCAGCTAATATCAAATCCACAACTTTTTGATCAAGTTAAAGTTTCCAGGTCAACCACAAATAATCCCACTACCTTTTAATATCATCCGATAAGTAATTCAATGCCGATTTGTTGCTTTGCCCACTTACCACTTCAAGACCATTTGTAAAACATCGCCAGCTCAACGTGCGAGACGAGTGATTGCTTGAACACACACAGCAAAGATTCTAGAGCGATACGCGCGTAGCCTCTAGGTTTGATATACACAGACACCATATAGGAAAAAGGGGCGGGCTGATGCTGACCGATTTATTACACATCCAGAAGAATACATTTGAGTCGTTATAGGCTCTGGTAATTATGGAGCATAATAGGAATAAATTTGTGACAAAAAAATTATCAGGGAGGAAAAATCTGAGGGGGCACGTGCCCCCTCACTTTGAATGGGCATGACGCCACTGCTAATAAGAATTGGACCCTAAACTAAAGTGTTACCATTATTTGGATCAGTATTCTGATGTGTTTTTGAGGTTTTTGTAAGGTTTTTGATCGTAATGACTCATGTGTCACTACATCCTTCAAAAGGACTCTAATGTGAAAAGCATGATAACTCTAGTTTGATGGATGGATGGACGGACGGATAGACGGATGGATGGATGGATGGATGCCATTTTCTCACCATTTCTCTCTCTCTCTCACACACACACACACACACACACACACACACACACACACACACACACACACACACACACACACACACACACACACACACACACACACACACACACACACACACACACACACACACACACACACACACACACACACACACACACAGATAATTGCACATAGAATCCTAACAAAATGAGTGAGAGCTGAAGGTGGCGACTCATTTGCTCTTTGTCTCATTAAGATGGTAATAATGTAATTTTCTTAAATGTGCAGCTAGAGGGACAGTCTCAGGTGGACACATCCACTCATCCAGAGCCATAGGCTACAACAGAGACCTGTCTCACTCCTCAGAGAATATGTTCCTGGCTTATTAACAACTGCACAGACGTACATCTCCCTCTTTGCTTTTGGCCATATAATCTATATTCCCTCATATTTCAGTAGTTTGGAGTGGTTATGTAGATTTCTAATAACCCAAATTACCAGACATGTATTTGAGGTGGCAGCTCTTGACACATTTATAATTCAAAACATTCACCGTATATAATGCTATAAGCCGTGGGGTTCGGCACTGTGCCACAAATCACTTTGGAAGCTGAAATCGCTTTATGGATGCTGCAGTGTTTCCAGAGCTGTTCAGCATATAACCAAGTGCATACAACAAAAATACTTCATATGGTATTGATACTATAGATCAGTGGCAGTGTTTGCTTGTTTGAACGCTTTCCTCTATGGGCTAAAATGGTCTCAAACAAAGACTTCAAGTGGATTAACAATGTCAGCACATTAAAAACACTTCCCTGCTTCAGAACAATGCTGCTATACATTACAGGCTGTGTGTTGCTTTAAAGCTGAAATGTGCAGTTTAAGCACCACTAGTGGCACCAAATGGAAATAAGGAAAAGTACAACTGAAAAAACTGTTTCCTTGAACACTTTCCCCATCTTCCATTGGTCAGAGAACAGTTCCTTCCCAACCTCATGCCATTGGCTCAACCATACATTTAAAAAAAATTAGAAAACAGTATGATTTATAAGCTATTTTCCTCATGGGGAGAAAAAAAAGGTAACACTTTATTTCGATAGTCCACTTTAGACATTCTACTAACTATAAGTAGCTTTGCAGCTACATGTCAACTAACTCTCATTAGAGTATTAGTAAACTGTCTACTTAATATTTGCAAACAGTTTATTTTGTTGGTCCCCCAACCGATATTCTACTGACTAGAAGTAACTTAGCAACTACAAGTCAACTTGTTCTCCTAACCCGAACCCTAACACCTAACCATAGCCTAACAGTCTACTGACAGTCTACTACCGATCCTTCAGTAACTCATTAATGAGAGTTGTCCAGAAGCCTTCCTCTTCCACAGCACCCGGATCACCTCTGGATGAAACATCTCGTTGATGGTTTCCTATAGTAAAAAACATATACTGATTGTGGTTCATTAAATAGCAATGGTAAACATTAGTATGGTTGGTAAAATAAATGTGCAAATGTTCCTTTACCTGCAGTTCAAAGAGGCTCATAAGCAATAAAGAGCTACTTGATCAGTGACAAACAATAGAAGATATTTGCAAGCTTTGTTTCCAATAGCACAATGTACATCAATCACTCTTTTTGTTTTCTGTCTTATAAAGTATCATGTTATGATGTAAGAAACCATGGCAAAAGATTCAGTTGGTGAGTGCTGTCTAAATAAATCACAAACCATTTGAGACCTATTCCCAAACCCGTAAGATAAAATAAAATAAGAATGTGGCATTGGTTGTTTTGATTCTAAAGAGCAGATAGAAAACGCACATGAGATGATTTCTTACATATTATCTGGAAAAAATGATTCTAGGTATATGGTTCTCTTCACCAGTGGACAAGATTTCATCAAAAACATCTTAAAAAAAAGATTTTTGGGAGGTTCGCAGTATGCACCTGAGTGTGCAATGGGAATACAGCAGAAGAGATCATAAAAAAGCCTCCCAGCTACATTTTAAAGTATTCCTTGATTCTGTGGAAGGTTTCATACTAAATAAACCATCCTCTGAGATTTGGCTTCTCACTCTCTCTGTACTGCAGTTTGCAGCTCCTTCTAGGCAAGAAATGAGCTGTGCAACTAGGCCAGGATTCGTCACCGGAATTGAGTTTGAATATTTCCTTCTCAGGAAGTATTTATTTTCCCGAGGAACATAATTTACGTGAGCATGAAAAGGCAGGGTGAATGTCTGGTTAGTGCACTAATGTAGAAGTATGGAAGTCTGTGTGATTCTCGCCTGCAGGTCTTCCGTCTGTCAACCAAAGAGAGGATTAGCTCAGGGATTTTTGTTCTTCAAAATAAAATGTAGGACAAATCGACTTTCATATCCTTGGCTAAATAATCTGTTCCGCCTACCTTTCCCGCAGGATATGAGACAACAATGGGAAATTATATATTTACTGCAGAAATACAGCAAGTTTGGAGAGGAATTTTATTTTGATTCACAACGTGGAGCAAACAAGCCACAGGATTCTGTAACTTGGTGTTTGCTTTGAGTTTTATTGGAAGCTTATCAAAATATAACAAATATGGTCATTTTCAGTGCAGTATATTGAAATTCTTATGGAGAGATTAATTTAATCATAACTCTGGGACACTAATTAATGTAGTTGTATAACAACAGCCTTAATCAGTGAAGCATATAATTTTGAGTGAATATATGATAATCTACTTCACTGTACATGAACAATTCAAGCTATTGCATTACTCACAAAGCAATCACGTAAGAGTACTTGAACATTCACAGAAAATACAATAAGCATTTAGCACTTGGTTATAAAGTGCTCCTATAATGCTTTTTCGAATATTACATTTCATGCAGTGTGTAATATAGCTGTTTGTGAATGTAAAAGGTCTGCAAAGTTTTTAAGATCAAAGTGCACAACAAATAAAGTTGTCTCCTAAATGAAAGAAATGATTTTGAACTGCTGAAACGAGTCTTCAGCCATTCCAGTCTCACTTCCTGTTACAAATATGGTAATGTGTTAAAATATTATTAATTAAATAATAATTATGATAATAAACATTTTGGGTGCCACTTGATGTCCAAGGTAAAATCAGGTCCTGAAGCTACATTTTACTCACGGTTTTCTCGTTGTGTCACCTGTGGAATGATTTGTTTTGACTGGAATCCACATTTTGATTAGCACTACAAAGGCAAGATGAGATATAGGAAAGAATGAGAAACAGCACTTTTTTTCTTCACACAGTGGAAGATATATCAGCTTATGAAATTGACGGTGGGCAGATGGTTTATATGACATATCTGTACTGAATGAAACTTACTCTGTTACAAAGACCTCCTAACTTCAGCTCTCTGTTATGCATATCTATTTGAGTAACTTTTTATGTATTTTGATTTGCCACAAATTCAGATTTTTTTTGTATAAACTTCCTTTATCACATTTATAAGAGAAATGTATACTTTGCAATGTTTCCCTGGAGATTAAATCATATTTTCAATTCTTTAAGTATTTATCAGTATAATTTGTAAACATTTTATATAACAAATGATCACTGTCCCCTATGCAGCTATTATTATCGTTACTGTTGTAATCGCAAGTCCAACACTTATTCACTACCATTCAAAATTTGGGGTTTTGAAAGAAGACAGTTGTTTTAAATAGTAATATATTTGATCAAATATACAGTAAAATTATTAATATTGTAAAAAAAAAACTATTACAATATAAAATAACTGTTTTCTATTTAAATATATTTTAAAATGTAAGTTTAATTTTAATTTCAGCATTATTACTCCAGTCTTCAGTATCACATGATCCTTCAGAAATCACTGTAATATGCTGGTTTGTTGCTCAAGAAACATTATTATCATCAATGTTAAAACAGTTGTTTTGCTCAAAATGTTTGTGGAAACTGTGACTGTCATGTTTTTTTTTCATGGACTTTGTTTATTTTCAGTCATGTTTTCTTTCTTATTTTCCCGCCACTTATGAGTTGTCGTAAGTGTTCTTATGAGTTCAGCTGTGTCTCCTTATTAATCCTGCTTATACCATTACTTAAAGGTTGTATCAGTGATTTCTGGCCCAAAATTAAATGTCTAATCTTTCCTAACGATCCGCTAGCTGCCCGCCCCATAAGCATGCCGTCGAAAAAACGCGTCTCTGTAGGCAGCCTAGGCTCTGAGATCTGCACACAGAAACAAATGGGTACAACCACCACTCAAAACCAAAATAAACAGTGTTCCAACCAATCACTGACAGGGGCGGGTGTTGCTCCGATTTCGCGTCCAGCCGTGCACGAGCGCAAAACCTCACAACACCCGCCCCTGTCAGTGATTGGTTGGAACACTTTATTTTGGTTTTGAGTGGTGGTTGTCCCATTTGTTTCTGTGTGCAGATCTCAGAGCCTACGCTGCCTACAGAGACGAGGTTTTTTGACGGCATGCTTATGGGGCGGGCAGCTAGCGGATCGTTAGGAAAGATTAGACATTTATTTTTGGGCCTGAAATCACTGATACAACCTTTAAGTTCCTTTGGTTCCTTGGTTCATTGTCGTTTGTTATTTGTGCACAGCACACTGTTTCGCATTGTTGGAGTTTCTTGTTAAATAAATCCTGTTATTCTTGTAACCTGCCTTCATCTTCGCCATCTCTGGATCAGCGCTAGTAATACTTTTATTCAGAATTCTGAAATGATTTAAGTTTTCAAAAGCAGCATTAATTTGAAATAGAATTTTTTTTTTTCATATCACTTTTGATCAATTTAATGCATCCTTGTTCAATAAAAGCATTAAAGGGTAACTAAACCCTAAACCAACTTTTTGTAGTTAATGATCTGTAAGAATGGGACTTTATTAGTACAGTTCAATGATTCGAGTAACTTTTTTGACATTTGTGTATAAAGTGTTTTAATTCTATAATATATGGTGTAAAAACGTCTGAGTGCTGCCCTCTTCAGGTTGAACGGTGGCTACTGCAGTTGAATTTTTCCTATTGGATGTTTGCGGTGGTTCGTGACGTGAGGGGTTGTTGGTGAGGTAGGCAAGTTCCATACAGACAGCTGCGTCTCAGGTCCACCCCCAGAAGTACTTGGTTGTCTCGCTGGATCGGTCCCTAATGATTTGTTTCATGTTGAAAAGTGATTGTACTCAATGTTATACACAAACTCTAGGTTTGGATACCAGAGGCCTCTCCGGAAGAGTTTCAGTGTCTGATCAGATACGGAGAAATATGACACTGCTGATGCACTCTCGTCGTAAGAAAATACACATTGAACGGCTAATGACATTGTGAAAGTCCATTTCCTCATTCTTGAAGAGCTTTAGTAGCTGTTAAAATAGTGCATTGGATTTTACATGACATCGTTTTAAAAAGGATAAATTAAAATTCTGTCATTTACTCACCCTCACGTAATTCAAAAGAATATATTTTGAAAAATGTTTTATTGTTTGTTTGTTTTTTTCTTTACATACAATGAAAGTCAATGGAGTCCAATGTTGTTTTGACCTTTCAATCAGACAAATTTATACTGACAGTAAGAATAATAATGCTTACTCTTATTTCATTACCGCTGGACACAAATTATTATATTAGAACAAGATGTTAAAATTATTCAAATTTAAATTACTAAAATCTACACATAGAAAGAAAATGGTAAAATAATTTCCAATTAAATTATTAAAAACACCTAAGAAAGAAAAAAGAAAAAACAGCAGTAAGGTTGCCAAGACATTATACAAAAAAATAACTTTAAATACTGTGGGTTTCTTAAAGTTGCCCAAAAATATAACATGTATTTTTACACATATATGCATTTCATATACCTGATAGCCTACCTCCCACCAATACTGTACTGTATGTATATGCTGTTCAAATATTGCATACTATATACACTTTTCAATAAACACTGTTGCACACTTTCGCTTTGTTTCACATACACTAATCGATCAAAAAGTTTGGGTTTGGTAAAACAATTTTTTTATGTTTTTGAAAGAATTATCTTATGCTCACCATGTCACCAATAGGCTCATTGACTTTCAGTTTGTTTTGGATTCTTTCACGTGTGTTTCCCGCCACAATCTGTTCCCATGGACACTGATTACCTTCCTCACAGCTGCCTGTCGTTTGTATCAATCATCGCTGTGTATTTAGTTCCTGCCTGTCTTCTGTTCAGTGTCCGGTATTGTTTGTTTTAAGCGCTTCATGTTACGTGTTTACACGCTGTCGCATCTGTCTTCCGTGCATCGTTCATCAAAGAAAGTATTGAATCTACGTTCATCGTATGTCTTCCTTGAACCAACCCGTGACACATCAAGGCTGAATTTATTTTATATTAATACGGCAAAAAATAATATTGTGAAATATTCATATTTTAAAAAGAGAATGATTCCTGTGATGCAAAATTGAATTTTCAGCATAATTTTTCCAGTCTTGAGTGTCACATGATCCTTCACAAATCATTCTAATATGCTGACCTGCTGCTCAGAACAGATTTTTTTCCATAAATAGAAAATAGTTTAAATGAACATTATTTTTTTCCCCTAACATTGTAAAATGTTTTTTTAACCTGTGAATAACAGTAATCTTTAATTAAAAAAAAAATAGAAATTAAAAAACAAAACAATACAATCTTACAGACCCCAAACTTTTGAACGGTAGTGAACATATTCCAGATTTTGTGTGGTACTTAAAATGCAAAGTAATGTATTGAAGTATTACTGTAAAATCGGTCATTATTAAAACTCCACCAGATGTGTTTAGATGCCTTCGATGTTTTTGTCATATGTGTGAACAGGGCTCATAGCAGAAAATGGGAACCCACCCACCGTGTAACATGCCATGCAGTTTGTAGTTTGTGATTCCATTATTAAGCCTTTTGATCAGAGCCTATATTGGCACTAATGCATCTGACTATTCACAGGCTCCATTAATCAAATATGTCCTTTGCATAGAAATGTCATTGGCTCGGGGCATTCGTTTTGAGATATTTTTCCATGCTGAATTATTCAAATTATAATCCTGGCCCTTTGAACAAATATGTGGAGGGGAATGTACACTGCTCGATAAAATATTCATGGATGCTGAAGAAACTAGGGACTGCATTCATTCTCCGAGGTTTTAATATGCAAACCACTGGACAGCGTTCAGAAATGTAAGCCATCTGATGCGCTTGTTTATCACGCTGTGTATGAAACAAAACGAGTTACATTGCTCTCTGGTGATGTGTGACCTCTGGATGTGTGTGCGTGCGTCAGTGTTTATTGAACCAGACAGTCTATTGGCATTATGCAAATATTCAGCAAATACAAATACAGACGCATCGCTTTACTAGGGCATTATCGCTTTGCAAATTGCTTCCTATAAGAAAACCGTAATTTCTCCCCAACAAATCACTCTGTTAAAAGAAGTACTTCAAACGCAATATATAATTTAGCCCGTGTTAAATAATACATCCGTGCCTGCCCACTCTTCAAATATATTTCCTCTTTCGTCTCTGCATCCCTGCGGATCTATGCCTGTAATATTCACAAATGTTATAATAAACTGTTAAATCCCTCTTTGCATTGAGAGTTTGAAACAAACAGGGAAGACCTTCTTCAGGGAAACGTAGGCTACGGATACGGCGGGAACGGAAAGTTCAAACTGGTTTGCGGGTTCTTTGACATGATTCTTACACTGCGAGAGAGAAGCTGTCACTTTTGTGAGAAGTTTAGCTAGAAGCTCAGTAATGGAGTCTGCTAAAGCAAACATCACTACTATTACCGCTTATACATAGAAACCCAGAAATAAGTATTAAGCGTCAATAACTCTTCCCAAACCACTTGTGCAATCAACAGAGATGCTAGAATTGATGCAGCTTATACTTTCCTATAATCAGAAATGGATTGTGGATCTTTGTTGACTTGGAACAACATTCCAATCAACCAATCAGATTTGAGGGACACATTTACAGTTTTTCAAGTTAAGGCTTACAACCAGGGTTATGTGCTTCTACACCTATCTTTTCCCTCTGATTTTAGGGATAACTCATGGTTAGGGTTAGGCTTAGGGGTAGGGATAAGGTTAGAATTAAATTTTCTGACAGAAATGTTGTTCAAAGATCAACAAAATATTTTGATTTGGGAACTAACTTACCAAATTCAGGACGTGCATGCAGAACAATGCAGCATCATGCTAGCTAGTTTTAAACAGCATCCCAGAACACTGTAGAAACCACATACACTACTGTTTAAATATTTATTTAATTATTTTTAGAAATTAATACTTTTATGCAGCAAGGATGCATTCAATTCATTAAAGCAACACCAAGTAAGATTTTTTTTTACCTTAAAAAAATGTTCTCGAAATCGTTTCAGTGGTTTATCAAGTCGTGACATGGCGAACTGCACTTTTGCCACAGCTTTGCGGTCCTTTATCTGATATATCCACGCTATGTAAGATTGCCAGATCGGGTCGCGTTTCTGAAGTTCTAATGAGACATAAGAAAACTACTAATTTGACTTGCTTTACGGAAAGCGTTACAATTGCTACAATTGCTTGTTTTTGTTATGTCGCAATACATCATACTTTCATAAAATCATGCATCATACTCTACCTTGTCTGTGGCCATTGTTGATTCCAAAGCCGGTGCTGGATAAACAGAGAGCATGTGCGTGCACATGCGACAGCGGCAAGGGTGTGAAGTACAAATACTCACGTTATTGTAATTAAGTAGGTTTTTTTTTCCAGAAATTGTACTTTTTTGAGTAGTTACATTTTTTTGTAATTTTACTTTTACTTGAGTACATTTTAAGTGATGTATCGGTACTTTTTCTCCGCTATTTTCCTTTTGTTTGTGGTCGTTAACCGTTACATGCTTTTTTAAATTTAATTTATTTTTTATCCATCAACATGATTGGATCGAGTAATCGGTCTCGTGACTGTCATCAAATCAAATTAAGCATAGAAAACTTTAACCGCCTATTCCTGCTGTTACTCGTGACGGCTGTGGAAGTGCATTCTTCTCGCATCAATTCAATCCAGATATCAGCGTCTTCCTCTAATATGCTAAGGTACTTTTCACATTTCTTCTTAATATGATATTTATATAGGCTGGCCTGTCTACAGGGCCTAACATTTGGTCTGAGGTTGGGGGTATTGCGTGACGAGTTCATATAATGCGGTGAATTCCCGTTCCCATTTACTTCACAATCACATTATAGAGAGACGCGCGTCACGATCTGTGCACTGCCGCGTCTCGCGCTCGCCATGCCGCCAGATTCAGAATCAGTGCACTCTATGAACCATGGCGTTAACTTGAACTGCATTTATGTCAGTGCGTGACTACAGCTCGTTAATAAACAACGTTATTTGATTGATCCATTATACAATCCGTCTTTATTTGGCAAGTGCACTTGCACAAAAACATTTTTCATGTTCAACTTTTGTTTTTTTGTGTGTGGATGCTGCTGATAAAACCGCTTCGCCGAGATTACAAAGAGACATGTATTTGTGTGTGTGTTTCTTTCTTTGTTTCTTTTGTAAAAGTTTCCTGGATATAAATTCCCTATTTAATGCACAATTTTCCCTACAAATTATATTATCAGCATTACAATGTTAGTAAATGTAGCCGTGTGAAATGTAAGGGATGATGCCACCCTTCTAGAACAATGTGCATTTACGTTTAAATTGTAACATATTTAATAGCATGGAATTAAAGTGTGTAATTAGTGTTAGCTCACTATCTTAGCCTTTTTCAGTGCATTAGGTGAGGTAGGCTAATCTGATAATATTAGTGATTCTCATTTATCAAAACACTAACATTGGTACCGTTTTAGAGAGAAATTGGGTATTTTTTAATCTCTCTATTTGACCCATCTCATGATGCGTGATCCTGAACTATCATATGAGTTTCTAAAGGTTTTTGAATTCTTTGCACAGTTATGAATATTGATATTTTATGTGCAACAATAGCATGCTCAGGCCCAGTGGCCTTTCGCCTAATTTTAAATGCTTTTTTCCCCCAAATAATATGATTTAAATGGTGATGAGTGTACTGATTTGATGCATTTTAAAAAGATGGATGATAGATATTGTTCAATCTTTCTGACAAAGAACAAAATATAATGTGAATTACAGTATGTGCAATTTTATTTAATTTATAAATTGTAGTGCACAGTGTTTATTATAAGGGGTAGAATCCGCAGCTCAGTACTCACTACTCATGAGTACTTTTAAATAAGCTACTTTTTTACTCTTACTCAAGTAGATTTTTGGACAAGTACTTTTTACTCTACTCACACTACATTTTTTGGAATGTAATGGTACTTTTACTTGAGTATGTTTTTTCAGTACTCTTTCCACCACTGGACAGCGGTAGGCTAAATTATGTACAACAGCGGTAATGGACAATTCCGCTTCCAACCTGTAGGGCGACCGCAGAGGAAAAGTCACTTGGTGTTGCTTTAAAAGAAGCGGTAAAGATGTTTCAATGTTAAAAAGGATGCTTTTGAACTTTCTATTCACCAAAGAATCCTGAAAAAAACAAGTATCCGGGTTTCCTTAAAAATATCAAGCAGCAAAAATGTATCCAAAAAACTGAATTATTTCAACACATAAGATAGATTTCTGAAGGATATTTGACATTGAAAACAGTTATTTTGAATAATAACATTTCACAATATGACATTTTACTGTACATTTAAGCAAACAATTTAAACTAACACAAAAACTTCATATTGGAAACAGTGATAAATATAATATGACATAATATAAATATGAAATAATATCAAAATAAATGCAATTAGGCTATTTCACTCTATGTATGAATCTGCTAAACATTGCTAATTTGATATATCTGATGTGCTTTATCCTCAACCACCTATTAACCAATCTTGGTGAATTAAGTGATATAGAAATGTCAGGGCATCAACTTCACTGCGTTCATTTGTGTAGTGCTCAAGTGTTGCAAGACTGGTGGGTAAACATCCCTGTCCAAATCCCATTAAGGGATGTTTGGATCAATGCCTCCTCCCTATGCCGCTTGCAGTGCCCTTTGGTCAGAGTGAACACCCCCTATGATTCGGTTTCTCACTTATGATGGCCAACACGTAATATCCATAATCTCTAACCTATTCTCCCATTGTACTTGTACTTATATGTTTATGCGTGTTTGTGTGTGAGCTCCTACAAAAAATGACTTTAATAACTTCCTCCCTTCCCCAGTTTGAAACAGAAATCAAACTTAAAAGGTAACATTTCTGTTGAAAGGTAGAGGCAATGTGCTTCAGAAAGCTCGCCCTTTTGAGGCCAACAGATCTAATCCCAATTTTCACGCCAGCACAGCATGACTCCCGATGTCTTGAATGCAGCGCTGAGGGCAGAGCGCATGCATCTGGAATACCAAATTCACAACAGCGTCTTTCGTGACATTCAATAGAACGCTGAAAGAAAGAAAATAAGGTTTGAACGTGCTACTTTTAATATAATCATTGCTTAAAGGAACAGTTCACCCCCCCCAAAAAAGTCTTTGTTTTTCCTGTAGAATACACTATAGTAATAAAGGTTCTTTATTGGCATTGATGGTTCCTTGAAGAACCTCCAACATCCATGGAACCTTTACATTGCACAAAAGATTATTTATAATGGAATGGGGTATTAAAGAGGTCCTATTGTGCTTTTATTTACTTTTTTAGTGTAATGTTTCTGTTTGAGCATGAACAAGTTCTCTCTCCAAAGAGAGTTAAGCACAGTTATCATTGATTGAACTAACTGAAACACCATTTCTTTGGGGACCAAACACTTCATAATATTCCTCATTTAAATAATTCTTGCTCAAGGCATATGGTAAAAAAAGGGGCGGGGCCTGGTTGAGTTGCATTAGTTGTGTGTTGATACTTGTGGTTATGGTAAGGGGTGTGACATTTCTGAAATTGACCAATCACAACAAGGAGGGGCTTAGAAACAGGAACTAAACAGAGCATTACTGACAGACTGGGAAGAGTGGAGCTCCAACAATGTAAAATATGTGAAAAGTAATGTTGAATAATGCTGCAGAATCTTCATGCAGTGGCTCTTTCCAACCACGGAAGAAAAAAAAAACATTTTTAAAGATAATTTTTATCTCAGAAATATGAGTTTATATTTCACAATTTACTTTTTTCTCAGAATTGCAAGATATCAGAATTGCGATATATAGACCCTATACCGACTAAGCAATTGAAAGAGATGCTTCCAGAGGTCATAGATCCTCTTCTTAATATCATTAATTCATCTTTGTCATTAGGATACGTACCAAAAATGTTTAAGCTGGCTATGATTAAACCACTTGTTAAAAAAACAACTTGATCCTACAGAATTAGTCAATTACAGGCCAATCTCGAATCTACCTTTTCTGTCAAAGTTACTAGAAAAGGCAGTATCCTCACAACTATGTTCCTTTTTAGAAATAAATGGTATCTGCGAGGATTTTCAGTCAGGATTTAGATCATACCATAGTATTGAGACAGCTCTCATTAGAGTCACAAATTATTTGCTCTTATCATCCGAACGTGGTTGTATCTCTCTATTAGTGTTACTTGATCTTAGTGCTGCATTTGATACCATTGACCACAACATTCTTTTAAATAGACATGAAAATTATGTTGGCATTAGTGGAATTGCATTTGCATGGTTTAAATCATACTTATCTGACCTTTATCAGTTTGTATCAGTAAATGAAGAGATGTCTTATCGATCAAAAGTTCAGTATGGTGTACCACAAGGCTCAGTACTAGGACCATTGCTGTTCACTCTGTACTACCCTTGGGAGATATCATTGGAAGCATGGCATTAGTTTTCACTGTTATGCAGATGATACTCAGCTCTATATTTCTTCACGCCCTGACGAAACTTACCAATCCACAAAATTAACGGAATGCATAGCTGATATAAAAAAAAAACTGGATGACTAGTAATTTCCTACTACTTAATTCTGAAAAAACAGAGATTCTAATTATTGGACAAAAAACTTCCTCATGTAATAACCTAGAATACTGTCTAACACTTGATGGCTGCTCTGTCAAGTCTTCGTCGTCGGTTATGAACCTGGGTGCGCTCTTTGATACCAATCTTTTATTTGAAAGTCACGTGTCTAGTATCTGTAAGACTGCATTTTTTCATCTTGAAAATATATCTAAATTACGTCATATGCTCTCAATGAAAAATGCAGAACAATTGTAATGCTCTACTGGGTGGTTGCCGTTTAATACATAAACTACAGCTAGTCCTAAACGCAGCCGCTAGAGTTCTTACCAGAACCAGGAAGTATGACCATATTAGCCCGGTTCTGTCAACAATGCATTGGCTCCCTATTAAACATCATATACATTTAAAAATATTGCTGATTACTTACAAAGCACTAAATGGTTTAGCTCCCCAGTACCTGAGCAAGCTTTTAACGCATTATAGTCCGTCACGTCTATTGCGTCCTTAAAATTCCGGCCAGTTGATAATACCTAGAATATTAAAATCGACAGCTGGCGGTAGATCCTTTTCCTTTTTAGCACCAAAACGTTGGAACAGTCTTCCTAACATTGTCCGGGAAGCATACACACTCTGTCATTTCAAATCTAGACTAAAAACACATCTCTTTGACCTAGCATACACATAAAACTTTATAGACTTCTATAATTCAATGTTAGGCTGCATAGATTAGGTCAGCCGGAACCGGGAACACTTCCCATAAATCCTGATGTACTTGTTATCATAAGAAGGATGGCGTCTACACTAATATTAGTCTCTCTGTTAATCCCGAGGTTTACCACAGTCCGCCGGATCCAGGCCATATGCAGATCTGATGAAGGACCTGCACCTGGAAACAACGACAACACAGTCCTGAAGTGTCAACTGTCTCCACTGTGAAGGCCTCCTTCCCTTCCCTTTACCTCTGTACAGATAAAACGTTGTCAGGATAATTCCCGTTCACGTGGCTATGCGGAAACGATACAAAATTCTGTATAAATTTTTTTTCAAGGCTTGTACCTTGGAACCTATTTCATGGTTTGCGTTCTCGAACCACCTGGCACTGTTTTGTGCAAATGAGCGGTCGGATCGCATTAAGGGTTTCCTGTTAGAACGGTGTCGTGTTAGCGGCCCCTAAGTTAATAACTAATGATTGTTGCGACGGAAGTGAATCAATCAAAACTAACTTTAGCTGGACAATAACTATATTCTAGAGCTGCTGTAAAGCCAAAACAATCTCTGATACTTCAATTTCCTATTATCTCTGTAAAGCTGCTTTGAAACAATCTATATTGTTAAAAAGTCCTATATAAATGAAGGTGACTTGACTCTCTTTCAAAACTCAGCGAGCAGCCTTTTAACGGCAGTCACAATCTAGACACAACATAATTTTAATGCTACCTCCATACCTAGTTTTGGCCAAATTCCAAGGCATTGAATTGCAGAATGCACTGCGATGAGAAAAAATACAAGATGGTGAAAAAAAGAGAGATGCATTTTATTTTAAATATACTTAAATTTCATTCAATACTGAATGAAACGGAAACTGAATAATATTTGTGTGTGCTACAATCGTACATAAGTTTGGGGTCGGTAAAATTTTTTAATGTTTTAAAACTGAATTTCAAGAAAAAAATATGAATACAAAGTTTAAAAGAACAGTATTTTATTTCAAATATATACTTTTCTATTAACATTTGTATTCATATTTCTGCTTAAAATTCAGCTTTTCCATCACAGGGATAAAAAGCATTTTAAAATGTATTTCTAATTCTAAAATTACATAAAAGTATTGATTTCCCTTAAACAATTTTTACTGACCCCAAACTTTGAAAAAAGTAATGTAGAATGTTCAAAAATTATGTCTAGACAGGTAGTTCACTAGCTTTTGAGAAACACCCTGTTTTCTTGAGAAATAAAATGATTGATTTCTATAGTCCAGCCCGGTGGTTGAAACAGAGACTCATTTTTAACAAATTACCATTTTGCTGACTCCAGAAGTTCCTGCTGTTGAGCGGCTTGAATTCGCTTGAGCTCTGGCAACCCGGAGTACAGTCATAACAGTTGTTGAAGTCAAACCCAAATTTGAAACAGCTATACAAACTTTCTTTCAGTCGCGTTAACAAGAAATCTCAGAGGTGATTACCAAAAGAAAATGTCTAGGTTTCTTACCGGGAAATGATAAAGAGAACAAACCAGGGTACAGAAAGAGGAAAGCGTGACACTCAGCAGAACTACTCAAGCAGAAAGTACAGCCTGTCAGGATTACCACACAGAATCAAACACACTGTACACACGCATATTTCCTCCTTCTCCCTCGTGTAAAGATAAACAATACTGCATCACACACTTCACCGCCAAAATTATTCACAGTGAATATAACACTTGAATGCTTTTATTTATATTTACTTACTATGACTTTATAGTACACTACCAGTCAAAAACTTGGACGCACTTGACTGAATTGATGTTTTTCATGACATAAAACCCTTTTAATCTAAAGGTTCATGTTTAAATGCTTGCAATTCATTTGGTAGACAGATATAAATATGTCTACAGATGACCGTCTTTACAAAATGTTACTTTTGAAAGGAATTTGAAGTATATGGTAAAGGGAAAGCTGCCAGTGGTTATTGCTTAGTTTTGATAGCTTCTGTAATGCGGTCTTCTAGTGTACACTACTTTTCAAAATACTTTTATATATATAAATACATTAATCATTTTATTCAGCAAGGTTGGTTTAAAATGATCAAAAGTAACAAAAACATTTGTAATGTCATAAAAAAATTCTATTTCAAATAAATTTAGTTGATCTTTTATCAAAACATCTTACAAAAATGCATCAAAGTATCACTGTTTCCACAAAAATATTCATAGCATCAGAATATTAGAAGGATTTCTGAAGGATCATGTGACACTGATAAATGGAGTAATCATGCTGAAAATTCAGTTTTGTCATGAATAAACTACATTTTATAGAGATTAGATATATTAAATAGAAACCGGTTACTTTAAATCGCAATATTTCACAATGTTACATTTTTAGAGTATTTTTTCATCAAATAAATGCAGCCTTGGTGAGCATACGAGACTTCATTCAAAAACAACGTAGGTATTGAAATGGGAAGTTGACAGTGCAGTTTAAAATTTAAAAACTGCATTTTGCTATTTTCTTTAATAAATATTATTTATGAACATTTTATGACCTCATTAAATGAAAGAAAAATATATATTTGTACTTTAAAAAAAATATTTGTCACACCGCAGGACATTTAAAAATGAATTAGTAAAAGTTAAAACGTGATTAAAAATGTTAACTTCCGAGGAGCTGCAGGACAAAAGATAAACACTTTCACTCATACATTAATATCAATTTAAAGAGATAGTCCAAGTCCACCCCAAAATAATAATTACTCATAATTTACTCACCCTTGTGTTATTCCAAACCTGTATTCTTTCTTTTTTCTGCATAAAACACAAGAAATTTACAAATTATAAACACACACACACACACACACACACACACACACACACACACACACACACACACACACACACACACACACACACACACACACACACACACACACACACACACACACACACACACACACACACACACACACACACACACACACTTACTTTAGATTCCTAATATTGCTATTGTATTCTTACAGTCTTTACAATGGATATCCTGGAAAAGATAGCTCAAGCTAGCCACAAGCATCATTCAAAAGCACAAGAAACACATACACTCTCTCTGACACATGCAGAAATGGTGAAATATTCACAACCTTCTCACTTCATTCATGTAGTCACTATAAACCAGGAACCTGGGGAATATGGACAGTGACTGAGAAAAGGGAAAACAGAGTGTGTATCTTCATTGTCCCACGGCAGTCACACACTCATAAAAAATAAGCAGGGTTCTGTATTCACAGTCAAGAAGCAGAACAGACTTTATATAATGAAATCCATTGCTCTGGCTCAAAACAGAGTGAGTTGCCTACGTAACAAAGGGGACATGCTCAAGAAAAAACACTGTTATAAAAGGTAGGGGGCTTCATTACGCTGCTTCGTAAGACACTGCATGTATTCTTTTGGGGAAGGAAATCCAAGATGGCTGATCAGACATAACAAATTATTATAATATACTTGTGTATCATTCAGTACATGCAAATTGTTGTTATAAATGGCTAGATCGAATATAAAATGGACTTTTAACTTGTTTGCTATGCAGTTTTATGCTTATTAGTGACGTTACCTTAGCTAAGCAATCAGTCACTTATGGAGGCTCCATCTAGAGAAGGCAGCTGTCTATGTAGGCTGTAGACAGCGAAATACTTATGTTTGGAGAACGAGCCTTTAAACCCTGAAGTGAGCAATTATGGAAATGTTTATGCACAATAATTTAAATGCTTTTAGGCAGATCTGGGTTTGATATACCAGTGGGAAATTTAGTATGTGTAGGTAATTCACTCAGTAACTTGCTTAAAAAGATATTAGGAACTTAGTAGACTATTTGATGAGAATTTAAATATCACATACAATGGCATTGAAAAGTTGGAAAGTACCTAAAAAACAGCAATTTAAAAAAACCTGGTCTGTATTTATTTAATCAAAAATACAGTAAAAACAATTATAATGTGAAATATTATTACAATTTAAATTAACTGTTTTCTATTTGAATACATTTTGAAAGGTAATGTATTCATGTGATGCAAAGCTGAATTTTAAGCATCATTACTCCAGTCTTCAGTGTCACATGATCCTTAAGAAATCCTTCTAATATGATGATTTGCTGATCAAGTACCATTTATTATTATCAATGTTTAAAACAGTTTTGATTTTTGTGGATATGTCAGATTTTCATTTATAACAGAAATATTTAGTAACATTATAAATGTCTTCACTTTTAATCAATTGAATGCATCCTTGATGAATAAACTTATTAATTTCTCTCTCTTTTTTAAAAATCTCATCATGAATGTTTGAATGGTATCATGGTTTCTACAAAAATGTTAAGCAGCGAAAACTGTTTTCATCATTGATAATGTTCCTTGATCAGCAAACATTAGAATGATGAAGACTGGAGTTTTGATGCTGAAAATTCAGCTTTGGATCACAGGAATATATTCATTTTTAAATGTATTAAAATATAAAGCAATTATTTTAAATTGTAATAATATTTCACAATATTACTGTTTTTACTGTATTTTTTGATTAACTAAACGCAGCCTTGGTGAGCAAAAGAGACATTTTATTTTTAATGTTTCCAAAACTTTGACATACTGTGTATATATAATGTTTTAATTAAAACAAATTAAATTATTAAATATTCAGTGTTCATTGTTTCTAAAAAAATATATATATTTGTGTTGTATATCTAAAATGTCTGTTTGAATTGTCCTAAGGCACCAACAAGAATCATAAATAAAAAATAGTTTTGACCACTTTTACCAATACACAGATAGACAGACAGAAACACAGATAGATTAGATAGACAGATAGATAGATAGATAGATAGATAGATAGATAGATAGATAGATAACAGTGAAGGATAACTTCATGTATATTTATGTGTCAGGAATTCAGGACTTTATTGAGCAATATAAAATATACACCAGTTAAAATAGTTTCCTTATTTCCATTAGTTTTTTTTAAATTATTTTTTGCTTGATTTTCTTTTCAAAACCCATCTTGTCTTGTTGGGATTCAGAGCTCCGAACATCCAAAAGAAATGAGAGAAAAAAGGCAGCAAGTCTGACTTTACAGCTGTAGAGTTCCGGCAGCGCGGCGGTCCGAGAGCGTCTCGTTGTCTTGATGAAACCATGACGGCGGATGTCGAAAAAGAGCAGGATTTCAAATATTTTTGACTTGTTTGTTCACAGTTTTCATCCAACATTGACAAATACTTATGTCTGCTTCTCCGACTCTGCCTTTTCAGTGGATTCAGACGCCGTCTCAACTTCCTCTCCGTAAAGTTCTGCTATTTTTTCAAATTTTGGACCCCAGTCCTCCAGAGAGTTGTAGTCCAGTTCGTAATGTGCTCCGGCCGACCCGAGCGAGCTGACAGAGCCTGCTGGTGACCCCTGACCCTCGTAGGCGTAGGTCTGTAAAGAATCATAGGGCGGGACGCTAGTGTCCTGATCCGCCTCGTCCACCCTCTGTTTGATAAACTCACCGACGTCCATTTGTTCATCTATGTCCAGGGACGAGGGGCTGAGAGGGCCACGGGCCGGTCTCCGTGATGACCACGGCCGGATGCACTCGGGCCGGACGTCCCGACGGAACTTGAGTTCCTCTGCGGCAGCTGGGTTGCGGAGAGCGATGATGTCAAAGGCCTCGGTGTCCTCCTCCCCGCCTCCTTCGTCATCATACGTCACGACGTTCTCACGGATGTCCTCCTCCGAGATGATCAGCGGCTCTTTTTTGCTTCGCCGCAACGTAATGAACAGAATCACGATGGCTGTGAAGAGCAAGAAGAATACTGCTAATTATATCAAATAAAACTGCTTAATATTCATAAACAAACAGTCCTGAAAAATAAAGAGCAATATGATTAAAATTAATGCACAGCACTGCCTTTAAAAAAGATGAGAAAAGCCTGATATTATAACAAAATCAACAGGAATGGAAGATAATTGTATTGTGTTTATTAAATATCATCAGGAGCTGTGGGAAATTTTGCTAGGAGCTTGAAGGTGCATACCATATTCATGTCAAGTACCGGAAAACTGAAACAATAAATAAATCAAATACATAAAAATGATTCATCAATGTTATTAACACTGAATAATTTCTCCAGGAAACGCTCCCCCGTTACAGCAAATGTGTCACGCAGCAGGAGACGTGCGGCACATTACCGGGATACGGGAAAAGCAGGTGTGAAGCATCGTCAATGCATGAACAAGCAAACACATCAGGGGCCAGAGATCAGAGCGGATGAATGATGATTCTTTCATATCCCATTAGAATGGAAAGAGCCACGATTAATGAACAGCAAGTCAGTATCACACATTAGTCTAGATTAGCTTTCACTTCACTGATACACTATTAGCTGACACGACTAAAGGTTTATGAAAGCTGTCTGTACACATGTGAAATATATCTGAACAATATTAAATACAAGTTCTGTGTGATATATATTTAAAGTTTCTAAGTCTACAGAGGACCATTTGATCGGTCAGGAGGTAAAATCCATAGAAAATTAATAAAAAGTCAAGAAAAGAATTGAAATATATATATATATATATATATATATATATATATATATATATATATATATATATATATATATATATATATATATATATATATACATGTAGGATTCATATAGGACATATAAAAGCATCATTTTATTTGATATATATATATATATATATAGTATATCTTGTTCTGGTACTTATCTACCATCTCATAGTAAACATAATGATTCCACTAAACATGATTCAACTAAGAATGCAAGTAATGTTAAATCTGGTAATTCTGGTAGTAGACAGAAAGATAGCGAAACATATTGCTCGCTGTTGTATGAATATTGCACTGCAGCATCACACCATTGTGCTGTTACAGAAAACGCAAAAAGTGACACATTCTGTTCAGTGTTTGCTAACAAACAAATCGCTCTCACTTTCCTCGAAGTAATCAGCTCTGCTAAAGCCAGCAAATCTAGGAAGCAGATTTGTGGAGTGGAAGGAGGGAGATTTTATCAACAAGTAGATTTTACCAGGAGCACACAGAGCCGTGTTTGAGCAGGGATGTGCAGAACAAAGCTAGCGCAACATGTAGCACGACGTTCAGAACTAAATTTAGCCCCGGCAGCTGCTAGGGTGAGTGGTGGAAATCTCTCAGACAGCATCACAGCCGCGAGGTGAGACCTAACCCATCTATGCATCCAGGGCCAGAGAGAGGGGGGAAAGGGATGAGAGTGAGAGAGGGCAGAGAGGAAGAGGTGGTAATGTGCTCATGGATGTCTGCATGAGAGAGAAGCCTATTACATATGCTGCTCACTTTCTTGAACTCGCACCTTTAAAACAAACCTGTCAGCAGCTCACTCTCACACTCCCTTCTGTTTGCAGATTTCATTGCTTTTCCTCAAATCTGTTGTTCCGCTGTTCGACATTTACCGTGACTAATTCTGTAAAATATGCTTCACCTTTGTAACCTTTCTTTAGTCTCACTATCCATCGTTGGGGCTACTGAGAAGTATGTATGTATACACACACACACACACACACACACACACACACACACACACACACACACACACACACACACACACACACACACACACACACACACACACACACACACACACACACACACACACACACACACACACACACACACACAGAGTATGGGCATCTTTACAGTAAATTCAATCATTTTTTCATGTGCAACAATAGAAATGTGTTGGCTAGAAGAGATTCTACTACTGTAGACTGTACCACAACTATTTAATTCACTGGATTATACCTTTATTGTCATACTGTCATCATTTATTCATGCTTTCATATAATCTTTAGTCATACTGCCCACCGCTATCTGCCCTGCTGTGAACACTACAGCATTCATCAATGTTTTGTTCATGACATTTTGATGCGGTCACGACCCTTCACCTGCTGTTATGGGACCCATGAAATCCTTTAAGTACGCCCCTTACTTTTGATCTGCAGGTTTAAAAGGTGAAAGATAAAAAGTCAAGAGTTAAACAGGGCTGGATCATGTGGAATTAGGACAATGAATGCCAGAATCCTGCTGTGAATACTAAAACTGGAAAGGTGATAAATGGGCAACAGTTAAAGAAAACCAACCTCAATTTGATTTACCTACATACACATTACTTTTATTTTTTTTAAAATAATTCTTCATTATTCTTAATTCTTCAATTCTATTGCATTAATTAATATTAATTACGTATATTTGTATTTACTTAAATTATTTATTTAAATATTTTTTACCATCTTTTCCATTTAATATAATTGAATAATAAAGATGTCACATAATGTTTAGATATAAATAAGTAAATATCAAAAATAGTAAATAATGATTAATTATATAATATGGTAGATAACTGGTAAAATGTTTATATATATTTTTATTATGTATTTATATTTAATGTTTAATCCATTATATAATATAATAATCTTTTAAATATAAAATAACTATGTTATATTTATTAAATATTATTTACTATTTTAAACATGTACAGGTAAAATGAACCTGGGATTTGTTTTCATGATAATCGAGTGTAAAGAGTTTTATCTCTAAAAACTGTTTAGCTTATAACGCTAGTGTATGGGGCATATAATAAGTAAAAAGAGATGGCTAGTTAATACCACTAACAAGGCTCAAAACAGCCCCACACTA
This sequence comes from Siphateles boraxobius, assembly GCF_051911475.1. Classification (NCBI taxonomy): domain Eukaryota; kingdom Metazoa; phylum Chordata; class Actinopteri; order Cypriniformes; family Leuciscidae; genus Siphateles; species Siphateles boraxobius. The sequence goes on from NW_027509097.1 coordinate 2,350,590, forward strand.
ACAGCTTTGGTGATAACCAAAGCTTAATGAGGGTCTCTAAATACAAACCGAGGCACTGAGAACTTTGTAAGTGTACAGACAGTTTAATAATAATATACTTTATAAAGACAGTACCATCGCGGAGCCATCTTTGGAAAACAGTCTCGACCAGTCGAACCACTAACGCCGTGCTAAGTGAGCTGAACTGTGAGATTCCAAGTCACAGTTCAGCTCGTAGCACGGCGTTCGTGGTTCGACTGGTCGAGACTGTTTTCCAAAGATGGCTCCGCAATGGTACTGTCTACCAGAGGATGGGTACATGGTGGCCATAAAGGGATGGACACGGTCAGAAACAATGCTTAGGTAGGCCGTGGCATTTAAACAATGTCCAATTGGCACTAAGGGGCCTAGGGTGTCCCAAGAAAACATCCCACACACCATTACACCACCACCACCAGCCTGCACAGTGGTAACAAGGCATGATGGATCCATGTTCTCATTCTGTTTACGCCAAATTCTGACTCTACCATTTGAACGTCTCAACAGAAATCGAGACTCATTAGATCAGGCAACATTTTTCCAGTCTTCAACTGTCCAATTTTGGTGAGCTCTTGCAAATTGTAGCCTCTTTTTCCTATTTGTAGTGGAGATGAGTGGTACCCAGTGGGGTCTTCTGCTGTTGTAGCCCATCCGCCTCAAGGTTGTGTGTGTTGTGGCTTCACAAATGCTTTGCTGCCTACCTCGGTTGTAACGAGTGGTTATTTCAGTCAAAGTTGCTCCTCTATCAGCTTGAATCAGTCGGCCCATTCTCCTCTGACCTCTAGCATCAACACGGCATTTTCGCCCACAGGACTGCCACATACTGGATGTTTTTCCCTTTTCACACCATTCTTTGTAAACCCTAGAAAAGGTTGTGCGTGAAAATCCCAGTAACTGAAATGATTGTGAAATACTCAGACCGCCCCGTCTGGTGCCAACAACCATGCCACGCTCAAAATTGCTTAAATCACCTTTCTTTCCCATTCTGACATTCAGTTTGGAGTTCAGGAGATTGTCTTGACCAGGACCACACCCCTAAATGCATAGAAGCAACTGCCATGTGATTGGTTGATTAGATAATTGCATTAATGAGAAATTGAACAGGTGTTCCTAATAATCCTTTAGGTGAGTGTATATTCTCATATACAGTTGTGGTCAGAATTATTGGTACCGCTGGTAAATATCATAAAAAAATTGGGTGGTGAGGGGGGATTACATTATGAAATAAATGTTTGCAAAACTGTTGATATGTTCTCGGGCATCATTTCCAGGTTGAACTCACCCAGTAAAATGAGCACACAGAGCAGGATGGCTATCAGAGCGCCCGTGCTGAGCCCTGCGGACGAGAGAAATGCTTCGCCCTGGCAGATCTTCAGTCTGGTGCCTCTCTGGCAGGAACACACCCGGAGCGTGAGGGTACTGGTGCTGCTCAGGACGGGCTCCCCGTCATCCCACACCACCACCGGGAGCTCGTAGAGTTCCTGGGTCAGTCTGTGGAATCGCCTCCGTCTGGCGATGATGTTGGCAGTGCTGTCTGTGGACAGAGACAAATATGAGGTCACAATTAATGACTCACTGAGCTATCGGATGGCTTCAGAGGAAAAATTTAGTTTACATTGCTTTTTGAGACTTGACATCTGTTGCTTTATGAAAAAAAAAAAAATCCACACGATTTTAAACTTGAAATAGGGGGAGTAAAAAGTGACACACTTTAATTTGTTTCCTATGTTATATGGCTCTCACATTAAAAATAGTCCTGGAAAACTAGGCCTTCAATATATTTTTTTTAGTAATGCATTTTCATTGCTTTATGCTTGTCCCAGACCCAGACTCTTAATCCTAAAACATGGAACATGAAAACATTTTAATCGATCATACAATAGCAACAACAATAAAAATAATGAAAAAACATGATCATCTAAAGAAAGATTCAAATAATATATTCCAATTTTTTTGTGTACCATTGCCAGTATTTGTGTGAAAATTAATAACATATTATTATTATTATTAATAATTATTATTATCTATATATATATTTTATATAATAATATTAATATAATTTTTACTAGTGCTGTCAAATCGATTAAACGATTATTACTCGCATAAAACATGAAAGTTTGTAAATATACTGTATATATATATATATATATATATATATATATATATATGTACAATATATATATATATGTATATAGCACACGCACACACACGCACACGCACACACACACACACACACACACACACACACACACACACACACACACACACACACACACAATATATATATATGTATATATATATATATATTTATACATTTTATGTTAGATGTAATTAATCGCGATCGATTTGACAACACTATTTTTTACACAAATGATGTCTGTCTCTCAGTTTTGCTGTAATTACCACCATGGCTAAAACCACTGTCACCTAAAAAAGTTGTCAAAAGTATAATTGGTAGCCAAAGAGAAGAGCTTGAGTTAAAATATATGAAATATTTTATTGTGCGTCACCTTGTACCTTGTACAATGACAATAAAGAATTCAATTAAATTCTAGATAAAAAGGGAACATTTTATTTCACATTTTTGTATTTGGATACATAAAATGCTATTAAATAAGTCCCGTAGTTAATATTATTACTTGATAGAAATTAGTTATTAGTTTAGGCATTAGTTTTAAATGCCCTTTCTACCATCGTCGCTTACTTCTAAACTAGATGTAGAAATTACATTTGTTGTTTTAGAAAATTAAGAGTTGCGACTAAATAAGGGATTTCATATACATACTCTCTATTGGACATTAGATAAAAATTTTTAAAAAAAAATGTGCGTGAGCTTATTGACTAAAAGTGCAAAGGGCCAACAGTGCCCAGAGTCGAAGAAACACAAAAGGCTAATAATTGTTAACAGAACAATTGAATTGAAAGAAGAAATGAAAATGAATGAAAAGAAGAAAACTAGGAAAATCCAAGGGTGAAAAGAAGAAGTAATGAGAAAGAGTGATAACAGATGAGAATAAATACACAGACAGAGAGAATGAGATGAAAAACAGAGGGAGAAAGAGGACAGATAAGAGATCATTATATTAAATTAGTCTGGTTTGAGCACAGGCCACTCTCGTTGAGGCTCTCTGCCTCAGTGTGTGTCATTTCAGAGCATTTAGGAGCCCCATTCCCACAGATGGGCTTTTAATGGGAGAACTCGCATTCCCTGAGCCCAGAATACATGAGGTCTGTTTAACACTGGCCGCCAACAGCACAGCGAGTAAAGCTCTTAACCCGAGAATCAACTTAATGAGCCTCTATCTCGCTCTTTCTGAACTTCACATCCTCCAGCAATCCTTACGTTTCTAAGTATTTTGAGTGAGGGATGCTGGACGGACAATGATAAGGGGAAATCAAATGAAACTGAGCAGCATTTGAGTCAACGAAGAGTGAGCGAGTGAGAGAGAGAGAGAGAGAGAGAGAGAGAGAGAGAGAGAGAGGAGGAGAGGGGGTGGCATGGAAGATGTATTGTTAAAAGAAATCCAGAATGATTCAATACATTTTCACATTTTAAAATGAAATCAAATTAATTATTATGCAATAATATGAATAATATAATTTTGTAAACTGTAGAGCTAATTACATTATTTGTCAGTGATTACATCGACACATCATAGTTGGTGAAAAGTGTATTGAGTGAGTCACTGAATCGTTCATTCAAACGTTTAAAAAAACCACTGGCTGCGTCCGAAAGCTTAAAAATACGTCTAGGGAGGATGCATTCCAAGGTAGGAAGTAATCAAGGGACGTCTCAATCAATGCTAGTTTCAATTCCTGTCTCCTGACATACCTTCATCTGATCGATTTTCAAAGGCAGCGAAGACATATCCTTAGTTATCACCAAAGCTCGCTCTATTTTGCTGTAGCCAATATACACTGAACAAAATTGTAATCGCAACACTTTTGTTTTTGCCCCCATTTTTCATGTGCTGAACTCAAAGATCTAAGACTTTTTCTATGTACATAAAAGGCATATTTCTCTCAAATATTGTTCACAAATCTGTCTAAATCTGTGTTAGTGAGCACTTCTTTGCCGAGATAATCCATCCAACTCACAGGTGTAGCATATCAAGATGCTGATTAGACAGCATGATTATTGCACAGGTGTGCCTTAGGCTGGCCACAATAAAAGGCCGCAACGACATCTGTGACATTGTGCCTTGTGATAAAACTGCACATTTTAGAGTGGCCTTTTATTGCGGCCAGCCTAAGGCACACCTGTGCAATATTCATGCTGTCTAATCAGCATTTTGATATGCCACACTTGTGAGTTGGATGGATTATCTCGGCAAAGGAAAAGTGCTCACTAACACTAATAACTGTTACGAACTGCTCCGAGACAAGGTTGAGGATCCAAATGCAGTTCATTAGAGTAATCCAGAGTCGTAATCAAGCAAAGGTAAAGGGTCAAGCACAGGAAGGCAGTGCACACAAACAAACAAACAAAAACAAATAAACAAACAAACAAACAAACAAACAAACAAACAAACAAACAAACAGGCAAGCAGGGGTCAGAGGCAAAAATCCAAGAACCAAGAGACAATGTAACAAGAGAGAATGCTCAGAAATGCAGCACAACAACATATAAAGTTCACAGTGAGTGAATGAAAAAGCCAGGCTTATATGGGGTGAGCTAAACAAGATAATGAGACACAGGTGAATGTGATAATAGACGAAGAGTCCAGGCAGAGTTATGGGAGATGTAGTTTGTGAGGGAATGACAATAGTCTAATGTGGAGTGCCCTCTGGTGGCTCTCAAGGGCACTCCAGCTGGTGACCATTACACTAACACAGAAATAAATAAATGCATTATAGTGTTATTGTATAGCTTTTCACCACTCATAAGCATCAATAAGACATGATCAAATTACTTGACAGCAAATTCTACTGCTTTACATATCATGTGGATATACACGTACATATGGAGTTTAAATGGATATGTGCATTTACGCCTGCACACATATGGGAACGTCAGAAGCTGCTATCTTTCTTGCTACTACGAACATTCCCTGCCAGTGAAACATTAAATACCTGCAGAGACACCAAAAGCTCTCGCTCCTGGCACCCAACTGTGTCCCATAAACAATCACAGAGACACACTACAGAGAGCACGCTTTTCTAAACAATATCCTGTCTGTAATACACGTACATGATATCTATAAAAAAAGGGAGAGCGAGAGGAATCTGAAGGCTAAAATCTACTCCCCAATGAATCTGAAGTAAACATCTTGTTCATTTGTCTTCACAACTCAATTGTCTTGATCTGGAGATAACAACAACCATTTTAAGTGCAATAATAATATAATATATAATATTAATAAAATCATATAATATAAAATAAAATATATTATTATTTATTATATATTATTATTTATATATATATATATTTGTACCTGCGTAAATTTATATAAAAACTTTGAACAGGGAATAACCCTTGAGAGAGAAAATGAAAAAAAAAAATATGATAAAAGACAAACAATAAAAAGGATATAATTCAATAATGATCATTTAAAATGAGTAAATAAAGTTCCTCGATCTGAACATCTGATACAGTTCTCAGAGTTCCACATTTAGTTTCACATCTTACGCCATGTACTATTTGATTTGATTTCAAAGGTCATGATGCATCTGATTCCAATTTTATTGAGGGTGATGGAAAATGGTTTTATATGGTTAGAAATGATATGCCTTCATAAATAAATCAAAAAATCCAAAAAAAATCAAATGCAGGCAGTGAAGTTTGGCCCTTAATGGAAAAGTTTAATTTCACATTGCACACTCATGAATTCCCACAACAACAAACAAATTTCAACCTATGAAGACTTACAATCAATAAATCGTTTCCCAAAGGATGCTTATAACAAATAAACAGAAAGAAGTTGTAGCTTTGTAGAGAGGCAACCATTTGTGTCTTGGTTTATGTTGACGTGTGGACGTCACCCGCTGGTGGCCGACAGCACGCTGTCTCTAATTGCACCGCAACGCTGCTCAAACTGACATGCGAGAGAATAAGCTGTATGTTCAGGACACACAAACAGACTGAAACCACCACCTTCACATCTGTCAACATTTCAGTCCTGAAAAAAACCGACCTACAACTGATATGAGGGAAAATGGGTCTTATCACACACACTGTTTCAATTTCCTTTAAAGGAATACATTTCCCTCGGTCAAATAATGTGCATATGCTAATGAGATGCTCAGTTATTGGTGGCTAGCACTCCATAGCCAATTAATTCTTATCCGATTTGCTGCTTCACTCAGCTCCGTCAAAAGGCTCGTTTAAGACGTCAAGCGTCTTGCGATGTCATTCAGCTCTTCCTCACAATCCACACAAGCAAAGACAAATATCAAGTTTGAGTTATTTGTTGCAGATTAAGGGGATGCTTTTGAAATACGTGTGCTTTTACTGGATGGATATAAAGAACAAGCAATCCAACATTCTTATAATTTCATTACTCAGCGCAAACATTAAAAAGTAATATTCCAGCTCCCAACTAGGTTGTTATATCACACAAAACTGGTCTTTTCGTTCATATTTAAGCTAAAGTGGGGCAAACAGCCACCCCGTGGTGAGCAGGAGGTCACAGCGTCCAAATCTTTGACCACTTCAGCAGAAAAGGGCCATTTTGATTTTTTTTTAATAAGAATTCTGTCATTTCTACCATTAAACTGGGCTGCTTCTGACCAGGTGAGTTGATGCAAAAAACTGCTTACTACACAACTGTTTTCCAGGCACTTGGTGTGCATGCTGTTTCTCGGCTCACTATTTACACGCTTGTTTTAAGCATCTTCTTGAATCATTTATCCTTGTCAGAAGCGGTCTATATGCAACACAGTTTGTGCACTTGCAGCAAAGAATTTATTCAGGACAGTTTATGTGGTGTCTGTTATGGAAAGCACAACTGTTTGTATGGCTGATACACACGGTTAGGGTTCTGAACGAAATTCATGCCTAAAATATTAATCTCCGGTGCATAAGTTATCCTGCCTCATTTGTACATGAATAAAACCTCAAACACCTTGTTGGAGATTTATTTTTCTAAGTCAACAGACTTTTCTAAAATAACACCGTAAAGTAATGTGCATAGAAGAGCAGTAATTTACAGTCAACTTGAAATGGCGTTTGGACAAAATATTTCAGATTACAAACAGAATATTCAACAATAATGACAACAACAAAAAGTGGGCGTAATAAGTCCGATGTGAATAGCATTGCCTCTTTTTCAAGTATATTGTTATAAGCTATTTTTGTTCTGTGTTTTGTTGTTTGATTAACATAAAAAACAAAAAAAGAAAAATCACCTACTACTCTAGACTGAATAACTTTTGTAAGTCTAATAAGGATTAACCTATGTTTCATGGCTGGTAGAAAATATTTATGGCTAGTACATTTTCTTAAGTCGTTGGCTACTGGCAAGAGTGGCAAAAAGTTAGTTTTAGAATTACAATAAAATTACAAAAGTACATAACAAAATTATTAAAATGTAAACTAAAATTATATAAATAATACTAAAATAACACTAACTATTTGGCTACTGGTTAACACTATTTATGCACTATTTCTGAGTTTACATTATAGAAATTTTGATTGCCATTTTTACTAGAACCCTTCAATCGAGCCCTATAAAGTGTGAATGGTTGGAATCCCAAGTGTTTGTTATAGTCCATGTTTGGTCTCTCTGATCTCCAAAAATTCAAAACCACAGCATAGTCTGGTTAATAAGTTATCAAAGAACTGAAATAAAGAATTAAATAGATTTAGAAAATATCTAAGCAACACGGAGGCATTCCTTAACCTCAGAAACTCCACTGATTTATCTTTCCGCTTAAACAACTAAAGGAAAAAAAAACTGACTAAAAATCATAATCTTGAAGCAATAAACAAACAGCTTTCGCTGGGAAAAAAGCCATGTTCTGTCGCATAACAACACTGCAACCTTCAATGAAGTGGCAGGATATCTGAGTGACACTTCGACTAATTAAAATTCCCAAATATCATCAGCCTGACAGCAATAGCTTTCGACTCCTCTGATGAGGGGCTGTACTAGAAAGGTCTTTCTGTATGAAAACCTGAAAAAAGATGCCTTCAGAAATCAATTGATCTATTAAAGTAACTGGGTCATTTAGAGATCTGAGCGCTGGTTTAATTGCCTGTAAAAAAAAAAAAAGGATAAGAAAATGTCATCGTGATGATTTGGCACCAGCCGAAGGATCAAGGGAAGACTAATTGTAAGTAATTTGGAAGTTAGGCCATGTTTCTTGCTCATTCAGTGTCTCTTATGAATAAATAAATATATTATTTATAAATAAGGTTATATATATAGGCTATATATATATATATATATATATATATAGAAAAGAGAGAGAGAGAGAGAGAGAGAGAGAGAGAGAGAGAGAGAGAGAGAGAGAGAGAGAGAGAGAGAGAGAGAGAGAGAGAGAGAGAGAGAGAGGTTATATACAAATAATGAGGTTTGGAGAAAAATAGGGAAAAAGTGTAAAAATTATATCTGGAATTTTTGTTAGAAATATAATTTTTTTTTTAATTAGTGGTGGGCATTTAATCTAGATTAATCTCACTGGAATCTTTGAATTAATCTAGATTAAAATGGCTCATTTGAATTCTGCCGAAGGCATTCAGAATATGTGTGCTACCCAAATAAAACTAAACTTAAGTCTTTGAGAACGGGTTTCTCAAGCCAGGTGGCTCCTGTTTCCAAAATGCATCAGAAACTGCTTGAGAAAGCTGTTCTACTATGATAATTGGTGATGAAAATAAATCATGTTCAATCAGATGTAATTGTGTTTACTAACTAACTGATAGAGATGTGCTTTTGGGCTTGCCTCGGTTGCACTCAAACATGGTAGTTTGACGACGACTCTTCCCCTGCGCTACATCAGTGCTTGGCCCGGTATCTACCGCATTAGCTAAGGGATGCTTTGCGTTTAGGTGGTACTTGAGACTGTCGGCTGAATGTGTGGAACGCTTTTCAGAGAAGATAAGGTAACTTATTTTAGCACAATTCACACCCAGCGGTAATTCAGGAAAATAAAATCTCCGAATGATCCACATGAAACTTTGCTTTTATGACCTTTTAACCTCGTGTCGATTTATTTTGGTTAATAGCTATGTGTGAGGGAGAGAGAGCAAGATGGTGAAGTCTTGTTTTTTACACTTTCGCCTGGCTCCGAAGCGAGAGAGTGCGCGCGCGCGACCGGGTCTCTCTCTCTGCTCGTTCTTTCGGTTTGTGCCCTGTCACAAGTGCAGCAGTTCATCTCATCAATCAAATAAGACTCTGGCGGGACAAAAATTCACTTTGGAGGGCGCTAAAAAAAATTCAATGCAGGAAAAACCTTGTTATTGCAAACAGGAAACAGCATAATTTGTCTCGTTTAGTAAAATAAAGCCAAGCTTTAGATCGTCTTTTCCACTCCATGTTTACCTCCTCTGCTCAAATCGCTTTGACATAACGAATGACGCACAGATGCGTATAGGATGTCACGCTATGGTGCCTGATAAAGGACAAAAGGGAAAGTTGTGAGTTTACGGTCTGTTTATTATGGCTGGGACTCAGAGCAGGAGCATCGATAAGAGGAATCGTTAACGTGGAGGGCATACAATATAGATGGTTCGTAAAACTTCTCGAGTGGAACAAGGTTTTCAATTGCCATCCCTACCCCCTACAGTGCAATTCGGCTAGGTATACATCCACGCTAAAATATCAAGGTGAAAGTCATCATAGCTTAGGTAGTATAGACCCAGCTCCCAACCCAACTTTGAGAATAGATTAACGGGGATATTTTTTTTATCGCCCGATAAGTGTCTCACGTTAACGCAGCACGTTAACGCCGATAACGGCCCACCACTAATATATATACTTTGCAAACAATACAATTAAAATTATTATGCAAATATATATTTATTAAAAAGATTCTTTATTTTAAGATGGTGTTTGAGTGTATATGTGTGCAAGGGCTGAACTGATTAGCATGCAATGAAGCTAAGATTTGATGTGTGCGTGCCTTCATCATGTTTGTGACCATGCCATTTGTAAGCTCACTCATGAATAATACCTTTCTAATTACCAGCTCCACTAAAAAGCGTAATTGATAAGAGAACATAATCAAACTGAATATCCGTGCGAGGGCCCCTCTTTGCACTCTGGGGCCCTCCATCTTACATTGTTATTCACACAGAGACTGCATTCATAAATCAAAACGTGAACTGACAATAATTTAGTCCATTTAGCCTCCCTTTCACTGCGTACCAAATAAATTTGCACTGATAAATCCAGAAATAGAGATGGAAGCAAATTATATTTATTTTGCAGCACTCGGGTAATTCCATTGAACATCTTAAAGTCAAAGGTTGAAAAAAGTCAGTCAGTATGTTAAAATGTGTTTACTTTTCACCACTAAACAGCCATTTGGATGCATACAGAGTATCTAAGTGCCTACATAAAGACCCATTTGCTCTTTTGCAGCACTTCTGAAGATGGAAAATTGGTATTATTGTTAAATTTGAACGACTTTGAGTCTTTAAATACAAGGGGGCTTCACTTACTCGCAGTCTCTCAACAGACACAGTAAGAGCAGCGCACGTCGACATAGACCACCCGTGGCAAGAGCTGATAATTCTCGGACCGGTAAACAGTGGAGTGTCCCAGTGCAGAGATTAAAGAGCGAAAAACTGTGTGAGAAGAGTGAGACTTGCACTGAGTACCACTTGAATAAATGAAGTAAACTCCAAACTGCAGTCGGCTTGATAGGAAAGTAGTGGAACTCACAATGCTATATCTAGGGATGCCCCCCCCCCCCCCCCCCTTTGTTTAAGCAAATGTATTTGTTGTCTATTTGCTCTATAACAGGCAAAACCGGCCTTAAAAAAAATCTCTAGCCATTTGAAAATATAGGCAACAACTGCATTTTAATCACGATCCAAACAAAGATGCTACACACATGTAACATGAGCATTTGTTTTTGATTTAAGATTGACGGTATAATTTCAAGATTTCAAGCAAAAAAAGAATGGTCTGACTTTAGATTTGTGAAATTATGCAACATAAAACATATCTGCACAAAACAAAAACAGCAGAAGGACTGAATGAAAATGCAATTTCACTCTGTGACAGTAGGTGGCGCTTATGGAACAGCAGCAATATAGTGATTTCTTGGTTACTGCTGTAAGCGCTTATAAACCCTAATTTTTAATTAGGCATTATACAGAGGAAAGAGGAAAAGAAAATAGCATCAAAAGTTTTCTGAAGACAGTCAGTTATGACTCCTCACCCCCAATTCAAAATATATATTTTCTTCCAATATTTCGAGCCTTGCGAACAGTGAGCTTGTTGAGCTTTTTTCAGTGTCTGCTAGCATGCCTCCTCTCCTCTTTCGGTCCTTCTTCAACGTGTTCCATCTCTGGCATGTGTTAACATCCTGTTTACAGACTTTATAATATTTCCACACACATTAAATTGGGGAAATTACTTCAATGCAGTTTGTTTGTAATCCGGAATAGAGACCAGCCAAAATAAACAAAAAACAATATTGTGGGTGATATTTATTTATTGCCGGTCAAACCAGTTCATCTCTAATATTATCCAAGTCAATCTTTCTTGCAATATCACATTCATCGGCCTTTGATTTAAAAATTACATTGATTTTCTCCAACTGACCTTGAGACATGGACAACTTTACTGTTCTCACCACAAACGTAATATATTAACTTCTTTATTTCTTAAAATGCCATTACATTATCACTTACTAGCCCTAAAACATCCATTCTGGGTCCATCTGTTCTCAATAGTTAATGTAGAATTATGACTTATGAATTATCAAGAAAAATTATGGCTGTCAATCAATTAAAAAAATCAGTTTAATTAGATAATATGCTGGCTAAATGAATCAAATGATTCATAACTGATTGTGTATGTCAATTTTTGCTCAGAAAAGCCCCTGATTGAAGATATTATTTTGACAGTAAACTAGAGTTATTGAAATTAACGAAGATATTACTTCGGCATGCAACTCCTGGCTGATTTTCAGCGACTTACACCATGAGCGACAGATTTTGAAGGAGCTGTGTCAAGTTTAAATACGTTCAGCTTTGAAAAGCACATCTTAAGACACATACATTGTGTATTTTTCCTCCAACTGCACTGTCTCAAGTATGAATTTTGCCTGCTCTCATGAACTAAATTGTTAACCCTAACCCTAAACTTAAGAACCCTAATTAAAATAAATATGACATTTAAGAAAAACTTAATCAGGTATCCTTCCAAAACCAACATCAAACCCTCTTTTCCCCATTCTTTTTTTCATAAACCCCTACTGGTCCAGATTTGGACCCGAGAGCAGCACTCGGATAAGAGTGGTCTCCATGGTAACCTCCAGCCTGGAGCATCGGTGTTGAGTATTGCATTAAGGGCGTCGGTTCAGGAGTTTAGGGAGCTGGTAATTCATTCGACAGCAACAGGGACTACACTACTGTGCGAGGTTAGACCCGTAATCCCTCCAAAGGAATACTACAGCTTTTGACAGCGAGGGACAGTGATGAGGGAAATAAACCGTGCCAACCACGCTTGAGCTGTGTATTGGAAATGGGGGGGCTGGAAGAGTGTAAGAACTTCACCAGTCACTTTACCCAGAGTTCACCCAAGGCGCCACAGACAAGAATTGATATTATTTCATGGAGGGTCTAAACGACACCAACATTAAAAAACAAACATAATATGACAGATAAGACCAGAAAGCTAGCTTAGGCCAGTTTATGATATTATCTTAAACTGGCCTAAGCTAGCTTTCTGGTCTTATCTGGTCTGTTGGCTTGTTTAGGGTACTTTTTGTTATAGGTCAGATTGGGAGACCATGCTAAAACCAGCAAACCAACGTTGGTTTGTTAAAGTCCCCCTGTGGTGAAAATCAAGCTTTTAATGTTGTTTACACGTGGTGTATTTAATATGCTTTAAGACAAACCATGTGTAAATTCATATGTCAGCACCATTGCTGAGTGTTTTCTTTTTAAAACTGCAGTGAACCAAAAACACGATTTGAAATCGCCAGTGTTTCTTACATCACATACTACCTTTTAACCAATCACGTCAATGTGCGGGGGGGCTTTAGCATATCATTAACTATGCTGTGAAGCAGGGGTCTAAAGAGAAGCAAGGTTATCCCGTTATCTTTTGATTTGAAAAATCGGGTACATTTAGCAATATAGCGAGTGAATTGTTATCACAATTTTTTTTCTTTTGTCAAATCAACTAATCTCCATTGTATTAACTCAATTTTTTAGGCACCCAGATTACTTACTTTACACTGTAAAAAAATATTGTTGATTTTGCTTAAAGTTGACAGAGTGGATCAGGTACTCTGAGCTTGTGTGATTGTGTGGAGGCGGGGCTAATTTGGGTATTCATAGAACCACGTATACTAAATGAAGCAAGGGTGTAGAGTAACATTCAAGCTATTTTACGGCATGACACACACACACACACACACACACACACACACACACACACACACACACACACACACACACACACACACACACACACACACACACACACACACACACACACACACACACACACACACAAGTCACAGGGGAAAAAAACATTTAAATATGTCATTTTGGTGATCAAAGAGTTCTAACCACCATCTTACAGATACCCAAAACATACACGGAACAAACAAAGCAAAAGCAATAAATAACTTTGGTGTTATGGTGGTATTGATTATTGAGAGAAATGCCTTTACAGCTCATTGATTTAACTTCTCAGCAGCTATTAATCATGCATAAGAGATTTTACTTCTGTCTGCATCCAAACTGTCATCAGTCGTCTCTCTTAAGCTTGTGGTCAACATTTAATTAGAACCTAAATGCTGGTCAACATCAGACGGGAAGTTCATCGATCATATCAGAATAATTCTGTAGTCATTTCCACCTTGAAAGCTATGGAAGCGTGAGACAAATATAAACATTTAAAGCTGTTTAAATTTTTCAATAAGCAAGGATATGTGAATTTATATGTTTAGCTTGTATGAAAATGGCATGTATAGTAAACATCTTCTGAAAGCTATTGTGTGCCTTTTGCCGTAATGGAAACGATTATTAGACCGCACACATCGACAACAAACCCATTAGAATACCCACATATTTTGACTAATGGATTTCAATGACTTTTCCAGTTGTTTGAGATTACAAGACAAGGATTTTTAAATATCATTTTTATAGAGATTACACTCAAAAAGAGCAACTAGCTGAAGAAATATTTTACACTTGTTATTACAACTAAAAACAATATTTTTATACATGCATAATATCCTGCTATTTCTAGGTTTCCATGACTGTGAAAGAGGCAACCCATACACATACACTTAAAATGTACCCAGAATAAATAAATAAATATATATATATATATATATATATATATTAATAAAACAAAGTTTTTGCATACCTTCATTGTCTTTAATTGTAAAGTTGGGGTTGGCTGGAACTCCTCCGGGAAAGGAGAAGGAAAATCCTTTTCCATTGGCAAAATCATCTTTATCCACAGCAGTGATTGTCTGAATGACCTGCCGTCAACAGAACAAAATCAGGAAAGACATCGGTGAGAAACGCTTTCATGCCCATCTGGCATGGTTCGTGAACTTTCTTAGCTTATCTTTAGCTTTTTTTGGTCTCTCTGGTGAAGGTGGTCTTGCTAGTTATGATGCCTAAATTGCATGTATAGATTCCACCAGTATCACATGCGGGAAACAGAAGTCTAATTCAGCAGGGTTCAGAAGCTCAGGTTATAGTTTTGCTTCATTCTTTCTGTTTTTTTCATTCTCTTTCTCTCATCTCAGAGTGAACTTCTGAAATCTCTGCTGGCATCTCAGCAGCTCCAGGAAGCTGAGTGCTTTGTGCATCAAAACTAGCAGGTTTGTTGGTCTGAGTTGTCCTGGCAACCCAACAGGCATTTGATTCCTTGAGTGTGGTCCATTATGAGCTGCACACCCCTCTGCCGTACTCCCTGCAAAGAGCAAAACCTTCCAACTGAAGAGGTTCAGAGCGAAGGAGACCTTAATTGGATCATTTATCGCTGGTGTGAAACCAAAAATGATAAACGAACTTCACAATGAAATTTGTAAAGTGAATGCCTATAAATTACTGTAAAATTTTTCTGAATAATTTTGTTTTTATATTAATGTCAGTATGTTGTTATTATTTAAAAAAATAAGTGAGACAAAAAGGTTTCCCAAACCAGGTAGTCCCGCACTAAATCCACACCATTGGTTGTCATTGTCAATTGTTTTACTATGATATAAATGAATTCAGTGTCATATGATCCTTGAGAAATCATTCTAATATTTTGATTTGGAGTTATTGTTATCATTGATGAAAACAGTTGTGCAGCTTAATATGATAGTGGAAACTGTGATAGACTACTGAGATACACTAATAACCATTATAAAAATTAGACACAAATAATAACTGATAATAAGTGAGCAACAATCAGTATATTAGAATGATATGTGGATGATCGTGTGACATTGAAGAATACAAACACTTCAGCTTTGAAACCTGAGGAAACTGGAGCAATTTGTCAAGTCCTAATTTCTCCTCTCTTTATCAAATGAAACTTGCACAGTTCACTCAGAAAACTATTTCACTTTATTTAAACAATTCATTTCTATTTAACACCACTGTATCAGGTTTAAGCTTCAACTGTGATTGTTTCATGTTAAATTGACTTGAAACAGTTATTCTTTGACTTGATGTTTTCATTTTGAAATAAAGTGACCCAATCAAACAGGACTTTCACTTCCCATCATGCTTTGCAAATGTTGAAATAAAGTGCTATTTTATGCATTATTTTAGCAAGATGAGAAAATGGAGAGACTTGTTAATGTTTTATTTTGTCGGGTTTTAGAAGTTTCTGTTGTGTTAGTGGTTTCGTGGGTTACCATTGTGGTGAAGTGTTGAGCTTGTGCAGGGTTAATGACCTGCTAACAATAATTTAAATTGCTTTAATAATAAAGTAACTACTATGGTATTGCTCTGAATGAAACTAGTATGTATAACAAAAAGCTAATTTAGTATCACAGGACTAAACACAAAGTATTCATTTCTTGGGTTCTATTGGGTTTTACTTGTTTCATGTTCTGCCAAAGAGCTATTTTTTTGAGTGTATAAAGTATGTTAAAATGCTTCCTCCTATCTAGGCAACAGGCATATATGCAGACAACTGTAAAGTAAACCATCTGTATGTTGATTTTGTCAAAAAATCGAAAAAAATCTAAGATTTTCTCTGTTCTACTCAGCAACACCTTCTCAACCAATGATGTGTTTAGGGGTGGGTCGATGTATTTTTACAACCAATGGCAGATGGGGGAGGAGTTTACGATAATCTTTATGTTGGTAAAGTCAGTTTGGTGATGCTAGTGGTGCAGAAAAAAACACATTACACTTTTAAAACACATGAAAAGTGCACAGAAGCACTTTAATGTGGTACTCCCATAATGTAGTGTGGATAATTTAGTAACTGAATGTACTGTTTAATGTTGGAAACACAGGGGATATTAAAATGGACTTGACCTCATCTGTCCTTTATTTTCTCTCACTCTCATCCCTCTCTTTCTTTGGGCCACTGGTGAAAAACAGCTTTTCAAAATTAAATGGAAAAGTGTGGGTAGGAAAATAGGAGTGTGCTTTAGTGAGTCAGAGCTGTCACGCTTTGTTGATCAGATTTTTATTCTCATTGAGAGATGATTAGCATTTCCATAACCCCCTTCCATTTTTCTATTTCAGCCCCTCTAAATATTCACGCTTTCTCTCTTTTCCAAACCATATATGGCAGGGAACTGTGGCGGTCCTTAAATGAATTTTCTGGGCAGGCTGATATTGTAAATCCATATTGATCAGACCCATAATATAATCTTTCAGATGACAGACTTAACATTTGTCAGTACAGTAACTACTACATTTTTAATCACTGCACAAACAAATACAAAATGCATATTTGTGAATTACATGCATATACATTACGCTCATTAGTAAATAAACTGATTAAAACAACAGTTAGTTTATGGCTTTAACTGATACGTTTATTTTGAATGCATTTTTGTGGACTCAGCCTCCTTTGACGGGCCGCCACTGACAAGAAATGGTGTCAGAGAGAAAGTGAGACAGAGAAACAGTTCGGCTGTTGTGGGACTTGCCTGTCCTGCTCTGGTGCTTTCGCAGATGATGATTTCATCTTCTGTGTTGATCTTCGGAGGATTGTCGTTCACATCCAGAACCTGCACTGTAACGGGCACGTGGCTCTGAAGACTGGGGTTGTCTGAAAACAAACGGAAACATTACAGGATGTGTTAAAAACATCAGACGGCTTATGTGAAAGAACATTCGAGTTAATGAAGATCCATCTATCCGTTAAATCATTAACACATTCAATCACCAATCTATGCCTTTATTAATACATTCATTCCATCCATGGTGCATTTCAAACGAAAATCAAATCTTTCTTGTGATAATTCCAATTCGTAAGAAATGAATTTGATACAAATATGGTAACACTTTAGTTTAGCGTCCAATTCACACTGCATATTACTCGGATATTGGCTGTTTATTAGTACTTACAAAGCACATAATGTCTTATTCTGCATGACCTTATTCTACATCCCTACTCCTACCCAATACCTACACTTAACAATTACCTAACTATTAATAAGCAGTAATTAAAAGTTTATTGTGGCAAAAGTCATTGTTAATAGTTAGTTAATAGTGAGATTTGGACCCTAATCTAAAGTGTGTCCATTTTTGTTTTTTAATAAAAAATGTATAATGTTTTTATGTTTTGAGAGACTTCTTATAAAGATAGTTCTTAAGATATTAGCAGGTATTAACGTTTTTCACATTGTTTCAATTGAATTTGATTGGAAATCTATAGAAAACTATATTAAAATAACTATATAATTTTTTTTTAAAAGAGATCTATTTTAAAGAGATCTGTGAGTAGTAAATTCTTCTTAGTAGTTGAAAGCATTATACAAATTAGCGAGCTATTTAATTAAACACAAGGATCAGGGGATTGTAAAATTTTATAAATTAAAGTAGGTGCAATTATTTAAAAATCTGCAGGGTTCCATGTGGACATTAATGAACTAGAATATATACTATTGCTGAATCAAATTAAATTATATGCAATGGCAATGACTAATTCAAATTTGATTAACACACTCAGGTTATGCAAACTCCTAGCATTCTGTCTCAAAAGAACACATATCTAAACTGTAATCTCTAAAAGACAGGTAAATTTGCATGCAGCCCTTGATCCCTGGGTGGGATTCGGCTAATTTTGTTTACAAATTGGCCAAATCATCTAATAGCAATTCTCAGAGTGAGTCGGACCCATACTGATTTAATTAATTTGAATCAAAACACTATAAATGCAAAAATGCTAAATTAACAAGACATTATAATGCTCCTAAATTAAAAACAGGTCCACAGCAAGGATGTCAAATATTCTGCACAATTATAGGTTGAGTAATTAACAAGATAAATTAGATTCAGTTAGGGTCTTTTACTTAGCATCTTTTAGACTCTAGTTTTTGATGAACTAATGTTTTTTTCTTTAAAAAAACATACTTTTGTATTTTTTACCAAAGCGTGCATAGACAGACAGACAGACAGACAAATAGATAGATAGATAGATTACTGCTTTTCAGAATTCATTTCAAACCATCTTTAGCTTCTGCCTCCCATTTGCCTTTTAAATCACTTGCGGTCTTTCTCTCGCTCCCCCTCTTTCTCTTGTTCGTTACATATGCATAGTTATTTTATACTGTACATCATCTGCATGCGTTCTCTCCTCACCGCTGCTGTGTGAAGTATTTCATTGAGAATGCGAGGGAGTAACAGCCTATTAAAGTTTCTTGGGCTTGTGTTGTGCTCGGCGTGTGCAGTGTTTATTATTAGATGACTTCATGCATGTGTTTCACAATGCTTTCTAGTTTTCTAGCGTGCATGAGTTCTGTTCGTCCTGTTCCGACACCTAAACTGCGTGCAGGATATCTTCTCATTATAAACAGGAAAAAGGATCAAATGGTGGTAGTAGGCTTTTTTCTGATGAATAACACCTCTTTGTTCCCTCTATATATTTCCAGGAAGTTACTATGTTGGCGTATAGAGTTGATCATAAGGGAAATAAATCCTAAAAAAGAGAGACCTTCCGTGAGATGTATGCCGTGGGATTTCAACTTTGTGATCTCAATTTTTTTTTTAAATAATTGTGTTTAAAAGGAGAAAAGAGCACAGCAGTGACCACCTACTCCTCGCACTCCACTGTGAATGATGTAATCAAGTCAATTTACTTCCACATTCAAACTATTTGTATACAGTATATCTGACATTTTTAATGCACTTAAATTGTTTGTAATTCAACAGTTTTAGATTGTATCTTTGTTCTTGATTTGTTCAGTGCTTCATGAGGCAAGTAGTTTGTCCTCATATAAAATATGTTATATAAAAGAATTTACACAGTCTTGTACCTTTACCTTTTTTTCCAATATTCAAATATTATTTTCTTAAAATCGAAGTTTGTAATGTTGTGATTCATCTTAGAGCTGGTTGGTTTGGTTCTTATAGAAACTTTGTGAAATGCAGAACCAAACCAATAGAAAAATTGTTATGTGAGCGTAGGCTGTGTAAAATCTGGCAAAAAGGAGCCAGATCTATCAGTTTTATAACTGAATATTCATGCACCACAATGAAAAGTAGCTGATAAAATAGCATGATTTCTGTCAACGGCACTGCTACTGTTAAGTGAAATAAACATGCGTATAATTGCAGAGGTGTCTTATAAGTGTACAGGCCAAGTGAGTTCCTCTCCCTCGTCATACTCACTAACAAGCACTCTAACATCAATTCCCACCCACAGCGTGACTAGAAATTACCATTTCTCAGAATGAAGCCTTTAATGGCAAGCCACTGCCAAGGCAACAAACAACACACCATTAGTTAAGAAAAAAAAGGACTTTTACTCCCTTCGGTGTATATTTGATTGCATACAACAACACAAACACATCAAAATAACTTCAAGAGTTTATGTTCTGTCATTGTGCTTACTTACTTTTTGGCATGTTTGTTCTTTATTTACTTAGGGTGTGTTCACACTTGTAGTCCGGTTTGCTTGGTTCGGACCAAACAAACTAAAAAACTAAGTCCTGGTCAGCTTAGTGTTCACGTTGGCATTTTGACACCAAACCTAAAGGCCGTGTAAAGATCACCAGTGAGAGTGCCATCAGAGGGCACTCCACCACGGACTTTACCACACATCCACAGACTCCATTCCCCATAATCCTTTGCTCAGACTAATCATCAATTATCACATTCACCTGTGTCTCATCCTGTTTACTCACCCTATATAAGCCTGGTTCTTTCTGTCATTGCCTGCAAAGTCTTGTTTAGTGTTTGTACTGCAATTGAGCGTTCTGTCTGTTTTTTTCCCCCTGTGTTACTGGTTTTCTCGATTCTCTGGCTGTTCCCTCGGATTTCTCTCTTTGCCTCAGCCCTTAACTGCTATTGTTTGGATTGTTTGCTTGTGTATGACCCTTGCCTGGATTTGGATTACGATTGTGGCCAACCCTTTAAATAAACTGCATTTGCATCCTCAACCATCTTGTCTCAGAGCAGAAGGTGACAGACAGGGATATGTTCTCAACCTGATTGGTCGGCTTTTTTAAAGTGTATTTCACAACGGAACTTACCGAACTGTACTGTACAGAACTATGATGAGGAAAAACTGTTATGCTTGAGGGTCGCATCTTGTGACATCATGTCCTGTTTTTGGTTCGTTTACATGACTTTGGTCCATGTTGCGTTCATTTTCCATTTGAACTGCATCAGTTCTTTTGAAAGCGGATCGGGACTCATTTTTTCAGCGTCTCGGTCTGCTTGTTTGGTGTCACCAGAGTTCAGATGGCAGCGTTCATGGTTATTCAAATGAGTTTCTTTTAATCTGACCAAAAATGCCAAGTGAGAACACACCCTTAGATAAATATTTTCTGCACTTTCATAGCTCAGAAAAATTTCCACGGATGTATATATATATATATATATATATATATATATATATATATATATATATATATATATATATATATATATATAAAAAAGAAATTCTTTGAGATAAATAAAAGGATAGCTCAGATAATGTAGTCATAAAATATGTACCTTGAGTGCACTTTAAGTCGCTTTGGGTAAAAGTGTCAAATGTTTATACAGAAATGTTGTTGAACAAATCTGAGCACAGTTTGAGACATAGTTAAGCACTTTTCTGAGGCTCTAGTGGAGAAAAATGTACATCTCTGAGCAGCAGACTTGCGTAAAAGTCTCCATTTGATCTCATCACTGTCTAGGGAAAATAACTGATATATTAAAGTGATCTCATTTTTCATTCACATGCTGGAATATCATTATCATATAGAAGACTGAATGTGTGTCATTCGTGCTGGGTGTAAGGGTAATTACTGTGATACAATCTACAGCAGAAGAGTCACGGGACTCCATTTATATTACTTCCAGTGATTTTAATCATCTCAGAGATTATACACTCCAAATAAGGTCCCTGTTCGGATTGTAAATATTACAATCTTTGCTTGTTTTTGATCTCTTGCATGAGTGGCTTCTTTAAAGGGATAGTTCACCCAAAATAAAATTTCTGTCATCATTTACTCACTCTCGTTTTGTTTCAAACATGTGTAACACAAAAGGCAAATCTTTAAAGATTGTGCTGATTGCTCTTTTTCCATGCAATTACAAAGCATCAAAAAGGGCATAAACGCATCATAGTACAATCAGTGATCTATACGGCAAGTCTTACGAAAGCATTAGATGAGCTTTGTGGAAGGAAAATCTTGAGATTTACACTCTTTAGCATTTTAACGAGTTTAAAAGAGTAGCGACGTAAAATCTCTGAATGAATCATTCTTTTGATTCAGAACCTTCAACGAATCTGGAACAGAACAAAATAAATCTGAAAGATTCAATTATAAATCAGACTGAACTGGTTCTCAAATTCAACTGAATCAATGATCTGGTCACAGCAATTAACAGCTCAGTGGAAGGGTTTATGAGTGCAACATCTTCCATGTAGAGAATATATTGCACAAGCCGTATGGACTCCCTTTTAAGGATCTTCTACATTGTTTCTGCTTCTGTTTTGAAGCTTGAAAGCTTTGGCCCTCATTCCTTTAAATTGCATGGAAAGAACCAACAATCAGCAGTCTTTAGTTTTCCCCTTTCTCAGAAAAAAACAAACTCATACGGGTTTGGAACAACATGAGGTTGAGTAAATAATTTTCATTTCTGAGCAAACAATTCCTTAAGTGGTCATAGGTGCGATCTCTGACTATAACAGACTTGCGAGGTTGATTTCACAGCAGCGAGAGGGCAAGTGATTTTTAAAGCGAGAAAATGAACGGCAGTCCGTTTCTCATGAGTGCACGAGGCGTTTTCATGAGCCGTTTATTGCCGAGACTTGTCTTGGAAAACTAATTCCCAAGTTATTAAAGTGATGGACCAGCTACCAGCATGGCTTCTGGTAGTACCCACCCTCCTCTGTTGCCATGACAGTGATGTTGTGCCAGGGCGTGTCCTCGCGGTCCAAGAGCTGAGTCGTTCTAATGACTCCACTGATGGATTCAATATCGAAATACACCTCTTTGTCTTCACTGCGATCGATGAAATACCTAAATAAAGAAGAGAGAGCATGAATACTGCATGAGCCTTTCCGCCTTTCACCCGTCTTCATCATAGCTGTGGCATTAATAGCAAAAACAGCAGGGATATGCATGATTATAAGAGAGATAGTATTGCTGTACATGGCTTGGTCCTGAAACCCTGCCAATTTCACATGTGGCATGACTTACGGCGGGGATACTCGACAAAGCTCAGCCTAAAGGGCCATTTTACTCATTTATATAGTAATTATTTTATATTTTACTGAACAAAAGCTTATTTCAGAGTAATTATACATCATGCCACCCAGCTCTATGACAGATCACTGTAGAAATACAGAGTGGAATATATAATGTAAAAAAACACAGTGACTTAATGGAAAGCTGAAAGGTAAAGATGGAACATTGTAAGAGATTCATTAATTCAAAAGAATAATGCACTAAATACAAGAGTTCTTTTCACAGTTTTTAATTAAATTAGCTTACATTACATTTGTCGGACAAAATGCGCATTGTATTGAGCATTAATATTGTCTTAAAACTCTCATTTTGTTCATATGATTACTCTAAATGATCGATCACCCTGTTAGACACCAAACAGGTCATTTTCAGTGAGATTTATGAGTGGTTTTAGGTATATACGCAGATGTGTATTAATATTCCAGTTAAAATGACACAGTGAATCAGAGCTATTTAGATAACAACAGACCTGGCAGAACCTAAATTATAAAAGGAAGAAGAAGAAAAGTAAAAACTGCAAGGAGAAAATTTGTGAGAAGAAGCATTAGTTGGACATAATTAACAAATCCTCAAGTGACATGCTTGGTAGAGACTCTCAAAAGACTGTCAGAGTCTCTTTCCAAGTATGAATGTGAAATTAAACCACATTTGCATTTCCTGAAGAAAATACTAGAGTGTGCAAGGCAGCCGAAAATTAGTGCTAACATTTTATGTAAGCTTATAATTCTAGATTTGGTTCAGGATACAGCAGTTCGTTTTTGACTTTGGTTCTGCTGTTTTGCTTTTATATAATAATATATAATATATATATATATATATATATATATATATATATATATATATATATATATATATATATATATATATATAAATATTAGGGGTGTAACGGTACACAGAAGTCACGGTTCGTTACATACATCGGCCACCAAGTTTATAATGATATTTGCAACGGAAGTGAATCAATCAAAACTAACTTAGTTTAACAATAACTTTATTCTAGAGCTTCTGTAAAGCCAAAACAATCTCTATTACTGTAATTTCCTAGTATCACTTTAAAGCTGCTTTGAAACAATCTATATTGTTAAAAGTGCTGTATAAATGAAGGTGCTCCGACTTGACTTCGCCACCCAGCATCCCTTTGCTTGCGAAAAAAAAGAAGAAGAAAAAACCTGCTTAAGTGCTCTAAAAAATATTTGTTTAGCTTTTATTATGTTAACTTGGAAGAAATATATGAAACACAAAGATGTCTCTGCAAAACCCAAAACATCACCCTAAAATCTCTGTTAATTCAATACCAGGGTGTCCACTGTGAAGAATATGCCTTTAAAAAACATTTTCACTGCAGCATCTCATGAGACAAAATCTTTTACAAGATATATGATAATGATCAGATGCATCATTATAATGGTTAGGAGAAAAACTAAGGAGATAACAGTGACCTTGCTTATTTTTCCATAAAGCTAATGCTGATTCTCAAACTTCAATGCCATTTTATTTGTATGCTAATGGTTACATACTGCTGTATAAATTCTTGTACGGAAATGAAATGCTGTTTTTTATGGGAAATGCAGATTAAAATCGGAAGAGCAGAAACGCAATAAATGGACTGAAAAAAAAATTAAATGTGCTATCCTTCAACACAAACTAAAAAAAAAGAGATCAGGGATTATTTATGAGACTTTTCTCTTGTTTTCTCTTATGTATTTTATTTATCTATTTATCACATCGATAAATGCTGATGTAAAAGCCGTTCGCGTGAAACCGATGATCTCACTCACATCAACCAATGAGAATCCCAGCATTTGCATGACCGTGAGAGTTATGGCCCCTCCGTCACACATGGACTGTGAAGGTTCATTCAAAGATGGCTTGAAAACACACATCCTCAACCCACTAGTAGAGAGAGATGCTAATAAACCATAGAGGGTCATATCTCATTACCACAAGAAAATGTGCACCGTCCTTGAATGCATGAGACATGAGAGAAAAATAACAATAAGGATTTTACACTTTATGCATTTTACTGCCGGTGAAAGGAGCATTCTGACATTTTATTTTTCATTCCATTGTTCACTGGCCTGTCATTCAAATTGTTATTTTCATCATGTTCTGTAGACTATGATGAGCACAACCTTTAATATTAAGAATACTCCATTTATTTTGTTTACTAGAATTTCTTACATACATAATATGATTCTTCTGGACTTTACGCATTAGGTTATGTTGCATTCTTATTTTTTTCATAAATCATCACTGTTTGTCACCCTTTACGTCTGTCTGTGGGTTTTGCCAATATTAAACCCATGAAAAGTATTAAAATGAGCTTGTGAATAAACCTTGGACGTCTATTGGATCCTCAAATTTCTTTTTTTTTTTAGACCATCTCTGCTTGTTTGCAAGGCAAGGATAAATAAAGAGCTGGTTGTTTGAATAAGCACAGTGTTTTCTTTACTCAAGAAACACTATACTGTATATAAAGGCTGAAGTTTTATGTATTTGAGGAGCAGAGAAGGTCAAAGTCATGGCCAATACTATGCGTAGCACTTCACCCTTAATAACATGAGATTTTGGCAACATTAGATTAAAAAAACAACAACAAAGAAACTGAGTGTCTACATAGCTATAATACATTGAATAACCTTTAAGCTGATGAAAATGATAAAGTTCTAATGATAAAGAAAACACATATGTTTGACATTCACTGGTCAAAAACCTTTAAACTTATATTTAGATTTGTTCAAATGTTAATAATATAACGATAAACA
Organism: Siphateles boraxobius; assembly: GCF_051911475.1. NCBI lineage: Eukaryota > Metazoa > Chordata > Actinopteri > Cypriniformes > Leuciscidae > Siphateles > Siphateles boraxobius. Next base: position 2,376,380 of record NW_027509097.1, read on the forward strand.
TAAGTGTCTGACCATATTTTAAAGTCACAATTGTTTAATTAAACAGTGTTTAGTTGTATAATAATAATAATAATTTCCATTTCCTGAAAAAAAGCAGTTTTGGATATAAAAGGTTTATGCTCGTCAGTGACGATATTTCACATTGTTCATACTTTACCGCGGTTTAGTAATTAATCCTGGGTAGATCGATTTTCATATTTCTCATATGCATTTGTAAACCCAGAGTGGATATTGTTATTTGCATACTTATATACCATTGATCAGTCAAGCACAGAGCCACCATCAACGTTTTAGCAACTGCTTTTGTGCCATTTTAAAACTGCCTTGTCAATAGATGATTCTATATCTGAATATATTCAATAAAATCTTTTTGTAATTGTGAGTGACTATTGTGTTAAAATATTTAATTTAATTTCAGAATAATTTCATAAAGTATAATGTATTAAATAAAATATGTAGAAGCCAGTGGAATTCAGTGTTTCTGGTAAACACGTTATCAATATATTGTGGCACTAGCCAATATAAATGAAGTTTATAATTATAATATTTCCAGTATTTTTATATTATGCATTATTTATATGTATTATATATATATATATATATATATATATATATATATATATATATATATATATATATATATATACATATATATATATATATATATATATATACACACTCACCTAAAGGATTATTAGGAACACCTGTTCAATGTTTCATTAATGCAATTATCTAATCAACCAATCACATGGCAGTTGCTTCAATGCATTTAGGGGTGTGGTCCTGGTCAAGACAATCTCCTGAACTCCAAACTGAATGTCAGAATGGGAAAGAAAGGTGGTTTAAGCAATTTTGAGCGTGGCATGGTTGTTGGTGCCAGACGGGCTGGTCTGAGTATTTCACAATCTGCTCAGTTACTGGGATTTTCATGCACAACCATTTCTAGGGTTTACAAAGAATGGTGTGAAAAGGGAAAAAATATCCAGTATGCGGCAGTCCTGTGGGCGAAAATGCCGTGTTGATGCTAGAGGTAAGAGGAGAATGGGCCGACTGATTCAAGCTGATAGAAGAGCAACTTTGACTGAAATAACCACTCGTCACAACCGAGGTATGCAGCAAAGCATTTGTGAAGCCACAACACGCACAACTTTGAGGCGGATGGGCTACAACAACAGAAGACTCCACCGGGTACCACTCATCTCTACTACAAATAGGAAAAAGAGGCTACAATTTGCAAGAGCTCACCAAAATTGGACAGTTGAAGACTGGAAAAATGTTGCATGGTCTGATGAGTCTCGATTACTGTTGAGACATTCAGATGGTAGAGTCAGAATTTTGTGTAAACAGAATGAGAACATGGATCCATCATGCCTTGTTACCACTGTGCAGGCTGGTGGTGGTGGTGTAATGGTGTGGTGGATGTTTTCTTGGCACACTTTAGGCCCCTTAGTGCCAATTGGGCATCACTTAAATGCCACGGCCTACCTGAGCATTGTTTCTGACCATGTCCATCCCTTTATGGCCACCATGTACCCTTCCTCTGATGGCTACTTCCAGCAGGATAATGCACCATGTCACAAAGCTCGAATCATTTCAAATTGGTTTCTTGAACATGACAATGAGTTCACTGTACTAAAATGGCCCCCACAGTCATCAGATCTCAACCCAATAAAGCATCTTTGGGATGTGGTGGAACGGAAGCTTCGTGCCCTGGATGTGCATCCCACAAATCTCCATCAACTGCAAGATGCTATCCTATCAATATGGGCCAACATTTCTAAAGAATGCTTTCAGCACCTTGTTGAATCAATGCCACGTAGAATTAAGGCAGTTCTGAAGGCAAAAGGGGTCAAACACAGTATTAGTATGGTGTTCCTAATAATCCTTTAGGTGAGTGTATATGTCACTTCATTTATATTGCCCAGTGCCACAATATATTGATAATGTGTTTACCAGAAACACTGAATTCCATTGGCTTCTTTAGGCAAGCAGCATGATATCAGTGCACACCTCTCTTTTATTAAAGTGTGTGGAGGTAATTGAGCCTTTGGCAGCAGTGTTTTACTAACATGCTAACATGGGGTGCCTTAACTGCTCCAATTAACATTATCCTCCATAATAAAAAAAAGAGAGGGAGAGAGAGAGAGAGAGAGAGAGAGAGAGAGAGAGAGAGAGAGAGAGAGAGAGAGAAAGATCTGTGTATGTCATATCAACTCAATGTCATCTTATTAAATTCGACCTTTACAGAGATATGTGAGAAATGGGAGGGCATAACAGAGAGAGAGAGAGAGAGAGAGAGAGAGAGAGAGAGAGAGAGAGAGAGAGAGAGAGAGAGACAGAGAGAGAGAGAGAGAGAGAGAGAGAGAGAGAGAGAGAGAGAGAGAGAGAGAGAGAGAGAGAGAGAGAGAGAGAGAGAGAGAGAGAGAGAGAGAGAGAGAGAGAGAGAGAAAGAGAAATGTCGGATTATTTTGCTATATCATGGCATATTTTGAGCAAATCATTATTTTTAATTTACTAAAATCTTGCTAGTGCAAATTCTAACAAAATTTGTTATGTGTTTTGTAGGCATAGGCTATTGCTGGCGATATACAAATAGCCACATATACTAACATTTTTGATAATATTAATTTAATAAGTATACCCACAAGAGATGCACGGATGGGCTATTATTTCATTCGCAACCGCATCACAAAACTCATCATTTGTCCGCCATCCATCTGCACTGATGTTTTTTGATCAATTTCAAAGCCATCCGCTGACTGTTTTAAGGTCTCTGGGTGATGCAGAGGATACGGAGGAAGGTGTTTAGAAATGATACGGATGTACTTTTCGGATGTAGGTAACAATATTTAACAATGTATTTTTTTTTTTTTTCATTTGATTGGTTCAACCGCCACCCGCCTGAATTTAATTTAAATACTATTTTTCGTCACGTCATCTGCCTGAACCGTGGTTTACACGTGGCTGTAACCGCCAACCGCAGATCTCTAATACCCACCTTAATAATAATATTTATAAGATTATATTACAATGCATGTACTGTAATAATTGTACAAAGTTATTTAATGTTAGTATTTGGGTGATAACATGACATTTTTACAAAATAGTATGTATATCAAGAAAAGCAATTTCAGTAATTAGCTAAATATGTAGTTATATATATATATATAAGAATAATAAAAAACATTATTATTATTATTATTATTATAATTAGGATGAATCACAATAGTCGTCTAATCGACTATATACATCAGGACAATACATTGTGTGACATTATGGCCTGTGTATAATTACCGGTCGAAGTGTTATTTTAACCCTTTACATCTTCTTACCTGACAGGGCTGTTTTTGCTGTCTGGGTCTCTCGCTGTGACGGCTCCCACTTCACTTCCAACCTTTGCGTTCTCGTACACCTCCAAAATGTAATAATCCAGTGAGAAAACTGGTGTCTCATCCACGTCTCCGACTGTGATCTTGAGGGTGGCATCATCTTTGAATGAGCCCAGATAGGACAAGCGTGGGTCCAGGTGTGTGTTCTCTGCAGCGATGTGAAGGCTGTACTGCTTCTTCTTTTCGTAATTCAGTTGCTGAGAAGAAAAAACAGGAAACTTAGGGTGTGTTCACACTTGTCAGGTTTGGTTCCATTAAAACGAACTCAGGTGTGATTGCTCTGTTAGTGCGGTTCATTTAAATAAGTGTGAACGCTGCCATATGAACCCTGGTGCGCACCAAACAGGTGAAATGAGAAAGTTGGGTCTCGGTTCGCTTTCAAACTAACTCTGGTGCGGTTAGCCTAAAATATAAACGGAACAAAGACATCTAAACTAACCAAACACAAGACGTGATGTCACCAGATGCGACCCTCGATAATTATAATGCTTAAGAATACTTGTTTTTTTCTCCTCATTGGAGCTATGTTGTCCATCACAGCTCAGTACTGGCGTCAGAAATGCCGTCTCCATGCAGATCTTCGTTTGTGTGTGACGGAGGGATTCCCACCTCTGTTTTGAATCCTTTACACATTTCATAAGATCTTTCACGAGTTGTCAGCTCCATCATACACCATCATATGTAGCTACGGACATACAGTGAGCACATTTAGCCCAGCACAGCATTGGTTTGGATGTATGGTAAGTTCTTTCGCAAAATCTAAAAAGTCTCTTTTGTATCATTAAGTTTGGTCTCAAAAATAGACAGTGTGAACACAAACCGAACAAGGTCTAAATGTATCATTTTATTTTTTGGTCCGTACCAAAAGAACTTAGAGAACCGTACTACAAGTGTGAACTGGATTACAGATATACACAATATTTTGCTTTCAGTCAGTCAGTTTTAGCCACTTTCTTGGTGGCTTCTAGCAGTTTCAAGTACTCCAAAAAGTTATGAACTGAGATTATATTGAGGTCAGTCTTTTTTGCTTCCGGAGCACAGAAGCTAAATCGCTCTCTAGATGGGGTCACGTCTGTAAACACCATGAAACCTACCCGACCTTCACCTCCCGTCTCGTCGGACAGATCTGGCAGGCATTTATTTACAAGATTGGCTTTAGGAAAACTCAGTATTCACTGGATTCACAGATTTCTGACCCCCAGGACTGAGTGTGGAATTGAAGAAGCTCGGAATACAGAAAAGAGACCATTAATGAGCATCTGAGCCATGAAGAGTGCCAGACGTCTGCTTGACCTACAGTAGTCAGGATGGATCGATTATATATATATATTTGTCAGTGTATCCGTGTAATTTCAGAGTCTGCAGCTTCAGATTTAGTGCTATTTTGACAACATCTTGACTGGTTTAATTATACCATCCTTTTTCGTTCTTATGTTGAAGACAAACACTCAAGTGATAAGTGTGGAAAAAAAACATACTGCAATCTGGATGTTATTTAAATTTCATGACTGCAACTTTCCCTTAGATTTTTGTATTTAGCTCTTTGTTTGTCATGTCTCTGTTGGCTCTGCAGTCTAAATAAAGAGACATTCACTACAATGATAATATAAACGACATTTTCTGCTCACTAGATATGATTCATGTCCTTCCACAAAAAAGTCCCCTTCAAAATGCTTTTTACATAATTTGAGATGTTGCAGAAATGACACTGTGGTGGAAATGTTCATTACTTTTGGACAGAAATCTCCTGTGATGCATTTATGTTCACTAGTGAACAATGTTAGTCAAGTATTTTATCAGAGCCCATATTTTCTAAAAGCCCACCAGCCAAAAAGTGTTCATACAGCCACTTATTAATAAGGGTTTAGAAAATCCTCTAACCCTAGTATGAGCAATAATAGTCATGATGCTTGCCTTAGTAAACACCAATGAAAATGACTGCAATACCTTTCTAAGCGTGATTACACCTTCTCTAGTGTCTTTGTCTGTGGAGATGGAGAACATTCCGGCCCCCTCAGGGTTCAGGATGCTGTATTTGATCTCTGCATTGATTCCGATGTCCTCATCGCTGGCTTTGATCTTCCCCACTGGCTTCCCCACCTGTGCCGACTCTGGGACAAACACCTGGTAATTCTCTGCAGACACACACACAAAAGCCCGCATGATGGTTTGTTCGATTGGCTGCATGGTATTTTGAAGCATATCTATCATGATGCCTCTTTCCGACTATGCCTCCAAACAAGCCACATCGAGCTATTCTAGAAGTATTTCAATATCGCTGTCATGCCCCATAAACAACCACAGCCACATTCCCAAACCACCTGATTACAAAAGCTAAATGCAACAGATTGCAACTTCATGTTTCACTTTTCCGACGGCCATGGTTCCAGATGTATTTTGGGGATTTCAAAAGCTCTGAGATGAATTACAACATTACAAACTTTGATAACAGCAACTTCTCTGATTGGTGGATCTTAATGAGGTGGACTCATTTAAAAGACTTCTGGCTTCTACAAAATCATATTATACTGTGCTATAGCTTAATATTGGAACTCATAGTCTTTCTTTAAAAGGTTTATACATTATCCTTAAAAACATGTTTCTAGGGAGGAAATTAATGGTATTTGTTTTTACTTTCGAGAATCCTGCTGTTGTGCTCGGTTTCTGAGGATAAAAATAAGACAACAAAAACTCAAGATCCAAGACTCATAATTGGATGCTTACACAATAAAACACAGTGTCCCAGTCTCTATTCTCTTCATGCTAATTAATGATAAAAAATTGCACCGCAATGCACAATTTATATGAGTCATCTGATAGTGAGAATGCATCTACAGTATATAAGGTATATTTCCTTCTCTTACACCTAATTATATAGAGTCCATAAGACACCCTTGAGAAAACAAACAGTTTTCTTGTGAATGTCTGGAAGAACAAAACTACTTTGATAGAGAGAGAGAGAGAGAGAGAGAGAGAGAGAGAGAGAGAGAGAGAGAGAGAGAGAGAGAGAGAGAGAGAGAGAGAGAGAGAGAGAGAGAGAGAGAGAGAGAGAGAGAGAGAGAGAGAGAGAGAGAGAGAGAGAGAGAGATAGATAGAGACATTATGCTGTTGCTGTTGAGAGAGACATTATGCTGTTGTAAGTGCATTACAACAGCATACTGTATGGTTACACTTTAAACAGTAATGAGGATATTTCTAGAAGATGAAGAATCTGAGAAAAGCGAGATCAAGCTGTATCACTTCTTTTGCCAAGATCTAAAGCATAATAATCAAGAAGTCCTTGAATGTCTCACAGATTTGTTTAAGAAAGTTCAGTCCGGATGAAGTGTTCAGGATCGAAAATTCAGCAACAGCTCTGTTCTAAAAGCTATTCAGTTGCCTACAGATTTCAAAGGTTGCAACTTAAGTCAAATAGAGTGCAACAGTCAGGTTGTAGAAATAGATTTTTAATGATAACTTATAAACCTTTAAAGACAGCCTTACTGTGAGCAACGAGGCAGTTAATCGATAGTATTTGCTTCTGTTGAAGCCGTTAGCCTGCATTATTTTAACTTAGTATTAAGTGTTTAACAGCAGGATTTGTGGTGAAAAACTATTACCCATGATGCTGTACAGAAAATTCCACCAATCAGTGTTGAAACAAGCAAAACACACCAAAAGATCTTGTTAGCTCCGCTCACTCACATGAAGCACCCCAAATTACATCATCAAGTCGGTCTTACTACGCTGTCAAAATACTTCAATATTTAAATGTATATGCATATTTTTCAATAAACTACCTTATGATTGTAGTACTTTCCATACACAGTTCTTTCTGTACACAGTCTTGTACATTCAGTGCCGCTGCTAGCCATTTTGGTGCCCTAAGCATAATTCCTTTATGATGCCCCCCCTCAAATCAAAGTTTGTAATATTATGATTCACCTCGTGTAGCTGATTGACTTGGCTCATGGCTTATAACGCTTTAACAAAGATTAAAAAATAAATAAATAATTATATCCAATGGGAGAAATGAATGAAAAACTACTTTTTTCATTCAAAAGAACTAAAGCCTTTGAAAGTGTGGGCAGTTAGGCACTAACCCTAACCTGCACTCTATAGAAACCCATAAGTGACAGATTTGGAATGCTGTATATGAGTCATCTGATAGTTTAGGAAGCAATGCTGTGCATTATATGACCAGCGCTCTGTGAAGAGTCTTATAATACTGCCTGACTAGGTCTTTGAACCAAAATCTACTGATGTCCTTCTACAGCAATATGTTGCCACTGTATTTGGCTTTCACAATGGCTAACATTACTCACTCTGAGGGAACTTCGGTGGGTTGTCATTGATGTCAGTTAGCGTGATGTTGACCGTGGTGGAGCCCGACAGCCCTCCAACCTGCCCTGCCATGTCTTTGGCTTGAATCACCACTGAGTAATGTTCTCTTGCCTCTCGATCCATGTCTGCCAGGGCTGTTCTGATAATACCTGCAAAATGTGCACATAAATAGTATAAATGCAAGGGTTAATAAGTGATACAGTTACACTGATGACCATCTCACACAGCGTTCTATTTCTTATCATTTTTGGTAAAATGTTTCAGCCAAAATACGTATGTGTGAACACTTATACAATGATGATTCATATTTATAATTTTTGGATTAATCTAGAAACAGAACTGGATGCAGAGGTAATGCCGTGTGCAGTGTGACATTTTGTAAGACTTGTTAAAATAAAGCGCTCTTGTGTCTGGAAGCTCTTTTCTCAGCCAAGGTGAGTTTCTGTACACCTTTCACTATCATTCAAACGACATCAAAACCTTGAAGTACTTTTTTTTTTACCTTGTACATAATGCATCAGCAATGGCAACAAATGGTTAATAATAAAAGGAATGACTTCAAATAAATCAATAAAAAGCCTTCTCATAACTGCCTGCTGGCAAACATTTTGAAATGTTGTTCCGGCATTTTGGTGCAGAATGTGGAGGTCACGCATATTGCTCTAGAGAACTGCGCTCAGAAAAAAAAAAAAAGAAATCATGTTTGTTTTTGCATTTAGAGTCACATAAATTATGTGTATGTTATGAGGAATTGCTTAAATGTGTTTGCAGCCCAGAAGCAACATTATGCCACAGTGGAATTGATATGACGCTTCCACTATAGAGAATATTGCAGTCATCAGCTCCCATTCACTAAACATTTTCATGAACAAATCATGACTCATCAGTAACTTTCTTATATTTATTTTAAATGTAAGAAAAAATTTAGGAACAACTGACATCCCTCACATCACATGCAAAAATCATATATTCTTGGTGGCCTTATAAACATGTTAATATTAAATTTTATACATAATTATAGATACATACATATGGTAAAAGAGTAAGAAAAGGTGCATTATAGCTTCAGGTGCGAGGTTCCTCTGCATAAAGGTGCAGATTTGAGTTTGTGCAGCTGGCTAATCAGAGGACTGTAATCTGGGTCTGTTTTAAAGTTTTTTATTGCACACTTTGCATTGCTCGAGGATCTTGCTGCGCGTGCTTTCAGGCAGAAACGAGACTTCAGAGAGCATCATGTTCGCTGAGAGTAGAAAGAACGAAAGGAAAGGGTCTGCAGAAAGCCCTAACATGGACATGGTTTGGCTGGGTTTTATGCAAATGACTTACCTCGAACACATTCAGAATCATTCAGAATTCAGAATACTCCAAATTCATTAACGTTAGAATGAGGTTGAGAGCAAATTCATGTGCGTACGCACGTGTTGTGAATTAGACGGACATTTTTCATGAGAAGAATACATTTTTCCTGTGCGTAAAAACACAAATAATTCATGATTAGTGGATGAGACCCAATTTTTCTATTTACATTTTTTCTACATTGTTCATTATTGAAGTACATACATTTTTGAACATTTTCTTAACATTTAGGTGAAATTTAAGTCAAAAGTAAATCCAAGAACCAATTCAGTGGCAATCCACTGACTCACCCTGAGAGACCCTCACACCGGTTCAAACACGTCTCTGAATCACCACCGCCTCACACAATATATCACACAATGACTGTTAGTTCCTTTCCTCTTTGTGTCTCACAGTGTCTTTCTTTCTCTCACTCAAATCTCCCTCCCTCTCCTTCTCACCTTTGTACTGTCACAGACTTGAAGTCCTCACAAATGATCAAACCCGCAGTCAGATGGAAATCACACAAAAGCCATTGCTGGAAAATGCACAACTATATATTAGTAGGTAGGTCTGAGAGGCCATTTTTGAAAGTTTGGTAATCATTTCATATATAGTTCTTGTGTCATCACCATCACTTTCCATTATTTCAATATTTTGTACAATTCCATTGACAAAAGCCAGTTCCTACTGACATCATCATCCAGGAAGTGACACAATTTTAAAGGGAAAACAACAGCACCAGAATCAATGGATTTGGTGGGTTACTGATATTTTGAGTACTATGATTGGATGGCTTGGACATCGTGGATGATTCTGCTTTATCTCGTGTATAAATATGAGCCTTCTTCCATAAACTTGAGAATGTTATGTTATTACACCGTCTCTGTGTCTGCTTAATCATTCTCCCGAGATCTCCTGCCACACATCACAGAGGTTGAGACGGCTGTTTGACTGATGACAGATAGCCTTGAGGCAGACGGTTGAGAGTCTACATGGAAATTAATCTAACAGATCTGGGGGCTCATCCGGGATATTCCCAGTTCTGTGATGTTTTGTGTTTTTCAATCAAAAACGATACAACCTGTTAGATAAAATTAAATCAGAAATGTGTATTTTATTAGAATAATATAACATTTTATTAATTCATAAATAAATAAAATTATTGTTCAGAGAGGGAATGACAGTTGACTTATACTGTACATATACACTGTTCAAAAGTTTGGGATTTGTAAGATTTAACATTTTTTAAAGAAGTCTCTTATACTTCTCACCAAGGCTGCATTTAATCAATCAATCAAAAATACAGTAACAACTGTTATGTTGTGAAATATTATTCAGATTTAAAACAATCGTTTTCTTCATTAACATATCTTAAAATGTAAATTATTGTTGTTGTGGCAAAGCTGAAATACTCCAGTCTTAAGTGTTGCATGATCATTCACAAATCAATGTAATTTGCTGAATTGATGCTCAAGAAACGTTTCTTATTATTATCAATGTTGCAATTTTCTTCTGTGATTACATGCCGACATTCACAGAAACTTCTCCAGACGGGCAAAATATGTTCAGATTGTTAGATTTTATTTGTGTCAGATTTGAGGGATGTGCAGTCAAGGAGGAATGGCAGGAACAGTCTCTCTTTACAAAATGAAAGTGTTATCAGACAATCCAATCCTGCTTTATATTTGCTTGAAAACAATAGTGTAGGTAGCCCGCGGCTTCCTCTGATAGAGGGGTTCGACTGACACACAGTCAATACACACAGGCCATTAAAGAACAGATTACAGACTCATGAATAAACAGGGTGTTTGAGTCAGGCTCCAGACCGACTCTAAACAGGAATTTAGCACGCCGCTTGCATCCCCATAATTGACTGATTCATTTTCACTTTAATTTATGAAGTGCAAACAGAGAGAAAATATCGATTTGTCATTATTACACTGAAAAGTGGTTTTGCGTAGACCATAAATAACCGTCGGTTTTCTCCGTTATTGACTACAATCATCCCAAACCTTTTTTAAATACTTGTTTGGTTTCATTCCCCTCCTGATAATGAATAACTAGAATAAAGAATAAAAGATGATGACGCCAGTGTTCTGTGCTCATACACCGAGGGTCTGTCCTCCTCATGTGCGGGGTGTTGGGTTGACAGGCTCAGGATTAGCTGTCCGTGGGCAGGTCACAGCATTAGATGCCGGTCAAGGCACGAGTGACCGGAGACAACAATATTAACATGCAGGGCAAGTGAGGTTGACCATTGTCACCTGTCACAGTGAGAGTAGAGCAAAGGCCTCCATAATACACTAGGGACAGACCAGGATACTGTTCCAAAAATACCAGAGAGAACGGTCAATTGTTCATACAATTGAACATTCTTACTGGGTTTTTACAGACAGGTGTTATGAGTGGTTGCAAGGACATTGCTGTGGATTGCCAAGGTATTTTAGTGGTTTCTAAGTGAAGTCATCTTCAGGCCATGCATTTGTAAAAATTAAATAAATAATTTCACAATTTAACTTTCATATATTTATTAAAAATAGTAATATCCACATACATTTTTTCCCCGTTACTCATCCGTTTAGTCTTTTTATGTTACAAGTTTTTTTTTTTTTTTTACAAAACTATTTTATTCGAGTCAATATTACCAGCATTTTGAATTCTGAGTAACAAAAAAATCAGTGTAAAATTTAGATTATGTTAGTTAATGCTGTTTTTTTTTTCCCTGAAAGAAACAACTTGTCTGATAAAGCTTTTTTAGTTTTGAAGCAGCATTCTGGTTGGTTAAGTTACTGAATGGGCACACAAGAATCCCATGTCAGAGATCAGCATCCAAAACACATCATACGCTTCCTCATTAATATATTTGTTTTAATTAACAAGCATAATCTAGCTTTCACACTGATATAAGCTATTTTGCAAAATCACAAAAACAGCTAGCTGGGAAAGAGTTAATATATTGTAGTTGATTTTTGTTGTTGTCGTATTTTCCGTTTTCATTATAATTTGAATTTAATTTCTAGTTATTTTGTTTTTGTCATTTTTATTCGTTTTTTTTAATAAGTATATATAGTTTTTATTTAGTTATTTTTGTCAAAAATGAGAAATGTTGAGTTTAAGTTTTTTATATATATATATATATATATATATATATATATATATATATATATATATATATATATATATATATATATATATTTGATTGCATTTCAGTGAACAATTATTTTATTTCAATTAACGGAAATATGGTTTTAATTTTAGTTAACAATAACCCTGGATCTCACCATCCATAACTAAGAAAACCTGAAAAATTGGGCACCTGCAGTGTAGTGTAGTGCGCTCACATTTTAGCTGCATTGCCAGTGTTAAATACACTCTTCCATTCATGTTTCATCATCTGTGAATCTCCCACATCCCAATCCAAGGGGGTCCGTCCCCATTCCACCCTCTCAAACCTGCTGGATCTGTCACCAGTCCTTGTTCTGGGACCTCACAATTTACAAATGAGAAGAGGCATTAAAAAACAATGTCATAAACACATCCAAAACATCTCCTAATAAGTACCGCAAGCGTACCGAAGGTTGGAAGATTTCCCAGAATGCATCTCAGCAAACAAAAGCCCAGCACAATGGTACAAAAGGAGGTTTGTAAACTTTCCAAAATGAATCTCCCATCCATTTCTCCTGCTTTAATGCCATAACTCCATTTCTAGCCTGCCAACGCTCGAGCCCCAGCGGCTAGGCAGAGATATTACCCGAGCTGCAGCATTACTTAACCTAGGCTCCTAAGGCAACACAAGTCTCTGGCACACAGCCATTCACTCCATTAAAACAACACAAAGACTAATGTTGTGACCTTTTCATCATTCGTCAGGGGTGAGGGACTGTCTCTCTGCAGCTATCACTCAAGTTTATTGTGTGGGATTGGTAAGTGCTCTTGAGGAAATGTGATACAGGCTTGCTGTAAATGAGGGAGAGTGTAGTATTTGTTATAAGGATGTACAGGAAGGCTTCAGGGAAGCCCTCAAAAATGAAAACCCTAATAAAACCCCATCCATCCTTCCATCAGAGCTCACTTTAGACAGGCAGCATTAAGAACCCCTCAGCATTCTTCCTTTGCTCAGAAGAACCATGAGGTCTCTATGGAAATTGGAAACAATTTCTGCAGAGACCGTCGAGGAACAAGTGGCAAGTCTGACCCAGGGTTAGCTGAGTGAGCAAAACTGTTTTAAGCCTTTGACTGGTCTCTCCCGCACCCCTTCTGTCTGTAATCTTCTATCGCTTTGTCTTCTTCCCTCTCGCTCCCTAGGTTTTCACAGGCTGTACATTTATAAAGAAGGTTGAACTAGGTGAGCAAAGGGGATTATGGGAAATTACCTTTGACCTAGTTGAGCGCTAAGGGCTGTTCACACAGGACTTTGTGCAGTTTACTTCTGTAGGCTGATGGGATTAAACAGGATATTCAGAAAGACAAACTATATTTTCATTTACTCAGTGTGTTCACACTTGTAGTTCATATCGCTTGGTTCCTTTGGTCCGGACCCAAATAAATAAATAGATAAATAAATACAAATTCCTGGTCCGCTTAGCGATCAGACGGGCATTTTTTTCACTGGACCAAAAAATACCAATCCTAAAAGTATATGAATATGATCTCACCTGATGGTTGGTTTTTATTATGTATATTTTGTGATGGGTCTTACTGAACATCCAAAACAATGCTGTGTGCTGGGCTAAATGTACTTGTTGTATGTGTGTAGCTGTATTTTGACCAGCTGAGAACTCGTGTACATCTTATAAGATGTCTAAAGGAGTCAAAACAGCTTCAGGAATCCCTCCGTCATACACAAATGAAGATCTGCTGCGAGGAGACGCGGTTCTGACGCCTGGCCCTAACTGTGATGGACAACATCACGACTATGATGAGAAAAAACTGTTATGCTTGAGCATTCTGTCCTTTTTTAGGGTCGCATCTTGTGACATTATGTCCTGTTTTTGGTTCATTTACATGTCTTTGGTCCGTGTTGCATTCAAATTTCATTCGAATCGCATCAGAGTTCTTTTGAAAGCTGATCGGGACTCATCTTTTCAGCGGTCTCTTGTTTGGTGTCAACTGGATTCAGATGGCAGCGCTCACACTTATTCAAATGAACTGCACTAAAAGAGCAATCACACAAGAGTTTATTTTAATCGAACCAAACATGCCAAGTGTGAATACACCCTTACTTTCTTCTGATATTTTGAAGAATGGCTCAGTATTTTTTTCCCCATTTAATGAAAGTCAGTGTGCTCCAATATTGTTTCAAACACCACTGCCTTTCATTATACAGACAAAAACAGTTAAACAACTGTTCACAATACCTTATTTTGTTATCCACAGAAGAACAAAAGTCATACATGTTTGGAACAACACGAGAGCAGTGTTACTAATGCTTGAAAATAAAAGCTAATTTTAAATATGTAAGCCGGTCTAAATCGGCCCAATGGAGGTTTTCCGATAGAGCGGGTGAAGGTCTCTGCGTGTTACTGTCTTTCCGTATGGAAAAGTAATTTGATTAAATTAAATACATTTTCTCATATGTATTAACTTGTTATTTCATCTGACTCCATAAATGAAAAAGGTTTTAATGATATCTGTGTATCATTAAATGTGAGCAAATTTTTGACTATTCTTTTTAACTCTTTACTGAAAATAATGTCAGAGTCGATTAGAATATAGTACAATTTTTACAATTTATTATGTCAGGTAAATGTATCATGCCAATTTCATAATCAGTTCAAAGATAATAGATACAAAACATCAAATGTTCTGGAATAAGGAGAAAAGATGCAAACCTGACATTAGAAAATACATGAAGCTTACGCCGGTGACACACTGGCTGCATGGCGTGAGCGTGGCCTTTATGTTGCATGTCATCTGCGTGGCAGTTGCGTTGCATTTTCTGCGCCGCTGCTGACACGGATCACCCTTGTTTGACATATGGGAGAGAGTTGTGGAAGCCCTATATACTTCTGGTTAAGCATAAATATAAAACCTACTGATAAAGACAGTAGTATTGACAGCAAAATAGACTACAGAATATTTCGTTGTGTATTGACAGGTGCAATATTTGAAAATTGATGATTATTTATTTATTCTTAAATTATATTTATATCTGAATTTGTCAAAACCCAGACTTTCAACCATCGAAATGTAATTTATTAATATGTATTCGTGTACAAAATAACATATACACATCTGTTCATATTCTATTTTGCCTGGAAACACTTCCAACACGCTTGCGTGTCGCGTGAAAAATAGGCGTCGGTTCTATTTCTAGCATGCGGCTCAAGGCAGAGATATGCAGAGTTTTCCCTCCTTGACAGTATTTCAGCATGAGAGAGGAGAGGTGGGACTTGCATCTCAAATGGTGCACAAGAGAGAAATTCAATTGCTAATTTCCTTTGTTTTCTCAGAGAGTTGCTCTCTCTTCCAGTTCTTCCAGTCTTACAATATTAATACAAACTTTACTGGCATATAAATAAAAATAACATTGCTCAATTGTGAGTAAATTATGATTTCTGGGTGAACTATCCCTTTATTTTTGTCGATCAGGATCTGATTACATTGTGAAGAGTGGGTGTTACAGTACATACCTAGAGAAATAGAGGCAGGTGGGACTGGTGGACCAGTTTCAAAAGTATTTCGATAAAGACAAGTAAGCAAACAAACAATTTTCAGTTGAAAAACATGCACTGAATGGCACACAAAGCCAAAAGATCGCACCTTAGACTGCAATACCTTAATTCAAAAAGAAAATGCTGCACCCAATTCAAAGAGTTACTGTATTGCATAGTATATTGTGATACATTTGTCTGTGATAAATATGAGCTTTTTTTTCTCTGGAGGTAAAAATAGCTCAGGAGAGGTTAGTAATATGTTGAATAGCATTAGGGAAGGCTTTGACAAACTGGCATGCTTTTCTAATTTGATCAGAACAGGAAGTTGCACTAATCCTTCCTTTTAGAGACTCCCTGATCTGTGTCAGAGAAGCTCTAAACTCACTCTCTAAAACCCTCCAGACTCCCTGATCAGCAGAGAAATTAGCCTACTTACGTGTATGAGTATGTGTGTGCGTATGAGAGAGAGGGTTCCTACGCTTTGCCCATCATCGAGGCCTCTGAAATAACTCCCTGGAACCTCTTTACAAGAAAAAGGGGAATACGTAGATCCGACCTCACTTATTAACAAGCGTAACGTCTTGCTTTAAGTGTGCCGGTGAGTGGGACATGTTGGGCTTCTGCACTGCCACTCGCTGATAATGAGGTGTCTTCACACAACAACACTTTCTTTATTTCTAAAGAATATGTTCAGTTTCAAATCATAAATTAACAGGGATGATGCAAAGTTGTCAAGTTTGTGACAATTATTAGCATTGCTCGCTAAAAAAAAAATCATTATTACTATTGTTTGGTTCGGGTCAGTGATTTGAACAAACCTTGCTTGTAATGATGTGTCAAATTGCACAGCTTGTACATTATGTTTTTGAATGTCTCTTATGGTCACCAGGGCTGCGTCTATTTGTTCAAAAATACAGCAAAAACAGTTATACCTATCATTACAATTTAATATAACTTTTCTATTTTAATATATTTTAAATGTAATTTAAAAATCTGTATTTTCATCAGCCATTACTCCAGTCTTTAGTGTCACATGATCCTTTGATGCTCAATAATCATTTCTTATTTTTATCAATGTTGAAACATTGTGCTACTTAAAGGGATAGTTCTCACAAAAATGTTTACATTTATTCACCCTCATGTCATTCCAAAACCGTAATGCAAATGAAGATAATTCAAAAAGTTCATAAAGAGACTGCAAAACTAATCCATATGAGTTGAGCGGTTTAGTCCAAATTTTCTGAAGAGACACGGTCGCTTTATAGTCTGAACAGATTTAATTTAGCCTTTTATTCACATGTAAACTTTCTTCAACGCACACATTAGTTGTGGTAAATGGAAGCTAAAGTATGTTCACTTGACCAATAAGGTTCATTCTCGTGTTACGCAGCACGTTTGAGTTTCCACTTTTTGAAGCTTTAAAGTGGTAGTTGCATAAACTGTCAATTGAGAGACAGAAATTGCTCAGATTTTATTAAATATATCTTCATTTGTGTTCAGAATATGAACGAACGTTTTGCGGGTTTGGA
This sequence comes from Siphateles boraxobius, assembly GCF_051911475.1. Classification (NCBI taxonomy): domain Eukaryota; kingdom Metazoa; phylum Chordata; class Actinopteri; order Cypriniformes; family Leuciscidae; genus Siphateles; species Siphateles boraxobius. The sequence continues at coordinate 2,393,615 of NW_027509097.1, forward strand.
ACGAGAAGAGAGTGAGTAAATGATGACAGAATTTACATTTTTGGATGAACTATCTCTAATGCTTTTGTAGAAACCACCATATCGAGAACACATCTACCTTGGCCAGTAACCAAACAACCGAAACGCCAAACATTGGAACGCTAGCATCCTGATAGCAAGCTTTGCGCTATCAAAACTCCACTAACGTTTTCCTTTCATCTAGTTAATTATTAAAATTATTCATTAGGAAGAATCACTATGCTTGTTAACTGCTAGTTTATATGAGCCAAATAAATCCCAACACCTGACATTAACATCTCCTCTGTTTCAAATGGAAATTAACCAAATAAATAAATAAAGCCATTGCTTTTAGTTACCACTATTTATTGTTATGGAGTGGAAGGTTGAGCACAAATCCATAACCCTGGCATTAAACTGTTTACGGTGCCTTTGTATCTCCCACAGTTACAAATGAAACTGTATATTACTACTATAGCATTCTCCTCCTAAATGACATGTCCTTTTCTGGCCCTGACTTTGTTATTCTATCTGGGTGCATTTGCTGACCTAATGACCACAATCATCTCATCCAGCTCAAAACAATACGGCTGCGCTTACCATATAATCAAAGCAAGATTGACTATTGACCAGCACTCTCTCAGTTGAATTGATTCACGTGGGCTTCTCCTCTGTATCCTAGGGTGCTTTATCTAAAGTTTTTAATCCCACTTGTCGTCTATATTTGTGTTCTCTGACATCCTGAGAGAAAGAATTTAATCGCCAATTACCAGTGAAGCAATTCAATAGCATATTAAAGGGTGGAAGGTGATAGCATCTCATTTCCAAGAGATGATTCGAGTTTGCCTGCAGCTTTGACTGCACATTAGGTGGAAATGAGCAGTATTTGACTTTCTTATTGTGAGTTTTCTAATAGGATGTCAAACATTTTGTACACAGAAAACATTGATCAGCACTTTTAAGGCCCCGATATACTTCAAGCAAAAATTGATGTCACATAATAATAAAAAAAAAAAATCAGGGCAAAACAAAGTTAGTTTGGAGTTCGAAGCAGTTTTCTGGAAAAGTTCACTCCGGCTGGTAAACACCTTTGTACTATCATTGGTCCGTGGCGATTATGTAATAGATAGGTTTGTGCAGAGGCTCTGCCTTTTTTTCACTCTGAAATCTTTTTCAGTATATTTCTCCCATTGAGTCCGTGGAGGACAGATGTCCGTAAGTAAAAACATGAACACACTAGAGAGAAGCTTTATAGTAGAAAATGAAGTTGTACTTCTGATGAAATGAGACACGTGCACTGTTTTTCATGTTTAATATGGTAAAGCTGCTTGATAAAAGTTACAATATGTAAAAAAAAAATTCCACTAACCTCTTACAATAACAAAGGCGTATGTTTATGACGCAGTGATTAGCCGAATTATGGGACTTGCTGTCAAGCTGATGGATCTAATAATGTTTATGGATGAGTGAAAACATTCATGTTTTTTTAACATTACAGTGAGCGTACAAGAGCGGTGTCGCTATCAAGTCGTGACTCGTGAAGCTCTGTCAAGTCCAAGTTAGTCGCGGATGTGGAGCTCTCGGCATCTCAAAAACGCCACGCCGATATTGATCCTCATTTTAGTTCTCCTTTTTTGTCCCAAGGTCTGCTTGCCATGGTCTATAATGTTTGAACGAAACAAGAACAGCGTGTCGCTAAACGTTACGCACTGCGCAGTTGTCTACGTCTGTCGCCATGGTTATGTCATGGCTATGGCAGTACGAGTGGAAACCAAGGATAGCGTGGATATTGACAGGCAAAAAATTTTTCCGGGACGGCCACTTATTTAAAATTGGAATTTCTCTGAAATAAAAAAAAATCTTTGGAGACTTTTGGGATATTGTAAGTACACAACTGCAGGAAATATATCACACTGTGCAAGTCATTTTTGGACTTGCTGTTTTCTCAATTTTGTTGTGTTTATTTTGTTATAGAGAGGAAAGCGTGCCGACACATATTTACACATTCATCTAAACGCTACTCTCAGCAGAGTGGGCGGCTTCAGATGTTGCATAACATTATATCGCTGCTCACGTATTTAGAACTTCGTTTTATCCCTAAGCGAAGAACGAAATAGAACTTTGCCATGAGTATGTCGGGGCCTTTAACCTGTGAATAATTCACAATTTTATGTGTGTGGGGGGAGAGGGGTTGGGGTTGGCTAAAAGTTTCATGCGACCATAAAATATGCCTTCATATTTTGGATAGAAAAGAAAATGAGCAAACGTATAAAAATATTACATTATATACATTTTATACATTTTATCCAAATCAATGCTTTTATTTAGCAAGGAACAATTCAATTGATCGAAAGACATGTATAAATGTTCAAATTAAAAGATTTAGATTTCCAAATTTTTTTTTTTTTTTACTTTTGGAAGGATATTGTATTCTGGAAAATGTATTATGTACCATGGTTTTTGAAAACTGGAATAATGATGCTGAAAATTCAGCTTTTCCATCACATGAATAAATTATATTTTAAAATACACTAAAATAGAAAAAAAAAAGTTATTTAAATATTTCTGTTATTACAGCAACCTTGGTGAGCACAAGATACTGTATATTTTTAGAAAAAATAAAATAAATAAATAATGGTAGCTCCTTATTTTACAGTCCTGTAAATACTATGTACTTATTATAGTAATTGCAATAACTGGTTAATAACTAGGTACTAAGCTTGAACCTTTCCCTAAACCTAACCTTAACCAATGTAGTTACCTTATATGACCAGTACTTTCTTAGGCTAGAACACTGTAAGTACACATAAGTGCACATACTGTAAAATAAAGTGCAACAACAACAACAACAACAATAATAATAATCGTACAGACACCATAGTATATATTTTTGTTTTTGAGTGAATGTTGACACAACTGAAAATGTATTAAGCCATATTACAGGTTATTCTAATTCAAATAGTGTTTTAATTACATCATTCAAAGTGTACTGGATAACAGAAATGACCCATATATGAAATATTTTGTGGGGTCAAATGAGAAACGCTAGATTCATCATCTCATCAATCAATTCAATCATGTCAGATTCTGTTGTAAGAAATAATTCACACACAAATTCATTCATATGTCTTTTGAGCTTCTGTGTGCAAATGCAGCTCAACAGAGGTCGATGTGTTTTAGTCACCTTTTTAAAAAACAAAAATATCTAACTTAACTGTTGTGTTTTACATACAAAATAAAAGCTTTTCAGCACCATGCCTGTGATGATCAAAGAAAAACATGAACATAAAGAGAGAAATCCCACAAACCTCCAAGAGAAACAACACCTGATACAGCTGTTGACAGCAGGAAACATCAAGGAAAAATCTATATGAAAGCAACCCTCCTACACTGTCTGTCAGAGTATATTAAAAAGATGCAGATTAAGGGGTGAGATACGAAAGAAAATAAGTCTTGCTAAACAGGAATAAATTAGGGCGTCATGCACACAACTTTGCATTACGTTCTTTAAATGCAAGGCAGAATCTGCATAAACACCCACAGCAATGGGTTATGACTTCAGCATCAGTGCTGGAATAAACTCTTGATTCACACTTCAGAAGTAGAATACTTCCTCAATCTACTTTCTCATCTTTGTGACTTGCACCCTTTTTGCTTTCACTAGTTATAATATAGTATAATATTTATACTCAAACTACCTAGTAACCAGTCCTGAGGTAAATTAAGCAGCTTAATTATTTAAGCCAAGACTCACATAGAATCAGTATTGAGTATAACTGAGAATAAATCATCATCATTATTATTATTATTGTCATCAATATGTTTTTTTTATTATTTTTTTTATTGTAATTACGTCTGTTGTACATATTCTTCTGTTAAGATCCCCCGCAAACACACACACACACACACACACACACACACACACACACACACACACACACACACACACACACACACACACACACACACACACACACACACACACACACACACACACACACACACACACACACACACACACACACACACACACACACACACACCATGTTGGCAGTTGTTTTGTTGGCCTTGGTGTTCTTTGTTCTATCTGTCACTTGTAAGTATTTGTTTGCATAATAAAAAATAAAATCAATTGAGTATAAATAAAAAATTAAACACAACATAATAAAAACATACTATAATATAATAACTTATACAAATGAAACATGAATATAAATCAATATTTAAATGCATTATATATTTATATTTCTCTTTAATAAAATTAAGCATTTCTTTAAAATAACTTACACTGATGAATCATGCATAATAAGACCCTTAAATGTGTATTATGAGACTTGTCGACTTGAAAGTCCTCATATTATGCACTGAAATCTCTCAGTATATTCATTTTATACATCTCCAAATGGGATATTTGTGTCTTCAGTATTAAATGTCCTGAAAGGTAGTTTGTGAGAGATTGAAAGTGAAGTATCACTAACAGGCAATGCAGTAAAGCAAGAATAAGTCAATCTTTGTTGTCTTTTTTTTCTTTCTCACACAATCCCCTTGATTCCGTTTTCATGTCTCCTGTCTAAATGCATTAAGTCCTTGAACACCATCTAAAATGAACTCTGTCTGGCAACACTGATACTGTCTCGCCAGAATTCCATTAAGCATTTCATCTCTAAAAACTATTACCAAAGTCATTGATATACCTGCATGCTCGACAACTTTGCAGAACAAAATTCTTCATGGTTCCCCTCCAAACTGCTGCATTTGTCTTTACTAAAGGCCAAATGCTCACAAAACTGGATGGACTGAATTGTCAGAGCACTAGTCTGTCAGCGCTGATAGAAGGGATTCGCGAGGGCATGTTTGGGTGAAGGCTGAGAGGTGTCTAGAGATTTTCATCAAAAACTTCTTTGAGGTATTTCTGGCAACATTTCTCAAAATAAGCAGTGTACTGTGGCCATGAATATGTAGGGATACATTGGTGGTGCTTGCGTGTGTGTAAGAGGTAGTGAAGTGTGCCGTGTTTCAGCACCATGGACAGCTCCAGCAAATATGATAAAGCCACAGAGGCCCGGGAAGCATTTCAGCACCATGGACAGCGGCAAACATTCCCTCTATACTACAAATTAAGGAAAACCAACAGCATGTCCATACAACTACTTGATGATTGTACATGCAAATGTTTCTGGCTTTAAGGTCAGAGTGTTTGCACACCATTTTACCTCTGTAATCTGACATATATACAAGTAAAACAGATATTCCTTGAACACATAGAGCAGGATGTGATTTTATCTATTGGGAATTGGTTGGTTTCATTCTTCATTCATTCTTACTTTCTATACTTTCTTATTTTATTATTTCTTTCATTTCATTCATTCCTTTCTTTCTTTTTTCTCCATTCCCTTTTCTTTTTTCTTTTTTTCCATTCCCTCATCTTTCTGTCTTTCTTTTTTCATTTCTGCATATCTATAATTCTTTATTTCCTTCTATACTTTTTTCTGTTCTTCCCTTCCTTCATTTTTTTGTATTTCTTTCCCTTACCTTCCTTCTTTTTATCTTTTCTTCTTTATATCCTTCCTTGCTGTCCTCACTTCTCGTTCTCCTTCCTTCCTTTTTAGTACATTTTCTGTCTTTCCTTTTCCCTTTGCTTTTTATTGCTTATTTTTTCTTTATTGCTTATTTTTTCCACCATTGCTTGGATTTTCTTCCTCCCTATTTTCCACTTTAAATTTTTATTCTCTTTATTTTTTGTATTTTATTTTTTTTACTTTTCATTTATTCATTATTTCTTTCTTTCCATTATTCCTTTCTCCTCTCATTTCTTTCTATCCTTACTTATCTTTCCCTCCTTCAATTTCTCTTGCCTTCCATTCTTCCTCCCATTTCTCTTGCTTTCCATCCTTCCTCCCATTTCTCTTGCCTTCCTTCCTTCCATTTATCTTACCTTCCTTCTTTCCTTCATTCATTTCTTCCATTTCTCTTGCCTTCCATCCATCCTTCCATGTATCTTATATTACCTTCCTTCCTTCCTTCCTTCCTTCCTTTCTTCCTTCCTTCCTTCCATTTCTCTTGCCTTCCTTTCTTCCATTTATCTTACCTTCCTTCTTTCCTTCATTCATTTCTTCCATTTCTCTTGCCTTCCATCCATCCTTCCATGTATCTTATATTACCTTCCTTCCTTCCTTCCTTCCTTCCTTCCTTCCTTCCATTTATCTTGCCTTCCTTCATTCATTCCTTCCATTTATCTTGCCTTCCTTCCTTTCTTCATTCCATCCATTTCTCTTGCCTTCCTTTCTTCATTCCTTCCATTTCTCTTGCCTTCCTTTCTTCATTCCTTCCATTTCTTTTTCCTTCCTTCCTTCCTTCCTTCCTTCCTTCCTTCCTTCCTTCCTTCCTTCCTTCCTTCTATCTTTCAATCCTATTTCTTTTCTTCTGCCTTTATTTCCATGAGACATACACAAAATGTGCCTCTATTAAAATTTAATGGTTTCTTGTAAAAACCCTCAAACAATGTCCACCTCTAATGAACACCAAATCCATCTCAAGGCACTCTGAATCTCTTTCCCTCTCCTACCGTCTTGTCTTTATCCCTGAAAGCCTTAACACAATGTTCTCTCCACCTCATTCTCCAGGGATGCTCTCCATTATACAGCCAAGATCCAAACAATACTGCATGCATGTCAAGCTCTATTTCTGCACAGTAAAAGGTGCTGGTGGTGTATTGTATTGCTCACAGCTGTTTTCTGATGAACAAACAGTCTAATACAAACATCTCATATAAGAAGATAAGGCAGATTTTCTGTGTGTATGTTTTGATTGTACATCTACTCGACAAAATGCACCAACAGCTCGAAACCTTTAAGCAATAAAAGCACTTTGTATTAATTCAACTTCACGGAGACTATGAACAGAAGTCTTGAATTTACCAGTTTTGGGGTCGACAGAGAAATATGGCTGTCCATGTAAAACGCTGTACACCACCCGCGCACTGTTTCCATACGTAGGGTCATCTGCGTCTGTTGCTGTGACTTGAAAAACTGATGTTCCTGCAGAAAGAGAGAGAATAAAGAATTGGTGGATGTATTTGAAGGGTGGAATGAATGAAAATGATTCCCAAAACATCATCAAATGTTCTTCATGTAGACCTAAAATAAGTCCCTCAACCACACAAGGAGAGTTCCTCCACTGTTTCTGCTCAGACCAAGTCAACAAAGATTAAAGACAGGCTGGAAATGCAGTTGTGTGCTTTGCAATCTCTCTCGTGTCTTTTAAGCCCTCTCATTCCCTGCTTTGTCTTTGCTCATTTCAGCCCTCCGCTTACAGTCTGTCTTTCTAGCAGTCTTTTTCCCCCTCCAGCTGACAGTAGATCTCTCATTTCGTCTGCTGGCTCGGGTCGCATTTCTCATCTGCACTTGTTCTTGCTCACTTTCATCACAGCTCACCAGGTTCAATCCATCCATCTGCATTGTCTGGTGCTGACGTACTGCAAACACCACAAAACATTTAATGCAGTCTTGAGGGCTGAGGCGTAAAATAGGATTATGGAGGCAGAACCTTAAATTTCATTTTTTATTTCTCTCAGTCTCCTTGCAGTGTTAAATTGTCTCTTTCTCTCTTTCTCTCTTGCCCTCTATTCAAGTATCTTTATTCTAGTATAAAACAGATTTTTGTTCTGTGCTTTAGCGTATTTAAAAATAAGTTTGGACAAAAAAAAAATCATTTGGTTTAAAAGCTAACACCATAGAAATCAAAAATGTTTATTTTTTATTTCCTGAAGAAAACGAAAAATGATCTTGTTTTAAGGATGTTTAAGTACAGTCATGCCCACATGACTGATTTTCTGCAGTGTTCTCTTGCGCTGAGAGCCAGCCGGAGTAAAGTAGAAAAGCTGTGTTCTCCCACGAAGACTTTCAAAAGCTTTTCAATTACGGTCATCACTCAGCGTAATGCACACGAGAGACACGACGTTCACTGGTTTCTGCATAGTTCAACAGCATAAATACCTGATAGCCGCAATTACTGCTATAACCGCTTCAGATAAGTGTAATTTTGGTTCTAATCCTGAAGCTTCAGTGGGTTAAAATGAGATATCTCATCCCTCGCTGAACTGTATCCAGCTTCAGCTTCAGTAAAAACATTTCTATCAGAGTCTACCAGCAGCTGGAAACTTGCTGAAACAGCTTGTCGAGAATTTTCTGATGAGCGTGTCTCCGAGGGCCAGCCGATGAACAGTGTGTGTGTGTGTGTGTGTGTGTGTGTGTATGTGTGTGTGTGTGAAGGGAGTAATAATTCTGCACCACTAATAAAGATATTGAGGTTTTCAGAAACTCCCAATCAAAATTTGACCCATAAAAATAAATTATAGTAAAACTGCAACGCAAGCAGTGGCTGCTAAATGGGAAGCTGGGTAATATTTAGAAGTCAATATGGATCTTCTGCTGATATACATGGCTATACACACTCAGCAGTCACTTTATTAGGTACCCCTGCTGAAAAAGACCAGCTTACACCAGCATGAATTTCCAGGCTGGCTTATGCTGGCTTTGGTGCAAATTGTCTGGCTTGTTTTCCTGTTAAAATATCTAAAAATCCTTAAAAACCAGATACACTTACAAGTCTTAAAGGGGTCATCGGATGCAAAATTCACTTTTATATGGTGTATATGGTTTGCATATAAATGTGTCTTTGCAGTGCGTGGACACAACCACCATACGATGAAAAAAATCCATTCACTCCTTTGATTTTAATCCTCAAAAAGCCTAAACACTCTCAATAATCAAGCCATTTGGATGTCATATTGCTCATGCTACACCCACGACCCCTGATGGACTGTCCCGTATTAGCATATTTCCCGTATTGGCATATTTCCGCCCTCAGCCATTTGTATACTGTCCACCAAGGCAGCACTTTATGTGACTTGTGTCGACACCCCCATGGAAGAGAGGGGTGGGGTGAGAAGCTGCTAATTATCATTTAAAGAGACATGCACCGAAATGGGTCGCTGTGAACAGAGCTGTTTTTTAGGAGGTAAAAAGGTGTTGTTTTACACAACCATTGAGAAATTTGAACCAAAGTATTTTACAAACTTTACATAAGAACCCTAAAGAATCATACCACTTGTGGAAAATGGTCTATCTATCTATCTATCTATCTATCTATCTATCTATCTATCTATCTATCTATCTATCTATCTATCTATCTATCTATCTATCTATCTATCTATCTATCTATCTATCTATCTATCTATCTATCTATCTATCTATCTAATCTATTATCTATTTTTTTAGCCATAAAAGCACCCCTAATACATACTTTGAAATGACCAGAAGATCATGTAGTAGGGGACACAATACATATATGATATGTATGATAAACAATGACTATTAAAGGATGTATACGTTTGCAGTTATGATCCTCTCACAGTCTTCATTGTCAGACCCTCTAGTTTCTCAGAGCTGAAAGGTCCAGTCAATAAATTCAGATTGGCAGAGACAAACCAGCAACACACAATTAGATCCAGACACTCAAACGCACAGGGAACATTGACAGCAGTGGACTAGTGTTGCGTGGGGGCAGAAGTGTTACTGTCCAGACGGGCTCATTCTGCTCAAAGATGCCTACAGATAAACGCCTCCAAACACTCAGCTTCAGAAATAAGAGGAAACAACACTAATTATTCATTTCCCTCTTCTTCTGTCGATCCTTGTTACCGCAGCATCTCTTCTCCATGTATCTCATCAATACTAATCGACTGAGCATGTGTTCTTACAGCTGCAAAAGTCAGTTGAGGTGATGCTGTGCTGGTGGACAACCTTTTGATTATCTGGTTAGTCTTACATTTCCAAAGAGCAAAAACCAGGTAGTCCTGATAACAAAGAGTTTATATCCCAATGAGACATTTTCAGCTCTAATCCCAATGTGAATTGATATAAACATATTTACCAAAACAAAAATACAGAAATAAAATCCCACAGTGGATATGTGGAGATGAGTTAATTAACAGTGAACCTTCTATGGTACATGTGCCCTTGAATCTGTGTGCACTGAAAAAAAAAGAAAAACAAACAAAACTTTTTCTTTATGAGCATTCTTGCCTAGTTACCTAGTATTTCCAGTATTATATTTCCCATAAAGGCAGAGCATCACCTCAAGATAAAACTAATCTGTGATGGTCAAGTGGACAGTATAGCTCTAACATAACAGTGCAGTGTTCTCTAAGACATCTATAATTGGGATTCTGAACCCACTCTGCGCATGAATCGCAAACAGTAATGGACAACAGCCAGGCAATAATAGACTCCTTCAACATTGATTGCAGCTGGTCTTCAAATCTAACGATACCACAGATCATTGTATGGGCTTCAGTTGCTACGGCAACAGCCAATTGGGACCTAAATAAACAATAAACAAAGCTTTCTAAACCCACAGGCCATAATCTCCACCAAGAAGTGTTGCACACTGCCAAAATAAAGAGACATATTTTATTTGTACATGCAAGCCAGGAATATAGCCTTCAAGACTCTCAAAGAGATCCAAAAAAAAAGACTGAGTGTGAGAACGTGTGCAACAGTGACATTCCTGTACATATTACAACATCTCTTTTACTTCTGATATACCAATAATATGATAAGCATTTTTAAGAAATCAACAGTGACATACTGTGTGTGGGTTGGAAGCGAGTTTACGGGAGAAGTGTTTCTCAAAGGCAGGAAGTACAAAAAGTACAAGATACATGGATAAACAATTTGCAAAACTAATGTTCATCTTCAGCTATCTATTATGTTGAATTAATGCTGAAAAAAAACCTTCCAGCCTCTGCAAGTGTATGAAATACACTGCTTAATGAATGCAACTATGTCTAAAACCACTTGAATACACATAACATCATAATTTCAACTTTGCAACTCGTAAATAAACTGCACTGCATTCCTCAAACTGTATGAAACATCAAACGTATACAAAACACAATCACAAACACAACTCATAATGCATACAACACACACACTAAACTTGATACAAATATATATATATAATATAAATACACTTCTCCTGTAAACTGACTTCCAACTTACACACTTTTGATTTCTTAAAAATGCTTATTATATAATTGGTATATCAGAAGTAAAAGAGATGTATAAGTACATAAGTTAATGTACATTAATACATAAGTTAGCCCACATTAGTATTTCTATTACCACTGCACAAACCCCCTGCAGTTCCATCACAAACCCCTAGGGGTTCACAAACCCTGGGGAAACCCTGCTGTAAGAGAATCTCTCACTCTCGTTATATTTTTGCACTATTTCTCTAAGTGGAAGTGGAGCATTCCGGAAGAAGCATGAGTACATAGTGCTCTCTAAGAGCTATGGGGCTCCTGAGGGAACTCCAGCCGCAAAACACAAAACAAGCGGATAAAAGCCATGGGCTGGATAGAAAAAAAAAAAAAAAACAGTTTGACTTGGGAATGGAGTGAATCAGGGAGATTTGAATTATAAGTGATGAATCTTGGAAAGTGACAGCTTATAACGTTTGCACCAGTACAAGCCTTTGGTTATAATCGTTTTTTTTTGACAGCTATGTTTTTTAAAAGCCATTTCAATTTTCACAAGCCTTTTTTTACATAGACATGGACCCAATATCCAAAACTTGAGATAAACAATTTAGACAGGGTGAACAATATACTATTCACTTCTCCTCAGAGAAAAGTGAGAACAAATGTCATGTGTTTGGGCCAGCAAAGGCACATTTGCTCAGAGCTACGTGGTAATGTAAGGTGGTTCCATAAAGACCAAAAGTCAAAAGAACACATTTTCCTGTATTTACATGGCTTTAGTCTCTCATTCAAAGTAAATCTATAGGAATTTTGGACCTGATTGATGAGAAATCGTAGGCCAGATTGATTGGAAAATTATCACACCTCTCCTTCACATTCACACGGTCAATTTTTGGGATTGACAACCGCATTTACAGGTGATAGATAGATTGAAAGGTGTGTGTGTCGAAATGTCCTGTTCACACAGCAACTAACATGAGCGACTCTCTCTAACATGGACTCGACATGGAGTCCAATCAAGCTGTGAGTTCATCTGTCAAATCTTCATTAACTGACAATTTTGTTCTCATGGTGACATACAGTTCATAGAGCTAAAAAAGCTCGTTCAAATCACCAACTCTACATTTAACCAACACTGCAAAACTACACCGAAAAAATACTTAGTTTGCTCTCCTTGATTTTCAGTCAAATAATCTAAAAATTCTAAAACAAGATACATTTACTTTAGAAGCAACACTAAGATACTAGGACTTGATTTCATGGATTGTATCTTGAATATATTGTATTTTGACTTACTGTACATTACTGTACACTTACTGGCACATTTTTTCACTTGTTTATATGTAAAATAAGTCCTAATGTCATTATTGACTAATGACTTGCTACTGTACGTAAATTGATCTTGTTTTAAAGATTTTAACTGGAGAATTAGACAAATATAAGTGTTGTGAGTAAGTTTATCAAATGACTGCAAATCATTTTCATAAAAGACCAAAGGTAAAGTTGAAAGAACACATTTTACAGGAAAAAAATAAACAAGGAAATCTCACCAATTTCCGACATCTCAGGCACAGATGTGACGAAGGGTCCGTCTGGGAATTTGGGAGCGTTGTCGTTAATATCCTGAACTTTTATAATGAACTCTGACTTTGGCTCCAGGGGTTTATTTTTGTTGCGGTCGATGGCTTGTGCATGAAGAACATAATGTGATTTGTTTTCCCGGTCCAGACTCTTGGTGGCGTGGATGTCTCCCGTTACCTCGTTGATGATGAAGATACTCCCTGCTCCTTCACCACTAAGGATGTACCTGACCGAACCATCGCCTTTGTCTGAATTAGAATGCAGCTGAAATGAGAGAAAAAGAACCGTTGGTGTGTAACTACTGATGTGAATCAATACATTGCAATATATTCAATAATCAGGGCTCATTAAGCACAAAATACTCCTATAAACCCTTAAGCTAGAAAACTTTTTTTTACCTTACACTGTAGTTCCTTGCAGACCAGACTGATAATTAGCAATAATGCTATTGGTTGATAGGGAATTTATAAGTGGTTGCTAGGTAAATACATACTCTCTATGAAGTCGACCTATGAACAGCTTACTTATAACTATCCTGGCACATTAAACTGGGACAGGAGAAAGAATTTAACATCAAAACATCATGCGCATCACCTTTAAAGTGACTTAAAAAAGAAAAGGAGGATGTTGGATGTTGAATAATGTATTTGCATTTAGCAAAAAAAAAAAAAAAAAAGAACAGTCTTAAAAGACTTCAACTGCTGAACTGGAGGATCATCCTCAGAGATGTGAAATCTCAGATCATCTAGTGTTGATGTGAGATCTTGCCCTACTGCAATGTCGAAAGAGAGAGAGAGAGGAGATGCAAGCCAAAAAAACTGCTTAATTGATAGAGGGAGGATTACTTACAGCTCTCTAGCTGATGGCTACCAACTCAGTTAAAGCTTAAGACAAATAAAAGACACTTAAAAATAAACAATTCTGCATGGTGGTCCCTGCAGACTGCAAAAACATAAGCATGTTTATAAAACATTAGCACATTTATTGCACTACCATAATGTATCTGGAAGTCATTTATGTACTCATTATTGTCAGTTGTGATTTTACAATATTCTCATTACTGGTTTTGTGCTAATACAATGATTCTATTATGATGATGATGATGATGATGATGATGATGATGATGAATAAACCATGTTATTTTAAGGGTTTGTTTCAATCTTATTTTCTTTTGTTGAAATAATTTGTTTATTTTTTGTTTGTTTATACAATGTATTTTCCCTTGGGTCAAACTAATCCCAAACAAAGAGTCTTTTATCAGATAACAGATGCATTTCTGAAAATTGTTACACAATTTGTGACACAAAAACCACAAAAATGCCTAATGGGCTTTTGCTGTATCAAAGGCACATAGTTAAGACATTAAAGGGGACAATATTTATTGATTTTAGTTGTTATTTTGAGAAAAACTGTATGTCGTGACACCAAACGTAGGCAAAGTCAAACTCACCAGAACAAGACTATTAAAGCTATTATGTCAAATGTTACCCAAATGTATAAATACAACAGTATCTCATTGTTTTTTTTTCACATAATGAAATGTGCTTTATTTTCCTGAAAATAAAGTCTCAATGCTAAAACAATCCAACAAAATAGGCTTACTTTAAAGCTACACAGTGTGATTTTTACCCCCATCTAGCGGTGAAAAGGTATATGCCCATCCAGTGAATATTAGTTTCTGTTCCTCTCAATTCCGATTTCGTTTTAACTCCTACGGTGGCCAATGTAGTCCAAGATTAGCATGGCTTCCAGTTCGACCTCGTCCATGAGTGAAAGGTGAAGCTTGAATTAACCGTATGTCCCTCTTTGGCTAATGTACTTTCAAGATGGAGGGGCAACATGGCGACCGACATTAGAACCCCCCACCCGTATGTATTTTCAATGGCATATTATACACTCACGAGAATACTTTATTACTCGAACGAAGTAAATATACATTAATGAGCACATATATTTTTTAAAGAACTTAGTGTTTTTAGCTAAGAATAAACTAAAAAAGTTACACAGTGTAGCTTTAATTTATGCACATATATCATTTGCTACTTCTGTTGATTTGTGATCATGTTTTGTTGATGACTCCTTTATTTCCTGTTTCCTTTCTGTTTAGTTCCAGATCCCTTTGATTCTATTGTTAGTTTGTTGCTATGGTTACTAATTGATTGTTTGATTATGTTCACCTGTTCTTCATCTAGATTCCTTTGTATCTACTATTTACACCCCATGCGCTTCAGCGTGGTTTGCATTTCTCCAGCGATTTCCTGTGCATTGATTTTGTAAACAAAGACTATTCTGGAATCAGACTGTGACAATTTGAGGGTAAAATGTGACCTGGATACGTTCTTGAAAGGTTTCGCAAGATTCATCCATCTAAATGTCAACTGCATTTTCAGGATTTCTCGAAAGTCTTTGCACTTACAATTACCTCTCTTTGGGGACTGAAAGAATGACCAGGCGTGAAAACAAACCAGTTCAAGGCTGGGATGATATTTGGCTGCATGCTCTCAAGATGCACCGAATAATAATGATTTAAAAAAGCTGTAAAAGACAATACCGTCATTCCCAAAGCATAGTGAAAATGACAAGAGCGGTTAATGTTTCAGGAAGGCATAATGTGAACCCATGGGATACCTGTGCACTGGTGTCTCAGCTCTGTACACAAGTAGTCTGCTCATTGCATGGTGTCTCAAGGCTCATTGGTTTTGTGATAAGGCAAAACATTGACAGAACACTCAAAGCACTGAAAGCCTTGGTTCTCCTGAGTGTTTTATTGTCACTATCCAATAAATGTTAGATTGTGATCCACTCAAGCTAAGTTTAATGACTCAAGCGCAGACTAAAGCAAACAAATACATAGACCTCGACCCATCCAATCATTTATAGTCCACAGGAATTCAACATTGATGCGATTTACTTTTTTTTAATACACATTACTAATCTTATCGTGACTCATCAATGCACATTTGCAGAGAAGAATGGATTATGTTAACTAGGAGCTGAATGGTTTTTTAGGCACTGGTATAGCAAACTTGCATTCAGGTGTGGATTCATTCTTATATTGAAACATCCACTCTTTCATGATCCAATAAATTCCAGATGGATAGAACACCTACGCTATTTTTCTCACTGATCTTGTTTCACTCAGAAATATGCCACATTACAAAGTAAAATAGGTTGGGACTAAAGGATTGTGATGTTGATACATTTTATATAAACTCTTGATTTTGTTTCCGGGGTCGGAATAGGTTTTCATGCTTGAATGTTCAATCAAAACACCTATTTTCATTATTTTACATTGTTGCAGCACCTCTCTTTGCAGTCTGTCAGTAACGCTCTGTTTAGTAACTGTCTATATGAAACCCCTCCTTCTGAGAAGCGCAGTGTGCTCTGATTGTTGGGCTGGACCAGTGTGTTGTGATTGGTCAAACTAAACCAGCCCACGCCCATTTGATGTGTATAATTGTAAACTCAAGACTACAATAGAGGCATTTCAGGGAGTTCAGAAACAATGCACACTGATATACTTTGTAACTTTGCAGACCTTTTTCATGCTCAAGCAGCAACATTACATGTTAAAGAAAGTTAAAAATATAAAAAAGCATAACAGGACCCCTTTAAAACAAACATATCAATACAACCTCAAATGTTTCTAATCAAATACTTCTGAGAGTAAATTATCACATTGATGTGTCTGTTTTTATTTCCTAAGAACTTTAAGGAGAAACATCTGAGATAAAGAGAAATGTTTGAGCAACCAAATTTTTCTCTGCACATTTCTTCAGTCTACAGTACTGAGCCCAGTTGAAATAAAAAGAGACATTTCCTTAATTTAATCTGAATATTGTATGTGGTATTTTAAATCAAAGCTCAGCTGGTTTAATGATCGTTTAAGGCATATTCTGAAGCTATGAGTAGCTAACTCGACACAAATTAAACACTTTAAATATGTTAGAGAGCACAAATAAGATCCCAGACATCGATTATGAAGTTATAATCTGATAAGAATGTATTACAAGGATCGCAGTATTGTCTTTGCAGCCCAGTTTGTGGACATTAGAGAAAAATGGCAAAAAAGATATCAGACACTTCAATCACACCATTCCATGAAGGGGTGAAACTCATGGGTTATTTGACTGTTTAAGGCCAAGAAATGTGCAAACCGTGGCCGGTAATACAAACAGCGATGCTGAAATTAATTCGTAATTAAAGGAAAGGGGGGCTGATTGCACAGCCGGGTCGTCGGCAAGAGTGAACTGTCCGTTTCTGTCAGTAAACAGAGCACTCAGGCTAGCAGTCAGTAATTAGCTGAACGGTCAGAGCTCACACTCGGGCTAGAACCTCTCCAATCAGAAGACAAGTTAATGAGACTTTATGTTAGAAGCCGTAAACAAAATCACTTGCAGTCACAGTGAATCTGCACCAATTATTTTACATTATCTTCTCAAAAAACAATCCACTTTATCTGGGCGCACCTCAATCAGAATAAAAAAATTAGCAATTTAAGCTTAAGCAAGAGTGCTGCTGTACTAAATAGCTGAGAAACCTGAATTTCAGGTTAAATTTGTCCAGTAATATATATATATATATATATATATATATATATATACAGGTCCTTCTCAAAAAATTAGCATATTGTGATAAAGTTCATTATTTTCCATAATGTAATGATAAAAATTAAACTTTCCTTTATATTTTAGATTCATTGCACACCAACTGAAAAATTTCAGGTCTTTTATTGTTTTAATACTGATGATTTTGGCATACAGCTCATGAAAACCCAAAATTCCTATCTCAAGAAATTAGCATATTTCATCCGACCAATAAAAAAAGTGTTTTTAATACAAAAAAAAAAAGTCAACCTTCAAATAACTATGTTCAGTTATGCACTCAATACTTGGTCGGGAATCCTTTTGCACAAATGACTGCTTCAATGCTGCATGGCATGGAGGCAATCAGCCTGTGGCACTGCTGAGGTGTTATGGAGGCCCAGGATGCTTCGATAGCGGCCTTAAGCTCATCCAGAGTGTTGGGTCTTGCGTCTCTCAACTTTCTCTTCTCAATATCCCACAGATTCTCTATGGGGTTCAGGTCAGGAGAGTTGGCAGGCCAATTGGGCACAGTAATACCATGGTCAGTAAACCATTTACCAGTGGTTTTGGCAGTGTGAGCAGGTGCCAGGTCGTGCTGAAAAATGAAATCTTCATCTCCATAAAGCTTTTCAGCAGATGGAAGCATGAAGTGCTCCAAAATCTCCTGATAGCTAGCTGCATTGACCCTGCCCTTGATAAAACACAGTGGACCAACACCAGCAGCTGACATTGCACCCCGGACCATCACTGACTGTGGGTACTTGACACTGGACTTCAGGCATTTTGGCATTTCCTTCTCCCCAGTCTTCCTCCAGACTCTGGCACCTTGATTTCAGAATGACATGCAAAATTTGCTTTCATCCGAAAAAACGTACTTTGGACCACTGAGCAACAGTCCAAGTCAGGCGCTTCTGCCGCTGTTTCTGGTTCAAAAGTGGCTTGACCTGGGGAATGCGGCACCTGTAGCCCATTTCCTGCACACGCCTGTGCACGGTGGCTCTGGATGTTTCTACTCCAGACTCAGTCCACTGCTTCCGCAGGTCCCCCAAGGTCTGGAATCGGTCCTTCTCCACAATCTTCCTCAGGGTCCGGTCACCTCTTCTCGTTGTGCAGCGTTATTTGCCACACTTTTTCCTTCCCACAGACTTCCCACTGAGGTGCCTTGATACAGCACTCTGGGAACAGCCTATTTGTTCAGAAATTTCTTTCTGTGTCTTACCCTCTTGCTTGAGGGTGTAAATGATGGCCTTCTGGACAGCATTCAGGTCGGCAGTCTTACCCATGATTGCGGTTTTGAGTAATGAAACAGGCTGGGAGTTTTTAAAAGCCTCAGGAATCTTTTGCAGGTGTTTAGAGTTAATTATTTGATTCAGATGATTATGTTAATAGCTCGTTTAGAGACCCTTTTCACAATATGCTAATTTTTTGAGATAGGAATTTGGGGTTCCCTTTCAAGGGAACGAGACGCTGCGTTGAGACGCGGTGGGAACGCTCTGCGTGATTGCGTCGTGAAGCACGTGTATAATCAGTCCAATGGAAGAGCGAGACGTCATAGGCGGTGACGTCATAGACCAGGAAGCTATAAAGCACACCAGAAAACAGACCGCGACAGCTTCTGTTGCCTTCAGCAAGCGCTCTCTGTATGCTGTCCTTGTCTATTTACTGTTGTCTGTCACAAGCACATTATCTATCAATATATATATATATATATATATATATATATATTATGGCGAAACAAGAATTCAAGCGTTGTGTTGCCCTTGCCCTCGTTTCATCACGGGTGGGGACACACATCAGCTTTGTGTTGCTTGTCTGGGAGTGGAGCATGCCCAGTCAGTTCTCGAGGGAGCTGACTGTGAGCATTGCGAGAAGCTGTCCGTGAGGACGCTCCGCTCTCGCCGGGCGTTCTTTGAGGAGGACGGTTCGGTTCGCGCTCCCTGAGGTGCGGGTCCCGCTGCTGCCGAGGCACAGCGAAGGCTTTCATCTTGGGGTTCGCATATGGATCTAGTAGCGGGGCTTGAGACGGGCCCAGCCCTTTCTCAACCCTTACCTGCTGGATCCGGTGCCTCTGCCCAGGAAGGAGCCCGCGCTGCGGCTTCTCCTTCCCAGGTTGGGGCACCATTGTTGCGGCTATCCAGTTCTGAGGATCTGGATGTCGTCAGTGTTGATATGGGGGATGTTGAGTCTTCGCCAGCTCATGCCTCCGGTAATGATGAGGAGCTTATGGAGGTTTTATCTCGTGCTGTAGCTAGATTAAATATTGAATGGCCAGCTGATGATTCTCTGAGTGTTACTAAGAAAAGTTTATTAGATGAAAGATTTTTACCATCTAAAACACAGCCTCCACGTCGGGGACTCCCGTTTTTTCCCGATCTCCACAATGAGGTTTCGAGATCGTGGAATAAACCGGCGTCATTCAGAGTATTTAACCCACAAACTTCCTGTTACAGTAATGTTTTGGGTGCATCTGATTATGGTTATGTGACGGTGCCTCGGGCTGAAGAGACGCTCGCGAGCTATCTCTCTCCCGAGTCATTGTCATCATTAAAAACCCCGACGTTACCCACCAAGCCATTAAAATCTACATCTTCGCTGGTGGGTAAAGCTTATTCGGCAGCAGGTCAGGCTGCGTCATGTCTGCACACTATGTCTATACTGCAGGCATACCAGGCTGATCTGCTGAAGGATATCGATGAACGTGAGGAAGTCAGCGCTGACGCAATTCGAGAATTGTGTCGCGCAACAGACCTGTCTCTCCGGGCCACCAAGGAGACGGCCAAATCAGTGGGCCGTTCTATGGCAGCCCTGGTGGCCACGGAGCGGCATCTTTGGTTAAATGTGTCTGATATAAAAGATAAAGATAGGTCTGTTCTTCTGGACGCGCCACTGTCACCTTCAAGTTTGTTCGGCGACGCTATCAACTGTGTCGTCGATAGGTTTCAAGAAACGAAAAAACAATCGGCTGCGTTCCAGAGGTTTCTTCCTCGACGTTTCGATGTCCCCGAGACTGCTGGGCGAAAAATGATTATTAAATCCGAGCAGTCTCATCCGAGTACAAGCTCCTCACAGCACAGAGTGCATCAAAAACAGAGCGTCGCCACTTGGGCTCCTCCACAATCTGGGGAATCTGGGTGGCGGTCGCAGTCCAGACCAGCTAGGGGTAGGCAAGATCTGAGGACTGTCATCTCTAAGAAGGCTTGGGCTAAGAAGAAGTCCTGACGCCCAAGGCGTCAGGCTTCTGAGGGTGGTCCCCTCCGAGGAGGGACGATTTCGAGAAATCGTTCATCCTCGGCACCCTCTGGGGGGCGATTCTCTGAGGAGATTCGCAGCGCTGCCACATCGGTTGTTCCCTGCCGGTTCGCCGCTTCAGGGCACCGAGGTGTCAGCGTCCCCATACGATTCTCCGAGGAGGATCGTAGAACGGTCAGTTCGGTTGTTCCCTGCCGGTTCGCCGCTTCAGGGCACCGAAATGTCCGTACAACCGAATCCCGAGGCCAGTCTCGAGAGACTGGTCCCCTTAGTAGAATTTCTGGCAGCGTGGAAACTACTGCCAAATATTTCTCAGTGGGTCCTGCATATAATAGAAAAGGGTTACAGAATTCAGTTCGGTTCTCGTCCGCCCAGATTTCAAGGGGTCCTTCCCACAGTGGTGGACCCAAGGCAGGCTCGGGTCATGGAGCTAGAAGTACTGACGCTTCTGCAAAAAGGGGCTATAGAAAGGGTTTCTCCTCCCAGCAGAGAGTCAGGGTTTTACAGCCGTTACTTCATCGTTCCCAAGAAGGATGGGGGGTTGCATCCTATTCTAGATCTGCGTCAGTTAAACAGCAGAGTTCACAAGCTCAAGTTCAAAATGCTTACACTCAAACAGATTGTATCACAGATTCAGTCCGAGGACTGGTTTGTCACAATAGACTTGAAGTACGCTTACTTTCATGTATCCATTCATCCTCATCACAGGAAGTTCCTGAGGTTTGCTTTCGGGGGCGAAGCATACCAATATCGGGTCCTTCCATTCGGCCTAGGTTTATCACCCCGCACCTTTACGAAATGCGTGGATGCAGCGCTGGCTCCTCTGAGACTCCAGGGCATTCACGTATTAAACTATATCGACGACTGGTTGGTCCTGGCTCGTTCCGAGCAATTGGCAGTTCGGCATCAAGATGTCGTTCTGTCTCACATAAAGAGGTTGGGGTTGCGGCTAAACACCAAGAAGAGTGTGCTCCTCCCAGCCCAGAGGACCACTTTTTTAGGGGTGATGTGGGATTCGACAACTATGCAAGCACGATTGTCTCCAGCACGTATTTCTGCGATTCTCACAGCCGTAAATATGGTAAAACTAGGCCAGTCACTCACTGTGAAACAGTTCCAGAGACTGGTGGGTCTCATGGCAGCTGCGTCCAACGTAATTACTTTTGGCCTTCTGCACATGAGACCCCTGCAGTGGTGGCTCAGGACCAAGGGGTTTTCTCCAAGGGGAAATCCGTTTCGCACGATCAAGGTCACGCGGCTATGCCTACGTGCCTTGGTCATGTGGAAGAAACCTTGGTTCCTCGCCCAAGGCCCAGTATTGGGGGCTTCTTGTCGACGCGTAACGCTATCGACTGATGCTTCCCTCACGAGTGGCCGCTCGGCGACAGGTGTCTGGCAGGACCATCAGCTTTCGTGGCATATAAACCGACTAGAGATGATGGCGGTATTTCAGGCTCTCAAATACTTCCTGCCAGACCTGAGAGGCCATCATGTGCTCGTCCGCACGGACAACACATCGGTGGTCTCTTACATCAACCATCAGGGGGGCCTGAGGTCCCGATTATTATGCAAACTGGCTCATCAGATCCTCCTATGGGCCCAGGGGAAATTACTGTCACTCAGGGCAGTTTATATTCCAGGGTGTTTGAATGTGGGAGCAGATATCCTGTCAAGACAGGGGCTGAGGCCCGGGGAGTGGAGACTTCACCCCAAGGTGGTGGAGCTCCTATGGGAGAACTATGGTCAAGCTCAGATAGATCTTTTCGCATCTTACGATACAACCCATGGTCCGCTTTGGTTCTCCCTCACATATCCAGCTCCTCTCGGACTGGACGCTATGGTACAGGAGTGGCCGAGGCTGCACCTGTACGCATTCCCCCCGATATCATTGCTTCCGGGAGTTCTGGAGAGGGTTCGCCGAGAGGGGGCTCATCTATTATTAGTAGCCCCGCACTGGCCGACCCGAGTGTGGTTCTCGGACCTAGTGTCCCTTCTGCACGGCTCTCCCATGGAGATTCCTGTCAGAGGGGACTTGTTATCTCAAGCAGGGGGCACGATATTTCACCCTCGCCCGGAGTTGTGGAAACTGTGGGCTTGGCCTCTGAGGGGGCCCAGCTCTTAGAATCCGGTCTCTCGACTGAGGTCGTTGAGACCATCCTTCAATCCAGAGCTCCTTCCACGAGGAAACTATATTCATTGAAATGGAAATTGTTCTCTACATGGTGTGGAGAACGTTTTTTAAATCCTGTTAACTGCCCGGTTGGTACAGTTCTCGATTTCCTAGAAGACCGTTTCTCTGCTGGATTATCTCCCTCCACCTTAAAGGTGTACGTAGCGGCTATATCTGCTTATCGCTCCCCTTTGGGGGCTTCTTCTCTTGGGAGAGATCCTCTTATTATTCGTTTTCTCCGTGGTACATTGAGGCTGAGGCCTGCATTGCACTCTAGAGCACCGGCTTGGGATTTGGCCATTCGAGCCTATTGAAGAGGTTTCAGAGAAGTTCCTTACACTAAAAACTCTATTTATTCTCGCTATTTCTTCTATCAAGAGAATTGGAGATCTGCAAGCCCTGTCGGAGGCTCCTTCATGTTTGGAATTTGCACCTGGTATGGTGAAAGTATTTTTACACCCTAGGCCGGGTTACATTCCTAAGGTCCCCACTAATGTGGCGGGCCCTATTGTGCTGCATGCTTTTTGCCCTCCACCTTTCGTTACCCCAGATCAGGAAAGTCTCAATCTGTTATGTCCCGTTAGGGCTTTGGATGCCTACGTTCACAGAGCTGCCCTGTGGCGTAGATCAGAGCAGTTATTTGTCTGCTTCGGTTCAACCAAGAAAGGTTGCCCTGCATCGAGACAGGTAATGAGCAAGTGGGTAGTTGAGGCTATCTCACTTGCTTATGAAGCGGCCGGACAGCCCTCACCTATGGCTGTCCGTGCCCATTCTACTAGGAGTATGGCTGCCTCTAAGGCTTTAATTTCAGGGGTTTCCCTTCAGGACGTTTGTAATGCGGCAGGCTGGTCCTCACCGCATACATTTGTCAGATTCTACGACCTAGACCTCTCCACTCCCGGGGCTAGGCTGCTTGTTTCTTAGTGTGCGCAAGGACTCCACACAGAACGGGCATTTCTCATTATGGCGTAGTGGATATGGGGTTCCCACCGCGTCTCAACGCAGCTCGAGTTCCCTTGAAAGGGAACGTCTCAGGTTACGTATGTAACCCTGGTTCCCTGAGAGGGAACGAGACGCTGCGTTCTCCTCCCATACTTCCTGCATGCCCTGATCGACTTGCTTCAGGCCTTTTCAGAAGCTGTCGCAGTCTGTTTTCTGGTGTGCTTTATAGCTTCCTGGTCTATGACGTCACCGCCTATGACGTCTCGCTCTTCCATTGGACTGATTATACACGTGCTTCACGACGCAATCACGCAGAGCGTTCCCACCGCGTCTCAACGCAGCGTCTCGTTCCCTCTCAGGGAACCAGGGTTACATACGTAACCTGAGACGTTTTCATGAGCTGTATGCCAAAATCATCAGTATTAAAACAATAAAAGACCTGAAATATTTCAGTTGGTGTGCAATGAATCTAAAATATATGAAAGTTTAATTTTTATCATTACATTATGGAAAATAATTAACTTTATCACAATATGCTAATTTTTTGAGAAGGACCTGTATATATATTAGAGGGCATCCCAACAAATATATAGTAAGTATATATATATATATATATATATATATATATATATATATACAGTAAGTATATATATATATATATATATATATATATATATATATATATATATGTATATATATACATTTACATTTAGCAGACGCTTTTATCCAAAGCGACTTACATCTGAGGACTAAAGCAAGCGAGTCATCATGAAGAGGGAAGAACGACGCGAGTAGTGCTCAAAATAAAAAGTTCAGGCATTGCTCAGAGTAGCAAAAGCCAGACAAGGGAAGATTTAAAAGGGAAGGAAAGATTTAAAAGAGAAGAATTTTTTTAATTTTTTTAAAAATTTTTAAGTACTCACGGAATAGATGAGTTTTCAGTTGCCTTTTGAATGCTGTTAGGGATTCTGCATTACGGACGAGGGTGGGGAGATCATTCCACCAGCATGGAACCGTGAATGAGAATGTTCTGGAGAGTGATTTAGTGCCTCGCTGTGATGGCACCACGAGCCGTCGCTCCTTGGCCGATCGTAGGCTTCTGGTAGGGACGTAGACTTGTAGTAGGGAGTAAAAAGTAGGACGGAGCTGAGTCTGTGGTAGATCTGTAAGTAAGCGTCAAAGCTTTGAATTTGATGCGAGCAGCGAGTGGTAGCCAATGCAGTGAGCTGAACAGAGGAGTGACGTGAGCCCTTTTGGGCTCGTTGAAGACAAGGCGGGCTGCAGCATTCTGGATCATTTGTAGAGGTTTAGTAACACATGATGGAAGTCCAGCTAGAAGAGCATTGCAGTAATCAAGCCTAGAAATAACCAGGGCCTGGACGAGAAGTTGTGTTGCATGCTCAGTTAGGAAAGGCCTGATCTTCCTGATGTTATACATTGCAGACCTGCATGATCGAGCTATCTTTGTAATGTGGTCTGTGAAGGTCAGCTGGTCATCAAATATTACTCCAAGATTTCTGACCGACCTTGATGGGGTGATTGAGGATGACTCTAGCTGGATAGTGAAGTCGTGCTGTAGAGACGGCTTTGCAGGGAGGACGAGAAGCTCAGTCTTTGCCAGGTTGAGGTGCAGGTGATGTTCCTTCATCCATGCAGAGATGTCCGCCAGACAGCTTGAGATACGTGTAGCTACTGTGGGATCATCTGGTTGAAATGAGAGGTAGAGCTGGGTGTCATCAGCATAGCAATGGTAAGAGAAACCATGTGCCTGTATGATGGGTCCCAATGATGTGGTGTAGATGGAGAAGAGGAGCGGTTCAAGAACTGATCCCTGAGGAACCCCTGTGTTCAGTTGATGTGCTTTGGATACCTCGCCTCTCCATGTAACCCTGAAGGACCTACCTGTGAGATAGGACTCAAACCAGTGGAGGGAAGTTCCTTTGATGCCCAGTGATGAGAGGGTGGACAGAAGGATCTGATGATTCACAGTGTCGAAGGCAGCAGAGAGATCCAGCAGAATGAGAACTGAAGATTTGTAAGCAGCTTTTGCGATCCGCACATATATATATGTGTGTGTGTGTGTGTGTAAGGAAAATAGGTCAATTAAGCTCAAAAGGAATTATTCATTTATAGGGAATTTTGAAAGACTTATTTTATAGCCGAACAAATGAATCGTCCAGTAGTCAGTTAAATGGACCGTAACTATGAACTCTTTAGCGCATATTAAAGGACAATTCCGGCCAAAAATGAACCTAGGGCTAAATAACACATGGGTACCGAGTCCACCGTTTTCATGATAATCGAATGTACCCAGTTTTAACGTTAGTTTTAGCTCAACCACGGATCAGCTTATTGTATGGGCCATCGGATAAGTAAAATAAAAATCACTAGTTAATACCACTAACAAGGCTCAAAATAGCCCACAATAACACGGAAGCATATTTAGGGTCTCTACCTGGAAACCGAAGCATTGAGAATTTTGTAAGTGTACAGACAGTTTAATAAGATACTTTATAAAGACAGTACACAAACGCCGTGGTTTGACTGGTCAAGACTGTTTTCCAAAGATGGATCCTGCTTGTATACGCGAAGTGTACTGTTAGTGGTATTAACTAGCAATTTTTATTTTTATTTATTTGTTTTTGGCCGGAATTGTCCTTTAATATCCAAACTATAGTGAAAACACTATTTTTATTAGCACGGTAACAAGATCAGCAGTTTAAGACATTAAATCCCTAAGCTGATAACACAAAGAACACTTCTCTTTAAATACAGACAAGACTTTATTATTCTAAAACATAAAACTAATATCTAATACAAACACATGCACCCACACATTCACATGAGATGCAGAAAGAAAGAAAGTGATGAAAGAATGATTTTTAAGAGAGTGAAATGATGAAATCCCGAGTTTCTGGCAAAATATGCACTTTATAAGACCTAACGTAAACGAACCATAAATCATTAATTTAATCCTTATACCGGTTGATAGACGTGGTTATTAAATTTAAATGAATGCACCAGTTCTGCTAGGATCTGGAGTTATTCATTGCTTTTGTTGTTTATGTCTTATGTTATTTGGGGATTCCCTTCGTTGGCATATTTTGCTTAAAAGGGGTTTCCCAGGATCGTTATTCGCTGGAGGCCTTTTCGTGTCTGGAGTGATGTCTTGGGAATCCAATCACATTCTGGTGTGTTGGCGGATAAATGGAAGCTGAGTCTCTGCAGTTTGAAGTTAAAGTTTGAGACGGGCAAAGACTAGAGTCGTGGACTGCTGCTTCATGGCAAAAACGTCGAAAATGAGACTTGCAACGGAAATGAAAAGAAACTAAGTAAAGAGAGAAAAGAATAATAAGTGAGGCAGAACTCTTTGTACTCTTATTATAAAATGCCCTAAATCATACCTTGGTAGAGTGGGAAATTTAAGTGTGACTAATCAGATAACATGTAATTTATGTGAGAGGAGGAGAGACAGTCACACCCTGAACCAAAAACCATACCTTACTGATCAGAACTCCTACCAAGGGTTGGACAAACAAAGTTGCAGACATTATGTAGAATTATGTGATGAAATGATGTTTGAAGTCCATCTATCATTGTTTTGGAATGATCTGATGCATTAGGATATGGAAAGGTAGTGGTTTTAAAGAGGATTTTAGTCCTGCGTTCAAGAGAGAGGTCAAACAGAGGTCTTCAACAAGAAGGTCTGTTTTGGATCTCTACGATTTTTCCTCATTAGACTCAAGACATGCCATCTCCAAACCAATCAGTCTTTTTAAAAACTGCCCAATATTGATATCTTAAATGTTCATTCTCTAGCTCATCTTTTACAAGCGCTCTTTGTTTTAAAGCTGTGGAGGAGTTAGTTATAGCTCAGACTGGACAGATCTCTTATTTGTGGTCCTGGTTTGCTGATTTGGACTCATGGAATTCTGCTTCTTGGTCAGCTTGAAAGGATCATCTCTGTCTGATCTGATCTCAGTTCCTACATAAGTTCACTTTAAATAAACACATCTTACATTCACACAGCAAGTGCAAAAGTTCTGGAACAGCATTCCAGTTTGGAGTAATTTACTGCTGCTGATGCAATAATGGCATTGTGATAAT
Organism: Siphateles boraxobius; assembly: GCF_051911475.1. Classification (NCBI taxonomy): domain Eukaryota; kingdom Metazoa; phylum Chordata; class Actinopteri; order Cypriniformes; family Leuciscidae; genus Siphateles; species Siphateles boraxobius. Next base: position 2,421,291 of record NW_027509097.1, read on the forward strand.
GGGTACTGTTGGGACTCCCTGTGACAAATAAAACAGGATTCATTGTGAAATCCCAAACGCTACACCATAAGGACTGCTGAACCCAACCCCATTCCTTTTACACTCCGGCTTTGCTTCCAAATTTTGTCCCAGCTACACAAGGGAACATAAATTTCACTTAACCTGCAGTCAGGCTTCTAATTTGGCCACTGACTTAGCTGGGCACAGGCTAATATATCACACTCTGTCTCTGCACCAGCTCCTCTGACGCTCAGTCAAGCCCTCACTAATAACAGGAAATAAAAGTGGCACTGGGTCAATAGAGCCAAGATCAGCCAGCTAAAACACAGGGTGGGCCATCATTTCTGGAGTGATAACAGAGTGCAATGTATTAACTTTATCAATTAAATTTAAGCGGCACATAACACTGAATCCGCTCAGTATATCAAATACAAATATATCAAGCCAACCAAACATATGAAGCTAAAATATTAAAAGGCAAAGCAGGTGTGACACTAAGAACATTGTGAAAAGAAACGTTTCCTCCACTTAAACAAGTTCTTTCTGAAGAGAGAAAGGCATAAACATAGTGCGAGTTCAGATTTAATCAGCAACAATACATTTCTTGATCAGTATTTTTAGTGTTCAAGCTTTAAAAAGTGTAAGACTTGCCTTAAAGAATATGTCTGACTCAATAAATTAGCAAATTAAGTTTATTTATCTTTTACACCATTGGCAAACCATGTTTTTTAAACATAAACAGCATTTTTGCTTATAAACAAGACATTTAGAGTAAGAAAAACAAAAACCTTAATTTAATACACATTCTCTGAAAACAAGTAATATAATATATTGCACGTAAATTAATCTTTGCTTAGATTATTTTCCCAGAGAAAATGAGAAAATTGTGATTAAGATTTCTTTTTCTTAGGCTAATGCCTAAACTTCTTGTTTTCAATAATGTCTGACTCAAAAAAAATAGCAAATTAAGTTTGTTTTTATTTTTTGTTTTAATAAACATCATTAAATTGTTACATTTTTACTTAAGAGAAAAAAATATATGTTAGAGTAAGAAAAAAAACTTAATTTAAGATATACCCTTTGAAAACAAGTAATTTAATATTTTGCAAGTAAACTGATCTTAAAGGATTGTTAGGCAATTTTCCCTGAAAACAAGAGAAACTTATTATTAAGATTTTTGAAATGTCTAAAAACAAGAAATAGCATATCTACTAAAGACTTATTTCTTTTAACTTTTTACTGCCTTTTTGTGTTGTTCACTTATCAAAGACTGTTATTTCTAGATTTTATCCACCGCCCTCAGAATATCCTTAAAAAATGACACCTTGAATAAAAAGTCTCACACTTGTAAAGCAACATCCATTAACAGGAGAGACTGTTACCTCTGAATAATGCTCACAGTAACTGTAACCTTGGAAACCCAGCAAATTAACTTCTTCCACTTTTTATTTTCATCTGACAGAAGACGCGTTTCTAAAACCTGAGTAGTTTTTACGCATGCATAAGACATTATTCCAGAATTAAAATTTCCCATAAAAGTTACCTTAGCACTGAGCCTTGAATACACATCAATGTAATTTTGAAAAGTTATTACTAACTCATGTAATTATGATTCACTTAATGATCTACTCATCTAATGTTTGGTATTATATTATGTGGAGTAAAAAATACCGACAATTGTTGTAAAATTTTGAAGCAAAATGAGTAAAGACAGGTTTCATTAAGTGTGAGTCAGGATGGATGGAGTGTGGGATAGAAAAAAACCCTCAATGACAGGACAGAATGTCTTTTAGATGCAGGGGAGAGACATAGAAAGACAGAATGAAGGAGAGGGAGATGGAGGGAGTATGAGGAGGAGCGAAGGAGAATGAGGTCAAAGAGTAAAATAAACTCATCAATCACCACAGAGCTTTATATTCACAATTAGTAAGGTGGACTTGTCTCTGATTAAACTTATCCTTTTTTCCTCTGAAGAGCTTTTAATCAGTGTGTGTGTGTGTGTGTCTGTGTGTGTGTGTGTGTGCAGTACCTTTGATAGTGGTTCAATAATCGCTTAATTTTCTCTAGCCTGCACTTTTCTAATCAGGTGCATTTGGTTAACACTGCACCAAACAAAAAAATTGTGCTCTGTAGCCCAGACGAGAAAATTATATTTCTCAGATGTTGCTCTTTTATAGCTCAGCAAACTAACTGTTTTCAAATTGTATTTAGCAAAGTACACGCCTCAGATGTTTCTCCTAAAATAAAACTAGGCAAAAATTATACAAGATCATTATTGAGTGTACAAAAAAAAGAATACTATTAAACAGCATTTACTTAATATATAATAAATGGAATAAATGGATGAATGAGCATCACCACAGTGTAATCATATCATAACAAAAATAAACATACATATACATATATATATATATGTATATATATTTACATCAAAGGGCTGTTGAATGCTTGATTCTGAATAGTTGACAAACGTTCTAAGGTGTGCAATTATTTTCAGGGAAACGCAGGGCTAAAGTAGTTCCAGGCAAGTCTTCGCCAAACTTCGCCACTTCACTTCGCCGAATGACATTCGCCAATGTCTTTACAGTCTACAACAGTAAAAGAACCAAAACCCACAACGACACTGACCGGGCAAATAAATATAGTGAACAATAGGATAAAAACAAAAAAAATAGTTTAGCAACTTAAAAGCTACATGACGTTTCTTACTAGCGAGGTGCAGGTAAACGTAGTTTCACTATTAGAACATGGTGGTGTCGAACACTGTTGAGTTTTGGTTATTCACACACACTTAATCTCTCTCTCTCTCTCTCTCTCTCTCTCTCTCTCTCTCTCTCTCTCTCTCTCTCTCTCTCTCTCTCTCTCTCTCTCTCTCTAATAACTGCATTATTAACTGCATTAGTCTGCTATCAGTTGCTGATGTCTCAGGTACTAGCTCTAAAATGACGTTTGGAATTAGCAATGGAGGCTTGGGATGAGATGCGTAAGAAAATAGTCCCACACACAATAGCGTTTTAAGAACAACGACCTGACAAATGTCTTGAAATATATATTCTGAACAATGTTTTGATGTGTGGTAACCGTATGGTATAAGCAGAATAATTGATGACCGGTGGTTGAATTATTAGAAAAAATAAATGTACACCCGAGGTGGTAATGCGGCCACGACATGTGTGTTATTTGACTTAAAATTATCTCTCAAACGAACTGTAATGAACATTACCTATGTGGCAAGCATTTGCATTTTAGACAAAACTTCATAAGAGAAGGCTAAAGTTTAGCCTTGAACACTTTAGCTTCCCCATCCTGCACTACTCATAGCGGAAACGGTTCCTTGATTCTGCCAAGGGACCATCCATATATAACCATATGAATAAAACATTCAAACACCTTTTGTATCAGAATGTGTCAAGACCTGTAACGCTGACAGAGCAGAACAGACACACTTGAGGCTGGAGGATTTTTTTGGACACATTATGTTGAAATATACTCAAACCATTTATATAAACCTAGTAAAAACCCTACAGAGGCTAAAAGTCAGTAATCTTGAGTTGCACTGGACTTTTCAATATGCTTTCTTGTAAGCCAATTTTGGATATAAATGTATTATTAATAAGGAGTAAGTGTAATATTAAATGTTAATATGGGAGATTGTACGAGATTTGGTGTGAGGCTCTCCAGAACTAAAAAGAAACAACTTTACGCAAATGTTTCGCAGCAAGACTAAAGTCTGGAGTCAGATGAGGCTGGACATAAGTGAGAAGAGACATAAGTGAGTTTTCTACTCATTCCTCAGAGTGAACTCATTTTGATAAAAGATCATTGGTAAGGGAAAGCTTAAAAAATGCTGCGTATAAAATAGATAAGCCTGCAGATTTTGTCCTTACAAAAAAATAAATATTTTTGGATGTGAAATATGTCTCAGACGGCAAAATCATTCTAAAGTAGTGGCCGTAGGAGCAACTCCAGTTTCCCCTACAATCATGGAAAAATAAATGCAGTTGTCACTCAAAAAGTATGTGGTCAGCATATCTATATACATAGGTCAAGTTAAAGTCAAAAGTACCAGTATATGAAAATCAATAAATAATTAAAAACAACAACAACTATATCAGTCTTTTCACAATAAACCAACTAAATTTGCATACAATATGTAAACATTTGCATACTATACGAATATGTGTGTAGAGCTCTGAGTTGAGTTACTGCATGCCTGACTTACTCTAAACTTCACTCCAGACACTCCAGAATTAGATGATCTCTCAAGACACTAATCCAGTTTAACATTTTGGTGCCTACTAAAGAATCACAAGATTAAAAATGCAAGATTATGAGAGGGATTTTTGTTTGTACGGCTAAAGAGAATCTCTCTCTCTCTCTCCTCTTCCTCTTGGGTAATGTATGAGTGTCACATAGACCAAGCTTGAAGTTTTTCCAAGGACCCTTTTGTAAGAAGAGAGGCTGCCTGACAGGAGCCAGAACTGCACCGTTTCCCTTTCAAGGTCTAACGATATATAAAGCTGCACCGCCTTAAATATTCCATCACCTGCACAAACATTATATATCACATATGTTACACATGTGTCTTCATGTAGAGCATGAGAAATAACAGTCTCCCAATGTCGAGGATGAACGCACAGGGATGAGTTACTACCTCAGTCAAGGACCTTGTAAGACAGTCTTTGTGTTATTAGTTGATACATGCTGTGTTTTCTAACTCATGATTGGTTAAGTTAATGGAATCAAAAGTACCTGTATTTAATACTTTAAGTTAAAAAATATATATTTTATTTTCTAAAAAACTAATGAAAAAACAACTGACTAAAAGTGGTACCTGGATGCAGCACCTTAAAGGAATAAAATTGTTTTAAATAAATGTAATTTATTTGTGTAAGCATTTATTTACATAATTATTTAAATAATAAATAATTAACATTTAATGTCAATATGAATATTTGTATTATTATTTATACATGCTAATATTCATATTAGTTTATATTATGAATTTATATATTTACATAAATATAATGTTATTTTTAATATTACGTGTAGCATGTAAAAAGATGTAAAAAATCAGATGTAAAAAATAAAGGTAAATTTGAAATAGTACAAATTAAGAAATTAATTTATTTCACTTTGTGAGATATATAGTCAATAATAAATGTATTTAATTCACATACATTCATTTCAATAATTAAGTAATTTATATTAACTAATATTTAATGTCAACATTGATAATCATATTTTGATATGCATACACATTCATATTTTCCTATTATATTAATCAATATAAAGCATCCAGAATGAATATATTAAAGGTCCCATATTGTCAAAACTGAAATTTTCTGGCTTTTTCATGATAACAGAGGTTTAGGGGTTATGAAACTACCATATAAGTTTCAAAACAGTTGTTCCACAGACAAATGCACACAGCCTGGATAAAGTACCTGTGCCTTTTCACGAGCTGTTGTGACTTCCGTATATTTGTGATGTCAGAACTACTCAGTCACCGCCTTCAGTCACCACCCCCACCAATGGTGAGTCACTCAGAAAACCTCAGGCCAATCCAGGGGCGTCATGCAAGCCAAAATTCAGGGGGGGCACAATCTGAGACGTTGCAATTGTTTTCTGACGGGTGATATGGATCATGTTAAGAGGGGTCAGGGGGATTCTCCCCCTGCCATTTTTTAAATTCTGGCTGCTAAACATACCATTTCAATGCAGTTTGGGAGGGACAGAAATACCTTAACGGAGCTAGCAGCAACCCTCCTCTATCTGAGGACTAAGTTAAAGTATCTATTTTGTAAGTTTAAGTAAAAGACAGGTTGATGAAAGAACTGTAAGCTCAAATTCAAAAGCTTTTGAAGTCTACTTCATTAAAGCATGTTTACACACACACTTACTGTACACTCAGGCCTACTACACATGATTTTAAAAACAGTACCATTGCAGTTTTTATGTTATGATTTTAAATTGGTAGGCTATGTGACCTAAGAACGATCTTACATTAAAGGTACATAAAGGTGCTGAGGTCTGACTTTGTGGTGCTCTGAAATTAAGTTATTTTAATATTAATATGTGATGAAGGACTTTGAAAGAAGTTTGACAGATTTCAGTGCTGAATAAGGTTAACACTACCCCGTTTATTTGAAAATGGTTAATATTTGACAGAAATGTAAAAAAAGTTATCAAATCAAATGTAATATGTAACATTACTTTAGTAAGGAGAATCATCAAGTCGATGCCTTGATAACGTTAGGTTGGATTTTGCAGTTAGCCTACAACAAATTGAACACCCTCGTTTCTATGAAACTGAAAACAATTGAACCAGCTGGAGACTTTGACACAAGACAAAACAGAACAGATGTTTCAAAACCGATCAGATAACGTTACTATGGCTTATTGGCTTTGTATGGCAGGCAGTAACGTTAGCCAACTAGTTTACGGTTAGACTAGGCTAGCTATCGATAACGTTACGCTGGCACAACTTAAGTTAATGCTCTGAATTCGCAGCTAATATCAAATCCATAACTTTTTGATCAAGTAAAAATTTCCAGGTCAACCACAAATAATCCCACTACTTTTTAATATCATCCGATAAGTAATTCAATGCCGATTTGTTGCTTTGCCCACTTACCACTTCAAGACCATCTGTAAAACTTTGCCAGCTCAACGTGCGAGACGAGTGAGTGCGAGTTGCTTGAACATACACAGCAAATATTCTAGAGAGCTACGCGCGTAGCGCTCTACATTTGATATAGGTTACACAGACACCATATAGGAAAAAGGGGCGGGCAGATGCTGACCGATTTATTACACATCCAGAAGAATACATTTGAGTCGTTATAGGCTCTGAGGGGGCACGTCCCATGAGCTAATGGGAGTGGATTTGTGAATGACAGAGAAGCGACTCAACTGATGCCGGTAGGTCACATGGCAATGACAACATGGTGAATGTAGTAGGCCTAGTCCGGAAATAATTTCTGTTTATCTACAGCTCAGATCTAGAATTCTGAAGTGAAATGAAGTAGCCCTCTAATATATATATATATTTTTATGTAATTCAAATGAATTTACAGAGAGAGAGAGAGAGAGAGAGAGAGAGAGAGAGAGAGAGAGAGAGAGAGAGAGAGAGAGAGAGTCATTAACCTAATAGTGGAGCTTGTTGGTTTAATCACAGTTATCTCCTCATTGCTGAGAAATATACTGTATCTTTCAGTAGTGAAGCTGTATTATTTATAAGTCATGGGCAAAGGCTGAAAACCAGCTCTTGAATGTTTCTGTGTTTGCAAGGTGCCACCTCAATAAAGCTGTGAGCGAGCGCATTCAGGCACGCCTCACACAACGATATGTGCGTGTTTAGGTCGGATGTCCAGATATCGGATATGCATCTGATTTAAAAACACATTTGGCTACACAAGTGGCTCAGATCAGATGTGGAAAAATCGGATCTCGAGTGGATTTTTGTGTTTACACGTGTGCAGCAAACACCGTGTCGGATGGGAGTAAAAGATCGGATTTTTTGTGCCAGTGTAAACGCAAAACACTGATTTGTCATCCGTGGCTGTTGTCAGACTCCTTGTGCATTCAACAATCTCACTGGATTATTACAATTAATGACAACAGGATTGTTTGGAAATTAGGGCTGGGCGATAAAACGGTAACGTTAATTATCGCGATATTTTTTTTCTCGATAAAAGGATATCAAGAGTTTGATAAATGTTCGATAATGTTTATGCGCCAAAAGCGGAACAAAACTCATTTGAACTGCATGCCACACGGACCATTTATCCACTCGGCTCAAAGTCCAGATGGCAGCGCAGCGCAAGCTCACTAGAGCAGACGCATCAAGCCTTGTTTATACTCGACGTGTCCGCACGAGCACGAAGGTGCGCTCGGCAAAAATGACGTCATTACGGTGTGGGCGTTCGCGCGTGTTGACCCCATTTCGCCTGGCGGTGTGCACGGCACTTTTTGTAACATCGCACGCGGCGTCGCATCCGAAGATGAACGACTTCGAGGCGACTTTGTCCGAACTGGTACGTCTGTACCAGCATGTTTATGATCCTTCTATACTCATAGAGACATTTGCATTGAAGGGCGACCATAAAAGCATCTCATTTTGTGAATAGGAACACATTTGCATTAAGCACCCAGTTTGCACTTGTCTAAAGTAACTGCTTACATTTACAAAATAAGCCTACAGAAGTAGCCTACGTCCAGATTAAAGTCATACTACAAACATTCATATATAGAATGTACTTTTTAGCGTTTGCAAAGTAATAACTTCTTCAAAGTAAGTAGCTATACAAGAGTCTATGTGATTACGGATGCAGCGACAGTCTCAATGTGAGATACAGTATAAAGTCCATGTTATGAGAAATAGTGAGATATGAAATAAGATATGGGCTTAAATTCTTATTTGATTTCACTGTACTATCGAAAAATGGTGTTGAAAATTATGAAAATGCACTGGTAATGGCATCAACTACAGAAATTCTGGTAATTCAACTGTAACGAGTTGTTTATCCATGGTACATTCATCAGACCCATCGCTATGGGCGGGCCATAGGGGGCCGGGCCCGCCCCAAAAAATGCTTGTGCCCCCCCACTTGAGGCACAGATAATTTAATTAATTTAAACGTTAAAAATATAAAGAAACAATGGTGTGATTTTATTTGATTGATGGGAATCTACACTGCAACAGCCTATCACGGCCTTATTAAAAATAACGTTAGGCTACGTACGTGACGTACAACTAAGCCGCTCAACAGTTACCGCGCATTTTTGAAAGCTGTTTCAAAACGAGGTTTCCCCGGCATACTCGCTTCAGTTCCTTCCGAGTGGAAGAATACTTCGATGAGGAGGTTCTGCTCGGAGAAACGCCGCCTCCCGCTGTACTGACAGGAGGGACTGGAGAGAGGACAGCGCTGCCTCCACTCAAAGTACCGGTAGATTCAAAGTCTCTGTGCGAGTGTATGTGCGTGCGTGTGTATGTCTCATGGCAATGCATATCTCTCTGTTGACTGCTTTAAAATGCAATGTTTGAGAGATGCTTCTGGTGTTACATCTAATTTGTTGTATAGTCAAGTGTTTTATGGATATTCATAACATTGCTTCTATGTAATGTGGTGTAGGCTAGCCTATAGGCGACCTGGTCATATTGCGGTTGGTTATATGTTTAAAAGTGATGATTACGTGCTGCGCGACTAGAGTTGATTATTATAAATATACGTAGGCTGTAGGCTAATAATAATTGTGCCCCCCCATGCATTTCACATGCCCCCCTTAAGACTGAGGTCTGGCGACGGGTCTGACATTCATTACAAAATTGCATCATGGAACGCTGATGAGGTGATTACTCTAATCAAATGGTACTTTGACCCCTAAAGACTGCGTGAGTCTTTTGGCGAAACAGCTTTTCCAGTCCCTTTTATCCATCTTTGAGGTTAAAGATGCAACCAGTGAGGCACTCAACCACATGAATGCAAGAAAATAAAGAGCAGTAGGAAGGCAGGGTCTATCATATAAGTTTGTCATCCCTCACGGGAACTTTTCCTGTTCTATTGCAAGCGTCTGCAAGTTTTAATTAAGCAAAGACTCAAAATAAACACATGCACTCACACACACACACACACACACACACACACAATCACACACACACACAAACGGAGGGGCTGAAGGATTAATTGTCAAGAGTCTTTGCCGATCTAATTAAGGGTCATTTCGCATCATGGCCATATTTTACCAGCCCCTGTGATACAGGCGGTAATTAAATATGAGGGAGTTAGCTGCACTAACGATCTTGGGACCTTGCCTTTTGCATGCGCATGTCAAATTAAATCCCTCATAACAGCTTGCTCTTAATGGCATTTTATCGTTGCGGATTAGCATATTCTGTTGACGCTGTAAACCTTGTTCAATTTTTGTAAACTGTTTGAGCACGAAGCACAGCGGTGGCCAGAGGGCTTGGGGGTCTCTTAATCCAACCTGCCATAGTGAACTAACCAATCAGAGCTCTTCAGAAGCAGCCGTGCGGATATGCTAATAAAGGAAGACAAAAAGTAATTATTATTTCCTGCAATTAGCAACCTGATAAAGCCCTATTTTGAAGTAATGCAATTTTAAATTAATACTATCTGCTTAATAGCCATATAGCACTCCAGTTACAATGCCAGGGCACACTAAAATAAAGTGTAGTCGTGTATGTGGATTTAAAGAGGAACTATTATACTTTTCAACATTTACAATAAGGTACAAAGAACAAAGTCACTCCAAAATGAGTAATTCTCTTTAACAGTGTCACTGTATCGGAATTCCCTGAAATGCTTCCATCGTAGTCTTGTCTGCGTGAGAGCGCCCTCTAGATGGAGCATCGTTTACTACCGATCAGCTGTGCTGCACTGACAAACTGCGCATGAAATAATCGCAGCCTTTGTCAAATCGTGTGCAGTTTCATTGAGATTAATTGTGCAGCCCTAGTTGAAAATCACAGTCATTGTAAGGGTCGTGACATTACCAAAATACGCACAAAGCGGTTGACCAATCACAACACACTGGTCCAGCCGACCAATCAGAGCACATTACGCTTTTTGGAAGGAGGGGCTTCATAGAGACTGGCAAGAGAGGTGCTGCAACAATGTAAAATATGTGAAAAATAATGTGTTTTTGACCATTCAAGAAAACCTATTCTAGAAGACCGCAAATATCAAGACTTTGAAAAAGGGCATAGCCTCTTTAAAGTTCACTCAAGCATTTTAACACCACACTAATATTGCCATTTTATCAGTCTGAACAGACAAAATATAGTTTTACTCAATATAAAAGCTCAGAAATGCGCAAATCACTATCTTATGCATTCAAGTTCCCCGTCATGCTTAAAGTTAAAACATAAAGATGTAAATATATAAACCGTTTTTTCCTCATTTTTGTACCTCTAGATTTTCTCTCACAGAGGCAATTTTCCATTGCTGCCTTCAAGTCCTCCAGGGAAGTTTGTACTTATGAGCTCAGAAGTCAGAAATAATGCTGAGATTTGCATTCTAATTTTGCTTGGATGGTTTTGGGACTAATTTATGCTTTATATAAATTATTCATAGAAAATGACGGCAAATTAGTGTCACCTCATAAACCAGTTAAATGAGAAGTATTTTATGCAACTTTATCACTATTCTTCACCAGCAACGGGTACATTAAAAACCTTGTACAAAGTAAAGTAAATATAGCCAACCATCACAATTACAACTTACAATCAAAAACAACTTGATTTAATAATTCAATGTAAATTCAATTTTTAAAAGTAAATGACAATTCACAAAGTAATGTTTTTTTTAAGCAACACATTAATTGCAAAAATTCAATTTTTTTACAGTATGTTTTAGCAGTTACAACCAGTAAGAAAGCTGTTTGACAGTTATTTCAAAATTAAGGTACATAACTACAAGCTTAGAAAAATCAAAATGTTCTAAAATTTTCAAATCGCATACTTCCTGTGATAGCCGGGCAACTGCGAGCATGTGAATGCTAACGGATATCTTTCTCCAGGTATGATAAACAAGCTCATTTCTAATGTATTGGTGTCTTTCCTGACCACTCATAAATACAATCATTCCAACATGATTTGAAGGCAGCAAGTAATAATGTCTGTCTCTTTTTCTATCTTCCTCTGTCTGCACGTCTGTCTCTCTTTTCCCTGCATTTCCCTATGCTTGAGTACCCTGAATGCAGATCAACCGCCACACATTTGCATATTTCTGAAGATAAGAGAAACCAAACGCTACACAGACAACCTAACCAGCTTCCTACGGCCTCATTGTACAACGCTTCAGTAGAGAGACGTAAAGCACATGGACATGACCTGCTGAATCAATCTCCGCTTCAGAAAGAGAAAGAGAGAAGATACACAAAGAGAAAAAAAGGAGGACACTGGGATGGAGCTTTGCCCCCTGCTAACAGTCTCACAGTACCCATTAAACAACGTTTATTGAATCAATTTACGATGCGTAATGCACTTTTTGAGTACTGGGGAGCTCAAGGACAGTGGCTGTGTGTCTTTTATTGAGCTTCTACTGTTATGTGAATAGGTTCTGGCGATACTGAATATCTGTTCATAGCTGACAAATAGATTCCAAAATAAAATGTATATACTGTATTTGTATAAGGGAAGGTGTATATGTTGTAGAGCTGCACGATTATTTGTTAAAAGATTGTGATCTCGATTCAAACATCCATGTGATCTCATTCCTAAATGACAATGATTCCGCTTTGTATATTAAACCTTTAACAAGTACGATCACAGTGAACATTCAGATATGCATTGGTGCTGCCGCTGAGCCAGAGAGAGCAGTTGTCATGTATATGTATGAAACACACAGTATCGTTATTTCTGTTACAAATATACATATTATCACTGAAGTACTAGAAAATAAGGTTATAGTTCAGATATAAACACTGATGTTTACATTAGAGATCAAAATAGAGTAAATCACCTTTTGAAAGTAACATGGCACTTCAAATAACGATTGTATTTATTACATCATTACACCAGTAGGTGGTGACAAATTACTGTCAAAAATGTCCCTCAGTGAATCATTCATTCAAGAGATTCATTCAAAAATGCTGATTCATCTAGTAATGAAACAAGTGATGTGTTTATAAATGAATCATTGAATCATTCATTCCACAAGTTTTTTTTTTCAGTCAGATATTTTATATATTTTTAAATAGACTGCAGCAATTAACATTTTGTCAGAGCCTCAAGTAAATTACATGATAAGTTGTCTGTTCAGAATCGTGGGAGAATTGTGGTAAACAAAATTAAATAAATAAATAATTGTGATTCTTAAAGGTACACGGTGTCGTTTTTTAAAGTATTTTATTAGCTAAAATCAATGTCTTTATTCATAAATATGTCCTCATTGGTGTAAAATTACCTCTTTTGAAAAACGCATTTTAAAAAGGGAGGCGCTAGAGAGCACTATTCGTTTGAATGCAAAATAAAATTTCACCGCTAGATGGGAGAAAGTCCTAATAAATAAAAATGATATTTACTGCAGGACAATTTTCCTAATTTTATTTTAAATTGTTAGAAAAAAAACAACTAATGTTAGTAAAAGGGCACATAAAAAAGCATTGGTCTGGATTAGTTTAACTTACTATGAAAACAAACACTGTATTTGAAAATTACATTTTGTCATTTGAAGAGGAATGTATCCTTATCCCCACTATCCACATACAGATCTCAAAGTATGAAATGTATTATTTATGTAAATAATTACATAAAGGACCCTATATAGCCATCTAGTAAAATACACCCAAATGTGGTCACTGCAAAAGTTTCCATGCTCATACAAGACTGACTTGCTAATGCTAATAGATTCATGGCCCTATTTGCTATTTGGCACAGGCATAAAATTCATGTTTCACAAGATCGACAAGCCCATGAGGCAAACACAGGAGAACTGGCATGACTTCTAGCTAAAATGATGAAGGCTGTCAAATCTCAAACACAAACCAATAAGTCAAGCTGCAGTTCTGAGCTGCTGTTTTGCTGTACTAAGCTAACTCCATGCAAAGATGTTATCGATCAAGGCCCGGGGGTACAGGCAAGTGATGGAATAAGGTCAGAAAAAGAGCAAAAGGTCACTTGACCTGCTTGATTTCCAAATTTATGTTGTTCATGATGGTCTAAAATGTTTCAACATTATCTTAGACTGGTGTTGATACCCCCCCCAAAATGACACCAATAACAACAAGAACAATGTATCTGCTGGTCTTAAAGGCCCCCAAAATGGTCAGGCTGGTTTCCTATATGGTTCTACAGGGGTTATAGACAGCTCAGCACAGCTTTCCAGGCTAGGAAAACTAACCACCTCGATTCAGCTAAAACCACCAAACCACCTTAGGCTGGTTTCAAATTAAAATAGAGTCGTTTTGCCTTGTTTATTAGATGTGAGGTCATCTACAGTATATGCTAGTGAACTCCTAAAGTTAACCAAAATAACTTTTAGCAGGTATACTCATTAGAGTCCTTCCCTTCCAGGAGGACAAATCAAAGACTCAGCTGAAGAAGAAGAAAAAGCGGTCCAGCTGGTCTTAACTGGTTTAAGTTGGTCTCTGAACCTGTCCAAGCTGGTGTTTAGCTGGTCTACCAACCTGACTATATGAAGAAGTGGCCAAAACCCTTCTAAAACTTGTCTGCTAAAACAGCTTAGGCTTGTGTTAACTGTTTTTATTTCATCTTGCACTCTAATTTTTGGTGCAATAGCAAGCAGCAAATCATTATTCATGGCTGTGATGTAACCTAAAGACTATTAGACTATAAAAACAACACAGGAAGATAAATGCACAAATTATCTTCTCTCTGATTAATTCCATTCAAATAAAAACAAAATAAATAAATAAAGTAGATGAACTTATACTAGATAAGACCAAGTATATATACCCAGCAGGGATGGTAGGAATCAAACACTTTTATGTTACATGCTGTGTTACATGGTGAATGTATAAAGTTATGTGGGTTGTAACAATCAGAAAATAAGCGCATTGAAAAAATTCCAGAGGAAATATGCTTACCTTTCCCACATATTGTGCATCTGGACCAATGTGTTCCTCTAAGACAAAGAATTGGTTCCATATCCATCCCCGCTTGGGCCGATGGTGGACCTCTGTTTCCCCGTCCTTAGTCAGGTTGTGGTTGCGAGTTGCATTGTGGCTCCTGGAAACGACTTTGGCCGGGGTGAAATGGCTCGCCTCATAACCTCTCTCCAGAAAACACAGGCACAAAAGTACAGGACACAAACAAGAGCTCGGGTTCACCTTCATGACTGCGAACAGGAGCGAAATTCCTAATATTCCGAAATGATTCCAAAAACTACAGCGAAACTCCCAAAGTTCTATAATATTCCAAATACACAGTGATATTCCACAAATGATATATTCCAAAGGGTATAGATGATTTCCAAACCCCCCTCCTCCTCCACCTCCTCGTCCTCCACCACCACCAACCAGCAGCCACCACTACTCCTTATTCCCCCTCTCTGATGGTCGTTTGAGGGGCTTGATTTAATCAGACGTCGGACCGGAGGTCCAGAAAGCTTGAATGAGGTTCATATTTCAGTCGTTCATCTTCGAAAGGCAGTTGATATGCATTTACATCATGCACTCTAGAGCACTCGAGGAAGAACGCAGACGCGTTCAAGCCAGGATGCAAAAAACTTGTACGATGACCGCAGCGGCCATGTTGTATCTCCTGTGAAAAGATGAGATGAAAAAGCAATTTTAATATTTCATATTGTTGCATGATACCACAAGAAAAGGAACATCTCAAAAGACATTTAATTATGAGTACAGCATCAAGTGCAAGTCAACATGGAATTAAAATATACGTTTACTTTACTAATGCATGTTGCTGGTCTAATTGCAAAAGATTTATCAGTACATGACATTTCAAGAGAAAGTGTTTGGCTGCATCCCAAATTGCATACTATATAGTAGGCAAAAAACAGTGCTTGACAAAATAAGTATTTCCGAATACACAGTACTCATAAAAGAGAAGGCAAAAAGTACCCAGATGACCTACTTCATCTGGCGTATACGATGGACACTTTACTATCCCATGATCCCACGGGAGAGGATTTATGAATGACGGTGAAGCTACGCTACTGTTGTCGTTCGGTCACATGATAATGACAACATGGCGAATGTCTGAAATTTATTCATGCTACACATATTTATAATAAATATAATATAATTTTTAGCAGTCGCAAAGTAATTACTTCCCTTGATAATGTTAACCGATATTCAATTAGCTATTTATTCATATTTTCAGCAAACTTAGTAGGCCTGGGACGATACACCTCCCAATTCGATACTATCACGATACTTGGGTGCCAATACGATATGGATTGCGATTTTTTTAAGAATTACGATTCTACAAGTATTGCGTTTCAATATTGCAATATATTGCATTTTATTTTTTAACACTAGATCATCGGGAAAAGTTAAATCATACACTTATATAGACTGTACATGATGTATAAGATGATGTATAAGAGTCATATTTACAAAACAAATCATCATATCTTTCTGACTTTTATTTCAAAAGCATCATACAATACTACATTCTCTTGAATAAATGATTCAATGACAAATACATTTTTTAAGAGTTACTTGTCACCACTTAGTGGCGAAACAATGTAATTGATAAATGCGTTATTTTAAGCACCAACTTTCTATCAAAAGCTGATTTTGATCGCTATCGTAGACATCAGTATTCATATTTGAACTTTAAACTTTTATCAAAGTACTTCTTTGATAATTTGAACTATTGCATCCCAGAAATAATGATACTATGAGGTTGAAAAGACTGTGAAGCTGTTTCATGACGTGAACATTCTTTGAATGTTGCGATATGATTTTGTCAAAGTTTAATAGACAGACGAATTGAAAGATCGTGTGGGTGTTTGAATCGAGATCAGTCTTTTAAAGATAAATCGTGCAGCTCTATTGTCTTATCTCTCTCTCAGCATATGTGTAGCGTGAGGGCTTTTTGTCTCACGTCTCTTCCACGCGTCCACTTGGGATATTACGTCAATCAACACTCATAGATAACGACACATTTCATCCTCTGTTGGAATGAAAGTGGCTAACTTCTGTCAACCTCATCTACAAGCAAGGACTAAAATAAAGCAATTGAATTATAGTTAATAAAAAAATTGATTTTAGAATCGTAAAAAAAAAAAAAATGCAATAGCTAGCTGAAACAATTTTTTCTCCCAGCCCTAAAACCTAGGTTCGATGTGACTCCATAATGCCACCCAATATGTTTCACATTGGAAATTTGGTTACTTTATTTTAAGGTGTCATTGTTACAGTTGCCGCATTTCCATTACCCCTAAAATTGCGCAAATTGAAATTGTGAATTGAAAATTTGCCCAATGGAAACACGTCAATTTCGCAAAAATTCCCATTTATCGCAAAAACGTTTTTACGCTTGCATGAGGTGGTTTTTCAGGCAATTCGAAAAATAAATATTTTGCAAAACTGCAATGGAAACAGTTTTTGCGCATTTACAGGTCCCATGATGTAGATGACGTGGTACATTTGGACAAAATACGAGACTGAGTTCTTTATTAAATTAAAAAAAGACAAAAGATTTACAGGAATACTGGAATTTTAAACCTCAAAGAAATGCCACAATCAAGACCTTGAAGCAGATATGAGGGAGAAACTCCCAAAAACATCAGCCGCTCCAAGTATAAGGGTCTGTTCTTACCATTGATG
The DNA here is from genome assembly GCF_051911475.1 of Siphateles boraxobius. Classification (NCBI taxonomy): domain Eukaryota; kingdom Metazoa; phylum Chordata; class Actinopteri; order Cypriniformes; family Leuciscidae; genus Siphateles; species Siphateles boraxobius. The sequence goes on from NW_027509097.1 coordinate 2,438,574, forward strand.
CTTGGATAACGCGTACTGGGATATACGCAAACCTACAAAAATCCGTCACCGTGATTTTTTGAATGACTTATCGCGAGAGGAAACAACTTATTCCATTAACCGCATAAAATCGGTTAATGGAAACGCCGTCATATCGCAGTAGTTTTTTGTCGACATTTAGAAAAAAACGCAAAAGTTTTGCGCAAATCTGTAATGGAAATGCGGTTAGTGTAATTATACATTTAAGTTGTGAGTGATATGAATTAACATATGTAAGTGCATGTAACATATGTAGCAAGGATACTTTAAAATAATGTGTTACCGAATATGATCTTTTACACAAGAAAAATGGTAGTTTACACTGATAGTAAAGGAAAGTTTCCCCAAAAACGAACAGTTTGTCATCATTAACTCTCAGCATCCACTTGGACAGTCTTTCATCCAATTTCATCTTTTATGAAAGATTTCTCAATAACAGAGTCGGACCAACATGAGGGTGAGTGAATGAAGACAGATTTTTCATTTTGGGGTAAAAAAAAAAACATTAAAAGAAGTAATTTATGAAATTTCCTTACAGAGAACCAAAACAACAGATGCTTGGCACAGTAAGTCCATCCCTAATTAACTCCAAGTTATAATCAATATTTTGCTGTTTAACAAGGCTTGGCATAATATAGTATAGTTTTGGATTCAGTCATATTCAGTGACTGCAATGCAGACAGAACACGTTCACAATGCAGTCAAATATAGTTTGTCATCCTATATTATCAAAATATAGAAAAGTTAATGTGAAGATGTAAAAACATATCTAATGTAAAATGATTACCTCTCAGAAAGATTGCACTTGGGTAACCTGACATACACATTTTCGAGTGTTCTTGGTGATATAAGGGGTTGCTAAAACAAAGACACTTTAGTCATGCTTTGGTAATAAACAGAAGACAAACATTTATTCATAAAGTGTGAGAGATCATAGTGGAGTTGCGAACAGCACATTTAGTTTAATGAATGCAGAAATGCTAATCCCTTTCTGTGCACTAACAGCACTCTCATCAAGGTTTAAAAGGTCAGGAATATAATAAAATATAATTAAATGTGAGAAATCTAGAGGATTCTGCATTAGTCAATTACCACAAAGTAATTCTGACTTGACTAAAAATATGTTTATGCTAACACAGCTACTGATATTAAGATTGTCTGCAAATGACCGTTTGCAGCAGGGAATGCTGAATATCTGATTTAAATTAGAACGGTGCATGCAGGAAAAAAATTCAAGGATTTGCATAATTGAAAGTTCTTCACGCAACCATAAATAATTATACAACTGTAAATTTTGCTGCAATGCAATCTGACTAAAGTCCCTACAGTCTTAAATAGTTGCAACAATGCCATAGAAGAACCATTGGTGGTTCCCAAAAAGCATTTTAATAATCAGAAGAACCTTTATACACTATAAATAACCTTTTGTGGAATGGAAAGGTTCTATGGATGTTACAGGTTCTTCATGTAACCACAGATGCCAATAACGTTGTCTTTAAAGTCTATGTATGTACATAACAGGGAAACAAGTACAATTCTAAACTGAACGGAGACCAAATTCTCCACAGCTGATTTAATGACATTCAAAAATAGCAATACAATTAATTCAGCACAAATTAAACTATACACCTCTAATTTCAATTCTAGTTCATCTAAAGTACAAACTTCATAAGAGTTTCTGTTGTAGGTGCCTTAACTAACATAAAGTACATATTCTGTACACGCATCAACTGATATTCTCATCGAATAGGCCGTATCTACAACAAATAGAGTTTTAATAGAAATCCAATGTGTATGCATTCAACAGTTTGCAAAGGTTTCCAGCTAATTTTAGGATGACAGAACATCCAACAACTAAGTAACCACTATATCTTGAGCATGCATGTGACTATAACACAACGGATGCCTCTAAAAGCATTTGGAAGCTTCCAAATCTAATACTGTCATGGGTGTCAGATCCTTTAAACGGTAAACAGTGGAAATCCCCTTAAAAATGTACATGGATTAAAAATATGTTCTGGAATCTTGGATAATCCTCATGTTTGAGCAAGCTCTTCAGTCAGGAAATAATGCAGCTCTCATTTAGTCACTGGTGACACCAATAAAAAGAGCTGGTTGTTAAATCAGGACTTCCATCTTCTAAAAGGGATTCAAATTGTGTATCTTAGTACACAAAAAAGTGTGCATCCTGATCTGTCAGCATTCTCAGTCAAAAAATGGACTAACCTAACTGTGTATGGACTATTCCTTCAGTGTCACTCAATCAATCAGCTGGATAACAAATAGCAAAGGTACACTTCAACAAAACAAGTGTACACATGTATTAGGGCTGTGAAAAGATTAATCGCATCCAAAATAAAAGTTTGTGTTTACATAATATATGTGTGTGCACGGTGTATGATTATTTTGTATATATAAATACACACACATGTATTATACATTTAAGAAAATTTTTTTATTTATATATAAAATATTTATATTTATATATAATATAAATTCTATATAAATATATACAGTATATACATGCATATATTTTTTAAATATATACATGCATGTGTGTGTTTTTATATACTATATACAAAATAATTATACACAGATATTATGTAAACACAAAATTTTATTTTGGATGCGATTAATATTTTCACAGCCCTAACATGTATGTATAATCAGTGCAGTGGTTCTCAAAGTGTGGGATTACTGGAGGAGACTCTGAACATACAAGATAACACAATGTTTATTGCAAAATGGCTCACATTTATATCTGGCCTTACACAAAGCTATAGCATGGCTTTATAAGACTTAGAAAATAGCACACAAGTTGCATTGGACTATTCTTATTGCCCTGTTTTAGAGATAATACTTGTCTCAACAGTCAATAGCCATCCATCTCCTTTTGTGGACTATCCCTTCGGTTTAACTCCAGCACATGTCAAGGAATTGACATACTAACGTAACGCCCAATATGACAACTGAAGCCTAAATCCTCTTACTTAAAAGTGCCAATCACTATTTTTTATCACTGTAAAATGAGTAAAAACATGATTATAGCTATAGAAGCTAGATTTATGACACCATTGTTTGTTACTGAAACACAATCTTGATAAACAGATTTGGAGATTTCTGTCTTTCCCCATTCAAGTAGAAGCTGCACTTGTTAACTTGCACTTGTATGCTTATTAACTACCTAAAAAAGCGGCCCAGAGGTGTTTCCAAGATGGCCCTGAGTGAACCGACTGGCTCTCTGCGCGACGCAGCCGGGCATTATCCTGTGGACTGGATTTGATAAGGTATGTGTGGGATTTAAATTGCTCCGGTGTGTGTGTGTGTGTGTGTGTGCATGTGTGTCGGCACCTCCTGAGTTGCTCTTCAATCAGAGCGCTGATGTAATGATTGTATTCCTGATTATAATTAAAACACCCTTTCCATCCACCCCCTTTTCTTTTCCTCTCAGTCCATTGGTTACGGCTCACAGCTGTGTTCAATCAATGGCAGCTGGTCTCCAGTAGTGAGGCATTCATACAGCAGTGAGGACTTTCTCTACCGTCTGATCAGAGAGCAGCAAGATAGGCATTTCAAGTCATAATGGTTTAGATTACAAAATCAGTATTGGGTTCTGTTCCTAAATCTGCATTATTTTTTTTTTTGCAGTAAAGTGGAATATCAGCAGTGTTTAGAACAGTTTCTCAAAAGAACAGTAGACAAATGAGTCATTATTCATATTCGGATGGGACTAGTTTTCCTTTACGAGGTCATGTAATGGTAACTTCAGCATATTAGAATGATTACTGAAGGATCATGTGACACTGAAGACTGGAGTATTGATGCTGAAAATTCAGCTTTGGCATTACAGGAATAAATTATATTTTAAAATATATTAAATAAGACAACAGCTATTTTAAACTGCTGTGTAAACATATAGAGGTCATTTGGGAAACCAGTCTGAACTGTGCTTAAGACAATAAAATATATGTGAGAACATTTACAAAGAGAAGGAAGACAGATAAGAACATGAAAGACCAAAAAGTACTGCGAGTCGATAACATTAGAGCAGGGAAATGAGATGGAGAGAAAGAGAACGAGGCCTTGTGTTGCCTGGAGCGAGTATTTTCATGACCTGCTGTGATTTCTCAGTCTGGGCCCTCTGCTAATATCAAACTACAGAAGGAGAGATCGGGGTAGAGGGTCAAACTACCTACGGCAGAAGAGAGAAAGACTAATGATAACCGCTGTTAGAACACACTGTCAGACAGATGGAAAGTAATCGGGCTAACAGTGAATTTGACCAATTACTATGCCATAGATTATAAATTATTATATAATGCAATTTATACTACTTAATTGATTAATGCTTCTTTAATATTGAGTCTTCTTATAAATGGCACCATTTGAAGGGTCTCTAAACCCAACAGCACTCAACTACTCCATTAAAAATTGTGCTTTCAACCGGAAACTTATTCTCAAATGAAAAATGTGCAGCATTTATGCTTAACAGTAAACCCAAAACAATAACCAACAAGATTAAACTATGTTGCATAATTATTAATAAAATCATTTAAATATGTTAAAAATATGTATCTCTCTCTCTCTCTCTCTCTCTCTCTCTCTCTCTCTCTCTCTCTCTCTCTCTCTCTCTCTCTCTCTCTCTCTCTCTCTCTCTCTATATATATATATATATATATATACACACACACACACACACAAACCCTTGACCACAAAACCAGTCACGTAAGGTAAAGTTTTTTGAAATTGAGATTTATATATAGATTTATAAGCTGAATAAATAAGCTTTCCATTGATGTATGGTTTAAGACAGGACGATATTTGGCCGAGATGCAACTATTTGAAAACCTGGAATTTGAGGGTGCAAAACAATTGAACCATTGAGAAAATCGCCTTTAATATTGTCCATTTATGTTCGTGATGTTACGTATGTTTTGCCGAATTCACTAATAAATAACTAAAGTTTTATATATTTACTCTAATAAATTTACAAAATATCTTCATGGACCATGATCTTAACTTAATATCCTAATGATTTTTGGCATGAAAGAAAGATCGATAATTTTGACCCATACAATGTATTGTTGGCTATTGCCACAAATATACCTGTGCGACTTGTGACTGGTTTTGTGATCCAGGGTCACATATATATATATATATATATATATATATATATATATTATAAAAATAGAAATATGTATTACTAATGTTAAAATAGTAATAAATAGTAATATTAAATTAATTATATTTTTATAAATATTTTTTTTTCTATAAAATAAATCACATTGAATTCTTAACATTAGATTAGTCGCATAAGTTGACAAACATTTAATTTCTAAATAAATGTGCCATTAAAATTTTTCTACATTAAGTCTAGCTGTTGGTTTATGTTTTAGAAGCTGTACATAAGTTTTTCATATCCATATTACATTTAATCTTTGTCCATCCAATCATACACAAATGTGTTTGCTGTACATATGAATACCTGTAAATGTAAGTGAGATCACAGAGCCAAAAGCACGAGTGTGAGATGTTTGTACACAGATAATCTTAGAATAGACATTTCATTTACAATACGGTAACAGCTTAAAGTAACAGGACTGAAAGAGGCTTTTGGGGAGGTGAAAAAGGTATCATTAATTATAAGTTTTGCTTTCTGTGTTCCTCTCTATGTTTTTGTGCAAACTAAAGTACAGTATGTACACTGACAGCCAAACTCTCCCAGCCTGCATCATGAAATATACATAAAAGTTCGGAAAGATCAGACGCTCACCAATGAAAGTACACACACACACACACACACACACACACACACACACACACACACACACACACACACACACACACACACACACACACACACACACACTGAAATGATACAACCAGAGTTACATTGTGCACACATCTCTCCATCACCTCATGAATATTCATTCAGCCAATTTCCAACTTATTTTGGCAGCTGAAGGTGAGAAGGCCACTTAGACATTGTGTTTTCTGGCTGCCTGTGTTGCAATGTCAGAAATATATCACACAGCACCTGCAGGAAATGACACTTTTGATTTCTGAGGGCGGATAAAAGTGAGAAGAGATCTTGCTTCCGATTATTCATGATGCCATGCAGCAGCGGGCAGCGTTCTTTCTTTTGGACTTGTGTTCTGCCCTCACACAGAGATGCCGGGTGGTCACTCAATTACATGTGAAGAAACTTCTAACATTAACAAATGAGATATCCTATTTACCTCTTTTTGTCTGGATGGCAATGAGAGCAAATGAAGACACTGACTACTGTTTATCAGATTTTTTTTCCTCCAGGGAAAACACCAAATTAATTAAATTTAAAAAAAAAGTGAAAATAGAGACCAGAATAATCTCACATAAAAGAAGAACAAAGAAAGAATAAAACAGGCCAAAATAAAATGAAATAAAATGAAGAAAAAATAATAAAGAAAATAAAGACCAGAGTAATCTCACATAAAAAAAATATTTAAAAAAAAGTTAAGTAAAATAGAATAGAATAGAATAAAATAAAATAAAAATACAATAGAGACCAGAGTAATCTCACACAATTAAAATTGAAGAGGCCAGTTATTAAATGAAATGACATGAAATACCAACTCCTCCATTCTTCTGTTCATCAGAGCATATTACTTGACCCCATCTCAATTATTGTTTTTTCTTCTCTCATTGGATCATGGATCCAGAGCAAAGTGAGGGTTTTCTTGTTCTGTTCTTCTGGCGTGTCTGCAGCCATTTTGAGAAGACAACATGAAGCCACAAAAGCCAGTGTAAGCGACATTCTCTGCACGGGTTTAGTGGCCTAAATCACTTCTGGATCCCATCTGCCGCACGTTTGATGAAGAGATTGAGAGGGAGGGAGAGGAGAGAGAGGAAAGGAAGGAGGGAGGGAGGGGATTCTCCTGTCTTTCTCATCACAGAAAGAGGACACTGCCTCTGAGACAGTATCCATCTGCTACACTCTGCAGAGAGCCATTTTCACTCTGACAGTCTATTTACCTTTAAAACTCTCTTCATCTCTTTCTCTGTTTCTCTCTCTCCTCGTCTTATTCCCTTGCTGCATTGCAGCACACGTTGAGTTATGGTTTCAGTGATATCATGTAGCAACAAAAAGCTCTTAACTGTGCAGTGCTGCCCAGCACAAGTCCTACAGTATGATGGGATGGGCGGAACCTCTATACTGGTTACACATTTCTACCACTGAATAGAATACTGTAAGATTGTGGAGATAGATTTAGCTCATACCTATTCATGTGCAGGACTTCTTAACAACACTTACATATTAGAACTATTACGAAACAATGTGAAAATACAGAGCGACGTGCGCAAGAACTATGCACATCATTGAATGCTATTGTATATTCATGTGGCAAATTGTGGAGTTGCAATACATACATATTTAGTGGTTTGCAATTACAGGTTTGTCTAAAGATGAAATTACTGTTTACAAACACAGTCTCAGTGGCTATACTTCCTGATTATTCAGATTAACGTGCTGTTTAAATTGAGCTGAAGAAGAAAAAAAGAAAAAGAAAACTTTTACAAAAGATCGGTATGGATTTGGGCTTCTTTAAGTTTAAATCGCATTATAATAATTATAATAACATATTAGTTAATGTTGAAATAAACATTAAAAAAGATTAGTAAATTCTTTACCAGTATTTTAAAGTAGTTAGTTCATATTAACTAATGTAATTAAATAATGTTAAAAAATCATAAAAAAAATGATTTAAAATCTAATTTGCTTTATTTAAATACAGGTCCTTCTAAAAAAATTAGCATATTGTGATAAAGTTCATTTTTTTCCATAATGTTATGATAAAAATTTAACTTTCATATATTTTAGATTCATTGCACACCAACTGAAATATTTCAGGTCTTTTATTGTTTTAATACTGATGATTTTGGCATACAGCTCATGAAAACCCAAAATTCCAAAAAAAAATTAAATCATGAATTATATCATGAAAAGGGTCTCTAAACGAGCTATTAACCTAATCATCTGAATGAACTAATTAACTCTAAACAGCTGCAAAAGATTCCGGAGGCTTTTAAAAACTCCCAGCCTGTTTCATTACTCAAAACAGCAATCATGGGTAAGACTGCCGACCTGACTGCTGTCCAGAAAGCCATGATTGACACCCTCAAGCAAGAGGGTAAGACACAGAAAGAAATTGCGGCGTGGCATGGAGGCAATCAGCCTGTGGCACTGCTGAGGTGTTATGGAGGCCCAGGATGCTTCGATAGCGGCCTTAAGCTCATCCAGAGTGTTGGGTCTTGCGTCTCTCAACTTTCTCTTCACAATATCCCACAGATTCTCTATGGGGTTCAGGTCAGGAGAGTTGGCAGGCCAATTGAGCACAGTAATACCATGGTCAGTAAACCATTTACCAGTGGTTTTGGCACTGTGAGCAGGTGCCAGGTTGTGCTGAAAAATGAAATCTTCATCTCCATAAAGCTTTTCAGCAGATGGAAGCATGAAGTGCTCCAAAATCTCCTGATAGCTAGCTGCATTGACCCTGCCCTTGATAAAACACAGTGGACCAACACCAGCAGCTGACATGGCACCCCAGACCATAACTGACTGTGGGTACTCCAGTGCTGCTTCTCTGTAGCCCAGGTCAGGCGCTTCTGCCGCTGTTTCTGGTTCAAAAGTGGCTTGACCTGGGGAATGCGGCACCTGTAGCCCATTTCCTGCACACGCCTGTGCACGGTGGCTCTGGATGTTTCTACTCCAGACTCAGTCCACTGCTTCCGCAGGTCCCCCAAGGTCTGGAATCGGTCCTTCTCCACAATCTTCCTCAGGGTCCGGTCACCTCTTCTCGTTGTGCAGCGTTTTTTGCCACACTTTTTCCTTCCCACAGACTTCCCACTGAGGTGCCTTGATACAGCACTCTGGGAACAGCCTATTTGTTCAGAAATTTCTTTCTGTGTCTTACCCTCTTGCTTGAGGGTGTCAATGATGGCCTTCTGGACAGCAGTCAGGTCGGCAGTCTTACCCATGATTGCGGTTTTGAGTAATGAAACAGGCTGGGAGTTTTTAAAAGCCTCAGGAATCTTTTGCAGGTGTTTAGAGTTAATTAGTTGATTCAGATGATTAGGTTAATAGCTCGTTTAGAGACCCTTTTCATGATATGCTAATTTTTTGAGATAGGAATTTTGGGTTTTCATGAGCTGTATGCCAAAATCATCAGTATTAAAACAATAAAAGACCTGAAATATTTCAGTTGGTGTGCAATGAATCTAAAATATATGAAAGTTTAATTTTTATCATTACATTATGGAAAATAATTAACTTTATCACAATATGCTAATTTTTTGAGAAGGACCTGTATATATATATAAAAAAAACATTTTTTAAATGATAACATACACAAAAGACGTGTTATGGTGCAATGCTTTATGAATATATTAATGGTTGTTTCAGCACCACTTGAAGGCAGTAATGCATTATAAAAGTATTCATAATGCCCTTTTTATAACGCTACTGTGTGTAGTCGCAGGTGTGCATTTATTAGCATTTTAAAATGGCTTTACAGATGACTGACACAATGATAAGTTTAAGGCATAATGAATGTATTCCAATGAATTATAAAACCTTTATCCTGCATTTACAGGTTTTTGATGATCTAATGTGTATGCAGCAGGTTTAGAAACCCCACCATTGCAAAGCTTCATCTAGAAAAATTGCATGCAGTGAACTCTGCCCAAAAGCTTAGACAAGCAGGCGCGCTCCATGTGAACAATATTGAAAGAGCGAGAAATAGAGAGATCACATATTCAAACAATTCCATGGCACAACCTTATAAATGAACACGTGAATGTTGATTTCAGTAACTTACGTGTTTCCTTCCGTATGACATTGTTCTTTTGCGCATGTGGGAAGTTCAGGACCAAAACCAGTTTACACCCGATTCTGATATCGGCCACATTTAAAAGATAATGTTAAAAGCCAAACAAAATTTGAGCAATAAACCAGATTCAAGCATTGAGGCCTGTAGTGTGGACATAGCCTATGGCACCTGTTCTGACTTCTTTATCACTCTTAGTGACATATCCCTTCCCTCCCCTCACATAACATCTCTCGTATTATTCCCTATGTGTGGTTCGTTCTTGTTCTCAGATCTGTGAGACTGAATTAGCACCTGACTCTCTCTCTCATCTGTGTTTTAATCCACACAGAGAGCTCCCTGCTGGGCTCTGAGGTCTTTAACTGCATTTTGGTTGCTAGGAAACAGAAAAGCATCATAAGAGTGGTACCTCTATATGCATATATTCAAACAAAATACAAGATGAGATACAGTGTATGCCTAAATAAAGTATAGCCTATAATATAATGGAAAAGGGTCTTACACATAATACCCTGGAAGGGTTCATTTTGGCATAATGACCGAATGGCTGTGCACTGTCCCACTTATTACATGGCTATTTACCGATGCATGGTAAAATCACCTAGCGCTCAACCTACTTGTAGCCTTTCATGAAAAACATGAAAACACCTCTGGGTTACTAAGCAAACAATTTAACATGTATTTATCATTAATACACTTCTTCCACGGTACAAATACTCATGCATCACTACTACTTGTTGGTTGGGCCTAGACTCATGATTCGCCACTGATGATCAGCATATGAAATGTATAAATGATACATAAATGGAAATCCTGGGGATCCATGCAGAAAGATAACAAATATTATTAAATCATGATGTCTCTTAACCGCTATTTAAAACACGTTTAAACCGAGAACTAATAGACACACAAATTCAAACAGTTTCAAGCACTTATGCTCCAGATTTAGCTCTATTTTATAGTATACAGTCGCATACGATATGATGTGCTTTTTATAACCTTTAGATCTTTGCAAAATCAAGTTGCATCATTCTATCCATAAGAAATCAAAATAACCTATTAATGCACACAAAAAATGTTTCCCTAGGTGACCCTCGAGAGCCTGTTTTGTCTCTGGGGAATCTCTGCAGGGCACCGACGCCATTGGAAATGGAAACAGCGTCTCTCGTTTTTCAGCACAAAGAGCTCCCAGGTGCCCATAGGTGATGACTTTCTGTCCCTGATTTCCTGCTGTGTGTCAGATGTATGTATAAATATCCCGTGAGCTGTTTGATTCGTAATGCTTCTGCCCTTTGCAATCGTAATGATTCACACAAGTTTAGATGAACACTGCGAGGTTGGACGGAGAAGTCAAATGGCCAAAAAGAGGAACAACACTATTGATTATGACAACCGTCCGAGAACCCCTAATGTTACATCATGACAAGCGATAATGCATGATCGATGGCTCTCAACGCTGCTCTGGGTTATGAAACTGATCTTAATGATCTTTATGATTTTTGCACACAGCCGCGGTCTATTGAGTTGGTGGATTCTCAAAAATAATGGTTTCACATGGTTTTACATCCCTTTGCAGTCACAGGAGAATCTTTAGACAGACATGGCTCTTTAGAATACATCTATGTATTTCTGTTTCAAAAACCCAAGAATACACTCTTAAAAATAAAGTTTCCAACAAGTTTTTTTCACAGCAGTGCCATCGAAGAATAATGTTTGGTTCCCCAAAAAACCTTTCAGCGAACATTTCTTAAAACAAACTCTTTTTTTCTTAGTATGAAGAACATTTTAACAATCTTAAGAACTTTTGTTCATTATAAAGAACCTTTTGTGCAATGGATGTTAAAGGTTCTACATGGAATCATCTATGACAGTTCAGTCTAGAAGCAATACAATTATTTAATGAATATATTAATGTAACTTGTTTTAATCTATAAACAATCGTTATAGCTAAAAAGCTCAATGAATCGTATATATATATATATATATATATATATATATATATATATATATATATATATATATATATATATATATATAATTTAGCCATTGTATCTACATGCCAAATGACCTCTCACAGTAATCTGTCCTCATAGCCACACAGGCTGTTTTTTATATAATTTATACATAACCCAATTATACCACACAGCGCAACCCATAGCCATTTAGCAGATACTTTTACATTTCCAAACCACAGAGAGTGCTGCTCGAAACATTCTGACTGACGAGAACAGATCAATTTGGACACAGGTGGATCAGTGAAACAAGCAGTGATATCGGTATGTGCTTCAGTCTAACCCAGTCCTGCATACAGTCGCTCTGCCTGGTTAAAGTTGGGAAGCACAGTCTCAACTCAATTGTTGGTGGGGGTTGGGGTGGTACTTCTTAAAATGTTATTATTCTAGTCTGTTAGTTAATAATTTTGTCTTTTTGAGTTAAAACATCTTAATATCCTTGAAACAAGACACTGCACAAGATATTAATTGAACTGTATTTTTGTCTTGCTGCACTGGCAGGCTTATGTAAAATTTAAATGTTTAATCATATTTTACAACATTACTGTTTTTCAAGTATTGTTGAATGCAGCCTCATCGAGCATAAGAGAATCCTTTAAAAAACAATTTAAAAAATCATACCGACCCCAAACTTTTGAACAATGTACATATTATTTGACCTTTATTTACATAAATCCGCATTACAGATTGTTTCATAGCAGCTTAACAATGATAAACAGGTAAAATACAATAAAAAAATGTTAATAACATAAAAGATTTGTTCCCTAGGTTTGACTCATCATTTAACAAGACATATTAAACAAATAGTGTCAAAATGTTTGCCCAACCCTTGCTATAGGCTACACTTAGTTATACGTGCTTATTTATAAGTGCTTCTCTGTACCAAATTGGCCAACTGAAATGAAAGGCTGTGTTTTGAGTCTCAGGTTCACAGCAGGCAGCAATATGACTGTGGTCTCTAAAATAATCAACATCAGAGTTTAATAGGCTTCTCTCTTTCATCACATCTGTTTACCCTATATCTCTCCTTTTCACTATGACACCCACAGAACTGCCTTTTCACCTTCTGCGTTTCCCAGAACAGCTCATTTACATTTAAGCTGCTTCTGAGTGGGTTTCTTTTTCTGTATATCTGCTTCACAACTTCAAACCAAACCTTCCTCAGAGTTTGGGGCACGCTCCCCGTAAGCATCTCTGCTGTTCTTTCTTTGCTTTGTAATCTACTGCAGCCTGTTCTTATATAGTCACAGGTGGCTGGACATGTTCGGATGAGTATGTTATTCCAAAGCAATTAGTATAAATGCACGTTTCCCCTGCAGTCTAATTTACAGCGTGATGTGTGAAGTGGCTTTTGTATCCCATGAGTGCATGGAATGAGTATGCATGTGTGTGTAAAAATGATCCTAGTGAACATTAGTAATGCCATTTTTATCATGGCTGCCTTTTTCCTCTGTTCAGTCAATCAAGAGGTTATTTCAATCCGACAGCACTGCAATAAAAATAAAAATAAAAAAAACTACATGTGACTTAACAGAAAGATACGAGGGCAGAAGCATTATACAGTATTTCAGTGCATAAAACAGTGTTTTATTCACCAACAACCCAAACTAGTTTAGCCAGGTACTAAATGTGCAGAAAAGGCCTACACTGCATTTCAATTAAGTCATTATCATCATTTTTCACAATGCAGATTTCTTCAAAGTAGCGCTACAGTAATAAACATAAAAAATATTGTAATGATCAGTGATGCAAACTTCATCAAATGAGACAAAGTAATCAACTTCAGCTGTAAAGCAGCTCTACAGAAGATAACAGTGTTATTATTCAGTTCAAGTCATTTGCAGTAAGTGTTAATTCAGTTCAACTGTGTAAAGTTATTTTCTAAGCAAACATAGCTTTTTAAATGTAAATTTGGTTTATCATAAATATAGTATTCGCATGCTGCAAGGTACACCATTAGCACCAATGGAAAGTATTCCGTAATAATGCATTTGAAAAGGTTTGAGTACATTCCTATTCATAATTTTCAGTCACGTGACTGGCGTGGAGACCTTGCAGGCAAAACATTGAACTGCATTACAGGCATGTCAATTTTCAATCTCAAAAGAAGAAAAAACTAAAATATATATATGAACAAAATTGTTTGGGCACTTGTGATCTACAGTACCTACAGCACGCTATGTAAAACAATTATTGTGAAAACACTTTGCCTTAAAGCACATTATCTGTTGGCGAGCATATAAGCCCAGAATATGAATGGAATGCGCTAAATGGTTAAGCGATGTTTTTATAGAAAAACCATTTAACGAGAAACTGGTAAACCTGAAACTGGTACAAATCTGGTAAAAATGACAGGTGGGCATTGGTGAAAAGCCTTGTTTTGCGCTACAGGTAGGCGTTTCTAAGTGTGTGACATCACATCAAAACTATTAATAGATCCTGGAATCAGTTATGTATCCTCTGCATTTTAGCAATACTGATATGTATCATTTCTTTAGTGAATTGAGCACTAAAATAAGGCATTGTAAGCAAATGAATAGTGCTATCAGTGGGTGCAATTCATTCTTAATTCATTAAATGAGTCCTCCTCCCACTGTATATTTGCGAGAGAGAGAGAGAGAGAGAGAGAGAGAGAGAGAGAGAGAGAGAGAGAGAGAGAGAGAGAGAGAGAGAGAGAGAGAGAGATTATTGACTTGCATGAGTCTATGAGTATGTGTTTTAAAGTGAGCCATATTCTGTTTTACTGAGTTCCATCTCTCTCATTACTTGTTCTGTCGCGAGAGCTGCTGAGGTGTGAAGCTCATGGGACATTCTGAAGGAGACCAGATAAATATGCACAAATGCTAGGAGATTTCTGAAATGACAGAGTGAAAGATAAAGAGTGATAGCGAGATAAATGTGGTGATATAACATTTGGTGCGGTAAACAAATCAGTTTTATGAATATAGTACTTCCATAAAATACCAATGGTGTTGTGAAATGTCTTAAAGCCCTTATATGTACCACAAAAAATGAGAAATGAAAAAATTATGATGGGGTGAAAAATGAAAGGGTGGATTAAAAGAAAAAGAAAAGGAGAGGGGAAGGAAGATGAAGGAGTGCAGAAAGGGAATACTGTAGATGGAAGAGAATGAGAAGGGAAAAGCAAAGGGAAGAGGAACAATGAAGTAAATGAAAGGGGAAAGAAAGGAATTTGAACGTGAAAAGGGACAAAAAGTAAAGGAAAAGGGTGAGAAAGGAAAAAGAAGAGGGAAAATAATGAAAGAGGAAGGAAAAGATGAAAGAAAAAGGGAAAGGGAAGAGGAATGAAAATGAAAGGGGAAGGGGAAAATAAACTGAAGGGGATAAGGAAAAGAGGAACATGAAGGGAAAATGGAAAGGAAAAGTTGAAGGGATGAGAAGGTAAAGGGTAGCAGAAAAGAAATTAAAGGGGGCGGAGGAGGTGAAAGAAAAAAGGGAAAGGATGAGAAGGGGAAAATGCAAGAAAATAAGAAAGGACGAGAAAGGAAAAGGGAAGAGGAAAAGAGAGGAAAATGTGAAAGAAGGCAAGAAGGGAATGGGAAGGGAAATGGAAATGAAAGGGGAGGGGGGAATTAAAACTGCAGGGAAGAAAAAGCAACAAGAAAGGGAAAATGGAAAAGGGAAAGAAGCAGGAAAACAGGGAAAGAAAAGTGAAGGGACCAGGAACAAGGTTGAAAAAGATAAGTGAAGATATAAAGAATGGAAAGGGAAGAGGAAAATAAATTAAAGGGTAAGGAAAGGGTGAAAAAAAAAGAAAAGAGAAGAGGGATGGAAATTAAATAGCTGAAAAGAAAAGTGAAAGATCTGGGAAAGAAGTTGAAAGTGAAATGGAAGACAAAAGAAGGAAATAAAAGCGGAAAAGAAAAGTGAAGGAAGTAGAAAAGGAAGAGGAAGATATAAGAAGGAAATAAATGCGGAAAAGAAAAGTGAAAGAATTGGGAAAGAAGTTGAAAGGGAAAAGTAAGATATAAGAAGGGGCAATGAAAGGGGAAAAGGGAAGGAATACAAAGGGAAAGATAAGAGTTAAAAAATAAAAGGAATGAAATAAAAAGAGAAAACAATTAAATGGAAATGAGACAGTAAAAATGTAAAGGGAAGATGAATGGAAATGGAAGGAGAAAAAAAATGTCAGAGGGACAGGAAAACAAGGGGAAAGAAAAGGGAAAGAAGAGGGTTCAGGATGAGAAAGGTATACAACATATAGAACAACATTCAAGAGAAGAAAAGGAAAGACAGAAGAAAGACAAGGAACAGTAGAAGTAAACAACAAAAGGATGAAGACTGCATGTGCCATCACTGGCTCTCTGTGATCCATGCTCATGTTTCATCTACATTATTCTCTTTTACCGAGACAAATCTGTACTTTCAAGACAACCGTAAACATCCTTAACAATCTCACACAGCAGGGTAATCACATTGAGGAGAGACACATTGTTATGGAGACTAAAAAAAAAGCCTTCAAAGTGCTGTTTGAAATCACTGCCTCAACACTTAGCAATAAGCCACACAGTATTTGTCTTGCGCAGACATGCTAACACAACAAAACAGAGAAGTATAGACACTAGCCTCCTGCAGGCAAAGCCAAATCAGCCTCCAATGCTAGTTTAATTCACGCTATTAATGACTTTCTGTGAACTGTGACACAGGCAAGTTTTAGCATCAAGAGTATTTGCTTAATTAAAGGGCTACAGGAAGTAATGAGCTGTCTGGACTAGAAAGCTGTGTATTCCTGCTCTATTAGGATGAGTCAGCTGTGAAAAAGATGGAGCAGTATCACAGGTCTGGTGGTTATAACATCACAAGGGTTTCATTCTCTTACTGACACTGGTTTTCTGCTTTGTTTGGTGTGAACCACCTTTCAGAAGTTACCAGGGTGAAGGTTCAAAGATTGATTTATCATGTGGCCTTTATTTAACACCGCATGTTCTCATAAGAAGACCCTTCAAAAATGGTTCATTTGGGTGCTAGTGGCCACATTTACTAATGTCTGTCGACTTCTCAATGAAGCACTCAAATGGCCATAGGTACTGGCAGTATATAGATTCCAGATGGAAATTTCAATCTTTGAATCTCTGAAAGGAGATATTTTATGTATATATACATTTTTTTATTATTATTATTATTATTATTATTATTATTATTATTATTATTATCTTCTTCATGGGTTCATTTGAATGCACTATATTTATAAATATTGAAATATTTATATATGCATACATACAATTCATTATAGTAGGCTACATAGGTTTAAACCAACCCTAATTCGTACCAATTCATACGACCTCTCTCGTACGAATTAGTACGATTTTTGCTAAATCTTACATATTTTACGAGTTGGCCAATTCGTATGAATTTGTACGAATGACCTACCCCTGACCCCGCCCCTAAACCTACCCATCACATGGGTTTAGATAAATCGTACAAATTCGTACGAATTAGCCACCTGTTAATCACTTGTACAAATTCGTACAAATTGGTCGTGAGACAGCGTTGTTTTAAACTTAGGATCACTCAAAATCAACAAAATAAAATATAATAATAATTATTATTATTATTTGTTCATATTGTTTAAACTTAGGATCACTCAAAAATAACAAAATATAATATAACAATAATAATTAATAATTTCTTCATATTGTTATTTAAACAATATTTTATTTATACATATTTAAATATTTTTATTTACATGGTTTTTATTTACATTTAATTCATTAGGCCATATTTCATAAGTTTTAACTTGACTAGAATTTATTATTATTGTTGTATAATAATACATTATTATTACTATTATATAGAAGAAAATGTGTTAGTAGCGTGGTTTAGCATTTAGTGCATGTACTTCAGAAATGTTGAGCAGAACATGCAGGTTTGAATCTGCCATGCATGTCTTGATTCCATTCCTGCTCTCGATCTAATGTCTTTACTTTTTGACTAAAAGTGGCCTCACAGCTCTGTCATGCATTGTCCAAATGAAGTAACAGGACGTGAAGACTCACTAAATTGTCCTTTTGGAAACGACAACATAATTTCCATATGTAACTAGGCCTGTATGTCACTCGGCTGAGGGTGATGTACACAGCCGAACGCTGCTGAGAATCAAATCCCTCTCAAATCCTACAACCAACTCCTCTGCAAAGTGGCCCAAATTGAATAATTTCAGAAGAAATGCTCACCACACACAGCAGACTCAAAAAGCTTTCTTTATCTCTTTTCACGGTCGTTTTCTTTCAATCTCATGAAATCTTCCATTCAACCCACTGAAAGTCCGACAGCACACACGCTGTATCGAACCACAAGCATCCTTTCAGAGGCTGTAATAGAGCAACGCTGTGTCTCGAACAGCTTTGTGTGCACATCTCTGTGTGTGTGAGGAGGGTGTACCAATGAGAGAAAAGCTGCCTTAGAAGAAAAGTGGCATGAAGAAGAAAGACAGACAGACACAACATAAACACACGCACACACACATGCAGACCGTGCTCCAGCAACTTCTTCTCTGGCAGTGGAATCTGCCCAAACAGTATTAGCATTCATCATGATCTCTTCCTCTCCTTTGGTCTGGGTGACGGCGCGACCCTGGCTCAGAGCTCCAGCCGAGCGCTGGATTTTAAGTGCGTCTGTAAGAAGATAAGCCTTATAAGCCGCAGACATGCACCTCTCAACTGTGTCTGGAAATCTGATGAAGCGCACATCATCTCATACGCAGCTGAACGGAGTCTGTGGAAGGTTTAGTTCACACGGCGCAGCGGGAGATACTCAACAGATACTGAACACACTGAATACAGATTTCTTTCATCATGATGTCGACTCCCTGACTCCCGCATGCTTGAATATAGTAGCATGTCTCACTTTCTCTAGTCGGACTTCCTTCAGATAACTCACTCTCTCTCTCATACTACACAAAACACATTTGGTATGATGCACAAGAATAGAAAATGTTCCATATTACCTAATGATATAAGTCCACAAATGTATCTGTGCCTCCGGTGCGTTCCGTAAAGTTTCCAAACAGACTTTCTGTCCCATGCGTACCATTGTCACCGTGTGTCTGCGCTCCCTTGCGGAGCGTGTGCTGCTCTGATCGGATCAGGATGTGTGTGTGGGAGAATCCTCTCTCACTCCTCCGCTGCAGCAGCTCAGGCGAGCCGAGAGATCCGATTGGCCGTCTCAGAGCTTACGGAGCGTCCGTCATGCGTGCGCCAGCCCTCGTTGCTTCTCTCTCCCCCCCTCTCTCTCTCTCTCTCTCTCTCTCTCTCTCTCTCTCTGGCTCTGTTTCTAACCGCCTGCATACACTGCTTGCATACCAGTACAAATCATTAATTTCATTTTCTTCGATCATATTAATATTATCACCACTAGTATTTCATTTTCTTCATTGCACAATGCAGATTTTTCTCTGTCCCCCTCCCCTTCTTTAAGGTCTGTCTTTTTTTAAACATATTTTATTACTCTCCCTCAAGGCTGTATTGACACTGTCATCTAATTTTTTCATAGATATTTCTGACAGACTGAATTATACCTGGGACACTTTCAAATGTGGTAATAAATCTGATAATTGTTCATTTTACCTAGTTTTTTACCCTGGTTCTGCCTTTTCAGATTTGCGGTACATTTATATGTACAGCAACCATCATAACTCACTTTTCGAAATGTCTGACTTCATTGTTGTCCAATTTCAGAGCAAAAGCATATTTTGAGAGCTTTGCTTTGCTTGGACTGCGAAAAAAAGAAAGAAAAAAAAACCTTTTTGTAAGCTTTAATGTTGCAATAAAAACGGAAGAAGCGACAGATCTTTTCTTCCACATTGTTACATACATCTGAGTTTAACGGATTATTGAAAAAAAAAAGAGTAGTGCAGGGACTTGAATCGGTTGTTGCATTTTGGGGTGTTGCACTAATTAATTAATGCGATCTTGCAGTGGACTATGGAGGGGCGGGGTTTAAGCGGAATAAATGATTGGAGAAGTCCACCATATGTCACCAGAGTGAAGACCATTTATTTTCACACTATACTATCAGCTATACTATCGTTACGAGTTCAACGAAAAGAAACATACATGGAAGAATCATTCACAATAATATCTATAACATGCATGTAGAAATAAATAGGGAGAATTGTCATGCCATGCCGTTTTTAAGAGAAAGCCAATTGCATCTGCATTTGATCGAACAAACTAACGTGCAATCGAAAAGCTGTGATCCTGATATGATTGGCACCTGCTTTGAGAAAATCAGTTACGAATACCGGGCGAAAGCGATGTCATCTAATTAATATTCATGAGCCACGCTAATAAGGTTTATAATGTTCCCCCAATCTTTTCAATTCACAACATCCCATGTGTATTTGATCTACGGTCATTTAGTCTCCTTTTATTTTTACTACTTGAGGCAGCAAAGAGCACTAATGCTTTACAGAATATTGTCAGTCATTTACATAATTTACATAAATATTGAGCCACTGACTTGTCTTTCAACTAGTCAGCAGATCATTGTTTATGTAAATAATGTCTGCCACACCATTACGGTTTATTTAATAACATGTTTTCTGAATGCAAAGTGTACCGGGTTGCGTAATTCCTACCATATTATAGGTTATTATTATTGTAGCTTCCTGATGATTAACAGAAAATCACTTGTCTTGTCCTTTGGTTTGTATAAAGGGACAAAAACGTTACACACTCACAATGGAAGTCGTATGTTTTCAGTCCGATTTTTGGTAACTCTTTACTTAAAGCCCTTATGTATAAAGCATTATAAAGGTATTTGTAATGTGAATACATTACATATTTTCATAAATATTTGCAGATTCTGAAATTGGTTGTTTGTCGTGTGTTTTATTGCATTATACTTTCTAAAGGTGTTCAATCTATGAATAGATAAGTATTATAATGTATTATAACTGTGGTTACAATTATTTATGAGACTATACATTGCATTATTTTGCCTTGTGCATTACAAGGCATTAAACTACTGCATCAAAATAGTTTTATAATGCATTTTACAAAAAGGCTTTAAGTTAAGTGTTACCATATTTGTTTTTCTTTTGAAAGAAAGAAATTAATATTTCAGCAAGGATGCATTAAATTAATCAAAGGTGAAATTATAGAAAAAAAGTTTTATATTTCAATAAAAGTGTTATATAAGTGCAAATAATCCTGAAAATAAAGTTTCTACAAAAATTAAGCAGCCCAATGTTTTCAAAATTTATAATAATAATAAATGTTTCTTGAGCACCAAATCAGCACAATTTTTTTTTTACTATATTCTGATCAAATAAATGCAGTCTTGGTGAGCATAAAAGACTTCTTTCAAAAATATGTTTTCAAAAAATCTTACCGACCCCAAACTATTCAACGATAGAGTGTAGAACAAGCAAAACTAAAATCATGTGATCCACAAGACGACACAGACCTAAGAGCTAAACAAAACTAAACCCATGATAGTCACATACTTCATATAGTTCATTTTTGAGTTTTAAGTAAGGCCAAATGCCCCAAATGATGCACAAAACTACTCGACCGACTTTCCCATCAACAATAATAACTAACTTTCCTCAAAGTCTGAGTAGAACACAAAACGTATTTTGAAAGCTTTGTTTTGCTTGGCCGCAGAGTGGAAAAACCTATACGGTATTATGTACTTATGATAACGGTGCAAACCGCAGCAAATAAAAGCATTTACGCACCCATGTCTACTGATAACACAGCACAGAACAATTTACAATGCTTTCCAGCAATATATTAATGCGAAAAGAGTCAGATATGCCTAAAAAATGTAAACAGAAAATAAATCACATACACTGTAAGTCAAACTATCAAGATGCGCAGTGTAAATGCAGCCGATATACCTCACAGCTTATACCTTTCATTTTATTATATCGGTTTGTCATCCCTAGCTCATTTTCTCCTCTCCCTCCTGCAGGTGAGTTGAAGACCAGCGGCGTATCTTTTCTCTCTCGCTCTCTATGCCTTCTCTCTGGGGCTTTAAAGGGAAACTTAATGAATAATGAAGAAAAGATGAGATGTAGCAAAGGAGAGAGTAAAAAAAAAATGATTTGAGGAGATGGGGAGTGGGAATGAGAGGCCCTTCATGAGTCTCCATCGCATTTGAAAGGATAGATATAAAAAAAAACATTGAAAAGAAGGAGTGAAGGCCTCTCCAGTGTGTTCACCCATCAATTAGTCGGACAGCAGGAGGTGTGGAGGAGAAGGGAGGGAGAGGTGGAACGTGTGAAGTGTCGGACGATTAAACCGGCGAGAAGGAGAGGTGAAGGCTGAGGAAAGGAGGACTGCTGAAAGACAGCCGGGACACGAGGCAGTTACTGACTTCTCAACTTCACTCTTTCCAGCTATTTATCATTCGCACACGCTATCTGTCCAGTCCCTGGAGTGCACGCGTTAACGTTTGCCACACACAGGGCAGGCAAAGAGCTTCCACTCAAACGAGTTTGTGGTAAAATCAATGACAACCTTTCACCTATGACCGTTCGGTGATACGTTGAGTTCTAAAGCAAAAGAAATATGCTATCCATGGCTTTCTTGCATTCAACAGAACCAACTAACTAACAGATCAAAGATTTTTGGTCAGTTTGCCCAAATCTGCAAAAAAATTATATTTTCACTTATTTGAGTGCACTATAGCATACAGAAGACCTCAAACACATGGACAAAATCTTCAACATGTACTGTTATTGCTTAAAATAAAATAGTATATAAAAATAAAAAATAAAAAAATCTGAGTATGCTATGGTCTGAGTGTAAATTTAAAATGCATTTATATGGACTTTTAGTAGTACAATAGCATACATGCACGGAATTTTCAACATAAAAAGTGTAAAATAAGAAGTAAAATCAATTTATATAAATAAAAAATGACATGATATAGTTTAATAAATAAATAAATAAATAAATAAAAATAATAAAAACATATATATATATATATATATATTTCATATTGACTTTTAGGAGTTCACTTTAGAACCCCCCGGAGATAGGCTATGCATGTGTGTGGTTATTTGTCTATGGAAGTAAAATAATGCCAAATGTTTTTGAAACAAAAAAGCCTGTTGGATTGCACTACTTGAAAAAAATATGCATTGCATTAACCATGCTTGCATTTTAATGCATTGCATTTTTAGGGCTTGCTTTTTTATGGTCTAAAATTCAGCATGGTTGAATATTTAAGCTGAGAATATTTCAATTGACCCTTCTCAAAGACCCGCCCCCCTTAGTTACTGTCGCTATGTCCGACAAGCTACGCCGCTCTCACGCACAAACCATGTTCTCACGCAGGGAAAAATACATCGCGGATCAGAGAGGAGACTGACAATACGCTGACAGACAGGACAGACCAGGTTACTTTTCGGTTACTTTTGATATTAAACATATTAAACAAAGTCTCACCTTTCAAATTTGCTCATTTTTAAAAAGAATTTTAAACAATAAATACCGTTTTGTGGCTCTTTAATGTGTCGTGACAGATCGCTGTAGAGCCTCAGTTAAAGCTGCTCGTGAACCGATCATCTCTTCCTTCTAGTTCATTTATAGCATCAAATAAATATGAATGAAAATAAGAAGGAATGTTGTTTTAACCGCGGAAAAGCGTCAGTATATTCAGTTTTTCAAGTTCAAATCCTCCCATCTTAATCTACTAACTCTCCTGACTGCTTTGTCGGACAAAATGGCGGATGGCGAAGTATGATTGGTCAGATCACCTGTCAATCAAGCTCCCTGCGAAGGGTCAATTCAAAACATTTCAAACACATTTTTGTGTTATTAAAAATGCAATAATCCATATTCACCTTTCGTATTTCACTTCCAAAATATTCAAACTGTTTAAAAATACAACCTATAAAACTCAAGAGGCAATTTTCGGTCCATTTTATTTCGCTTTGCAAATTCGCTTCCACAAATTCAGTGGTTCAAATTCGACAGTCAATTCAACATTGACATCCAGGAACTGCAGGAAAAGCAGTAGATTACCGAGCACAATCTCCATCTGAATAAAATAATGGTCTGCATAATATTTAGTATTTCATATTGAATTAAAATGTGGACATATTTGTATAAAAGCCTAATGAGTTGGGTCAGGTGTGTGACACCAGGGGCCTCATGTATCAATATTGCGTACGCAAAAAATCTTTACTTACGCCAGCTTTCACGCTCACGGTCGGATGTACTAAAAGTGAAATTAACGTGAGAATGTGCGTTCCTCCACGCCAACTTCATGTCTGGCGTACGTACATTTCTCATCGTTTTTGTCCGTTGGCGACTCTTACATGCAATGAAGTTAAGTTGCAAACATTACACAACGAATTGTTCTACAAGTCTATCGCACTACCACCTGTGGGAAGCATTGCTATTAATTAGCAATTTATAAAATAATTTACATATATTGTCACACCAGCCTTATGGGAATATTCTATCAATTATGCAATTAAGTAAGAACATATAAAAGCATATGCAAATTGATACAACCCTTAGTCTATGGCAATGGCAGCTTTGGCCTTATTAGAGGACATTGCTATGGCAGAATCCGAAGAGAACTAGTTTTTAGGGACCATAATGATTTTCTGGCCCAGGATGATGACTGGCTTATCAGCCGTTTTCAATTTCCAAGGGCTGTCCTCTTGGAGCTCTGTGCGGAGTTGGGTCCGAATCTAGAGAGAGAGACAGCGAGGAGCCACGCAATACCCATTCCCTTGCAGGTGCTGACAACACTTGGTTTCCTCGCAACTGGTTCTTTCCAAAGGGAACTGACAGACCGCTCAGGAATAAGCCAGTCGTGTTTGAGCCGCGCAATGCCAGCGGTATGGGTCGGGATCATCCGCATGTCTACCAGGTATATAACGTTCCCATATTATGCAGGTGACCAGCCAAACATTAAAACGCAATTGCAGCGATAGCCGGTTTTCCTAATGTAATCAGAGCGATCGACTGCACACACATTGCTATAAAGGCGCCATCTGAAGAATAATTTGCATATGTGAATCGGAAACATTTCCATTCAATAAATGTGCAGATAATATTGGTTACCTTCGTGGCAGTCCTGTAGTAAATCCGAGTCTCCCACAGCAGCAGATACTACTCCAGAGAGTAAGGTGTCACTCATAACTGAGGCAACTAAGGGTGTAAGTTCATCGACCCCTTTACCACTGCCTGTTCTGCCCACACTTTGTCGGTGCGCAGCAGTTCTCCATTTAACGTCCAGCTTTATATCAGACCATTTCTTTTTAAGGTCATTTACAGTGCGACTTTCAGATCCCACCGCATTGACGGCATCAGCCAAACTCTCCCACTCATATTTTTTCCTTTTGTTATTAATTCCGGAGGACAAAGTTCCAAATATTATTTTTTAGCACCTCCGATTCACTTTCTGTAAAGTTTCGTCTCTTGCCGCTTGCTTTAGCCATTTTCTTACTCCTTTCTTTTGCCAAAGTGGACTCATTACCATATTTAAATGTATTTAATTAAGGGAGGATACTGGGTGGGGCGTTATGCTCGTGCATGTGCGCTCATTTTTACGTTAATTGGGATGTACAAAGAGAATATGATATGAGATTCATACATCTGTTTTTTTTGTGCGTACGCACATTTACAACTTTGTCCGTACGCAATGTTTTAGTATGAATTCAACGCAAGTCTTTGTACATGAGGCCCCAGATGCCTTATATTGCATCCTGAAACTAGTGTGGTTACAGCTTTAAAATAAAAATATCCCCCAAAGAGAGTGTGTGTGTGTGTAAAATCTAAAGTGTTATATCCAGAGCTGTTACCGGGTTATTATCGCCCTCCTCAAAGCAAAGTGTTAATAGAGGATGTAGCATGTACAGTATGTAGGTGTTCACTTGAAGCTAAAACTGAGGAGCTGTTACAGCGGCAACATACGGGACATATAGTGGTAATATGCTAAAATATTACTACGTTTAAATTAAAACATGAATGAAAAGTTGTGTGATATTGTCTTATATTCCTTAAAAATAAAATGATAAATAAATGTTTTATTAAATAGTTTTGTAATTATTATTGGAAGTACATCCTGCTGTACAATATATAATATATTCATCATCATTTCTTATCAGATGCATCATTTCATGCTCATACAGTATGTTTAACAGCACATCTGAGCATGTTTACCTGGAAGAACAGTCTTGGATGCTGTTACTGCTAGACAACTGTGCTTGGCACATATTGATGAGGTCAGGCTTTAGTCGTATCATTTTTTATGATGTGTTAAGTACAAGACAGTCCTTCAACACTGACATACAGTTTTACGGTAGATGCGACTGACATGTTGATAGAGAGAGAGAGAGAGAGAGAGAGAGAGAGAGAGAGAGAGAGAGAGAGAGAGAGAGAGAGAGAGAGAGAGAGAGAGAGAGAGAGAGAGAGAGAGAGAGATACCAAATTATTACAAAATTTATAACATTTAAACAATATAATTTATACAGTAATACATTTCTCTTCAAACTCTGCTATCTATCTAAGCTGCTATCTTGTAAAGCTCTCAGCAAACTCATTTGTTTTCTATTTTTGTTAAATCATTTTAGTAGAAACATAGATACAAA
This sequence comes from Siphateles boraxobius, assembly GCF_051911475.1. Lineage (NCBI taxonomy): Eukaryota > Metazoa > Chordata > Actinopteri > Cypriniformes > Leuciscidae > Siphateles > Siphateles boraxobius. Next base: position 2,465,051 of record NW_027509097.1, read on the forward strand.
ATAAACACTAATACAAAGTTACTTAAAAGAAGCTTTAAATTAAACTAACAATAAAATCTAAACAATACAATCTGCCAAAATCTAATGTAATATTAAAAAAAAACACACACCATTTTAGCATTAAGTGCTAGTTAATTAAATTTTTAATTTAGTCGGAAATAAATATTGTTTTTTTATTTAAAAAAAAAGCAGACTGTGTTTTTATAACTTCCAAAAAGTAACCTCAAATTAAGACTTATTTTTGTAATGCATAAAATGCGTTATTATTATTATTATAAATTATTATATTACATTACAAATAATAATGATAGTTTTTGTTGTTCAATATAGTGATTGATACTTAATCATAATTATGAATTATGTAAAAAAAAAAAGAAACTTATAGAATATCGTTATCTGCATGTCAAATCCAGTTTGTGATTAACACTGACTTAACAGCCATCTTAATATTGAATCAAATGAATATTCAGAACTCATTGGCGTCATTGTTCTCCTATCAAGTCAGTTGACACAGGTTGATTCTTAGAAGGTTCCAGTGGACGTGGGGTATTCGATTGGCTGTGTGATCGGGGATTGGGCAATTAATGCACATCCAGCTCAATGGAGAGAGATTATGCAAGAGAATCTCATTTCAAGCTGCTGCTCTGGGTGGCAGGGTATGTGCGGGCTACTCCATGACACACAGACAAATGACCAGCGAGCGGGCGAGTGTGAGGAGAAGATTGGAGAAGCAAAGATGGCAGCTCGTACGGCTTCTGTCCATGTCCATAATCCACTGTTGACTTCCAAAGAGAGTTTCTGCACTGATTAAATAACCACACGCACTACCAGCTCCAAGGTCATGAGTTTGATTCCCAATGTAAACCTTAAATATTTCTATAAAAGCAACTGTCAACTGCAGACATTACAGTTATTGAGACCCTGATTTGTGTCACAGTGTGAATGAGCAGTACAGTTTAGTCTCACATACTCAAGAACGCATGACGCTCATGTTTTCAGCATCTGCCATCCTAATCCACATGAACTTCACCATTTCATTTGACAAATACTTTGTCACAAACACACAGAACCTCAAAGGGCCTAATTTGAAGAAATTATGACAGAAATAAGTTATATATTGTAAAGTAGGGCATGTTTCTCATATAACAATAATAACAAAACTGTTAATAAAAAAAATGTATTGTAAGCGAATATCACACAATGTCATGCAACTTTTCATCCATGTTTTAATTTAAACTTAATTTATAGCCTATTTGTTTTTTATTCTTAAAAAAAGAATATCATAGGGAACTATTATTGATCATAAATATTCTATATATGAAATGAATATGAATATAATGAAATATATAATATTATAACATATTATATATATTAATATTATCTATAATGAATTCAATTTATTAGACATTTTTGATTATTAATATTTAATGAAACCATTCAAACAGAATGAAGGAAATTTAAAATGCAGAATTTGGGAACAAATAAAACTGATTTCATATGACCCTAAATTATGTACTACAAGGCTTAAAACTCTGAAAACACAGAGGACCTGGAGGAGTTTATGAGTTTCTTGACTCACTATGAGGAACATTTCAAAGTGCTGTAATGGTTTTTTATTTTAAGAAATGGCACATTTAGAAAATAACCCCATTACCTGATAGACATCACTGAAACATGGGTCTTGAAATATCTCACCTGTCTCTGTGACAGCACTAGACTCTAGACTAGAAAATACCATGACTTGATGCCATCAGATTCTACATTCAGCCAATCAGAACAGTTCCACATCTCCATCATTTTGCATGTTCACAGGGCAGCCCATATATGGTAAACAGGAAGCTGAAATTGTGTTCAATTGCATATTCAGCTTCATTAGGAATTGTTAGATTGTCAAGTGAGAACTGTCACCTATAACACAACAGAACAAAGCAAAACAACAAAACACTAGATAAACACAAAAAAATATTATCAATTCTGGTTGAATTCTCAGAATGCCATTGTTGTCTAGTCCCAGAATATGACAAGAGTGCATAAAGCCCAAAGCTAAATATTCGTATGGCATTACAACAGAAGCAACATCTCAGAGGCAATATCTCCGCAATTCCCCTCATGCATATGCACAGAAGCTGCCGAACTGGTGACGTCTCCCAGCAGAAGGATGGTCTCCCCGGACAGCCATGGAAGACACTCAGGCAATTAAACTAGTCACAGGATCCATACAAACCACTGTTCCCGCCGCCAGAGGCAGAAACGCGGCCCTAAAACTCTGAAACAGGTGCTGCTCGTGACAGTAGAATAAAGCAGCACCTTTTACTTCCACCATATTTTTATACGAGTACAAATCACAGAAGCACTTATGCTGAAAATTACCGCTAACATCCAATTTTTCGACCATCATTCCCCAAGATGAAGTACAGATGAGAACTTGTCTGGCTGCAAATCCATTTATATGCAGAACTTGTTTGGCAGAGAATGTCATGCACTGGCATTTATAAAGGAGAACATGTAAAATTGATTTGTTACCAGTTACCAGTAAGATCAAAATGATGAAGGAAATGCATTGTGGGTTTGGTAAATGGAGCTGGGAAATGCATGCAGAAATCATTACAGTTGTCACTCCCTCAGGTCAGGTGGTCCATCATCCCCATATACACACACACATATGGAGATGATGGGTCTGGATGACCAATGGATGTATACAGTATATATACACTGTACGGAGGTAAAGGTACCACATTTGAACAAAAAAATAAAAGAAAGCTTTAACAAATATAAATAAACAGTATCGTCATTTTTTGACGGAAACCTCGTCTATCCCTATTTCTTATTTATGTATTTTTAACCAGAACTATTAGTCACCCTTTGCGTCGGCCTATTGGTTTTGTTTAACCAATGAAAAGTATTAAAAAGAGCTTGTGACTAAACCTCATAGCTGCACTGGATCCTCAAACTGTTGGTCAAACCTCACACAATTTGGACTATCTCTGCTTGTTCTTGTTAAAGAACTGGTTGTTTAAATAATACAGTGTTTTCTTTACTCAAGAAACACACACACACACACACACACACACACACACACACACACACACACACACACACACACACACACACACACACACACACACACACACACACACACACACACACACACACACACACACACACACACACACACACACACTAAGTTTGGTCTCTTTGTGGGGACTCTCCATGGACATGATGATTTCTATACTTTACAAACTGTATTATTTTCTATCCCCTAAACCTATCCATCACAGAATCCTTTTTGCATTTTTCAAATAGGCATCATTTATTAATCCATTTCCCTCGTGGGGATCGCTGGCTGGTCTCCACTATGTAGGTAATCTCAGGTTTTACTATTCTTGAGGGGACATTTGACGGACAAAACACGTAGGCCTATGTCCAAAATTCTCAGAAATCCGCTGGTCAAAAACCTTGTATTTTGAACAACCCTATTTATACGCTACTTGCCACTACTGCCACTTTCTTTTAGAAAATAATCAAATGCACCGTATCTCACAACACAATGTTCAAATCAAATGTAATAGGCCTATTCACATTTTTTCTTTTAACATGAGCTCCAACATTTGCATGTGATCACATGGAAATGCAGCCACTGACGTCATTCATTTTCACCTCCAAATAAATGACTGCAAACTCTACAATTCATTCATGGAAATAATATCAAAATAATTACAGGCATCTAAATTGCCTGAGCAAACAACAAGCTAAATCTAGATACAAGAAGCACAGTACAATAACTCACTGCTAGGTCAGGCTCATTCAGAGATAAATATGGAACATCCATCACTGATAATTAGAGGTAACATTATAAAAGTAGGCCAAAGCATTGCATGTCTACTCGCCTTAAAAGCTACGCTGAAATATGGTTATATTCACACTTCATTTAATCGAGAAGAAGGAAATTTAGGCCTTCAGCTCAACCATGTCAATCAGGAAAAAGCGACAAAAACATCATGACAATCCTATCTGGCAATTATAAATGATCATTTCAGAATAAGAGACTCAGAGCAGATCAGTAAAGTTCAGCGATAAGTGAGGTGTTTACCTTAACATCTTTACAGTTTAAAGTATAAACAGTGAATTTCAGAAGTTAATTACCATATGCAAATAAATGTAGCTTTTATAGACCGCTTTTTATGAGAACTAGCTCTGGAGGCTGTTTCAGAGGCTTCTTTCATTTAAAACGAGTATTAAATATTACGGTTTCCCAGAACAAAGTGCACCGATATCGCTCTAGAGGTGTCTCATCAAACAACCTTGAAATTTCCCTAAGTTGACTGCAAAATCTAAGCAGTACTGATCACATTTCTACTTTAGCTTAAGGCTGTGGGTCAAAGGTCCCCCAGTGAGAGCCCATTACGTCCTTTCAGAAACGTTTCAGTGACCTTCATCATTGTCTCCCCAAGCAAGAGAGGAATAACAATTATAACCTCAGGGAAATGGTCCTTCAGTTATTAAGTGATTCTAATCAAACCAGCCTCCCTTTACATAATCAATAGTGTTTGAGCAGGACATGTAGCATTTCTAATTATTTACTATTTAAACCCACACTGATTCATACACACTTGGTTTGGAATTGGTCAGAAATTGCTTACTGCACCTTTAAGCTGTAGTCCAAAGCATCGTTGGCTTCCTTTCAATTCAGGGTTCTCAAGTCTCGCGCATTGGCCGTGAGGCTTCTCATTTTGTTTTCAGTTGATGAATGAAAATTCAAATTACGTCCATTTTCTTACGAAATTCAAAAACATAAATACCTTTTTGGCGCTGTGGCGTGAGATCGCTCTGGCGCAGCTCAGCTCAAGAGAAGCAGCACAAGGAGCGCACATGATCTTTTCATCCGCCGTAATAATACCAGTTACAGTGCGAAATAAACATGAATGAACATCTGAAAGTGTGTTAAAAGATAGAGTACATCTTATCGAAATCCGTATCATGTTACATGGAATTGCTCAATCAGTGTTTCAACCGTGGAAAGACGTCAGTAAAACAGCTTGTAAACAATGTTGTGTAACGTAACATTTACCTCAGAAAAACCATATCCAGTGACCATGAACTTGTCAGCTAGAAAAATTTACTCTAGAGGAGCATTGGGCCAGACATATGCACCATATAACATATTCATTATAACTTTTAATGTTCTTCAATATGTTTGAATAAATCTGGCAAGTTTTTATGACAGACACCATTTACATGTTTATTTTTCATATAAATGTATTATTATAAAATAAATAAGAGTGTAATTTAAGTGTTTGTATTCAAATCAGTTAATTTTCACCTTCAATATTATAGTAGGCTAATGAAGCATACTACTACTACACTGTCTTGTCTACAACTGACTCTCATAGTTTACAGCATTAGTTAAGAGATTTGTTTTCCTTGAGAATTTGCCATGTAGCCTACCTGATAGCCACAATATTCAATATTGAATCGAATCGAACTGTGCAATTTGTGTCAATACACAGCCTTAGTGGATATGAACAAATACAATAGAAATTCATGATTTAAGGGTATGTTTTAGGTTAATAGTTATGTTTAAAGGTGCAGTAAGCGATTTCTGAGAAACGCTGTTGAAAGTGGATTGGACAGAGCAGCACAACACACTTGTAGCCAATCAGCAGAAGGTCCACTCATGATGGGAGGGGAGAGAAAGTGAGCAAGAGGGAGATTTGTAGGAAGAGAGATGGCTGAGAGACATTACAACAGATAAACGGTCAGAGAAATATCACTGGAAAAAGAAGAGAGATGATCAGCCAAGAGCTTTAGGACCCGCATTAATAGAAAAGCTTTCCAGCGCTGGAGAGACCTAAGTGGGAAGGCCTGGAAACGGATGCTGAGGTCGCGTTGTTTCTGCTCCATACGCGAGTAACATTGGTTTTGCTATGTTTCACAGAACCAAGATATGCTGTTTTTTTAATGTTAGCTATAGTAACAGTTTTAAGTGCCATTGTTTGCCTGTTGGTGTACTGCTGGCGACTAACAACCAACTCTTGCTTACTCTTGTGTACTATATGTTCATTCTTTGTTCTTCCTCGTTGTTTATCATATTCTTCACCTATTTTGCGAATCATTATTTTGCTCTGCTTCGGCTATGATAAGAGACATCTACTCTTGCATTGTGTGTTTGCGCATTTTGTGGGCGGAGCAATGAACGTAGGGGCGTGTTTGTTTAGGTTGATCTCAAATATCAACAGTGTTTCTCAGAAATTGCTTACTGCACCTTTAAGCTGTAGTCCAAAGCATCGGTGGCTTCCTTTCAATTCAGGGTTCTCAAGTCTCGCGCATTGGCCGTGAGACACACGCAATTCAACCAGTTCACTCGCTCACACGCCACACCGTGTATTTCTCACGCTGAAAAGGCAATACCAACCAAGTTGTCATGCTAGCTTTTTATATAACGTTGTATACGAGGCGCAGGCACACAAAGTGAAGTTTCCATTAGGGCTCCTCCCCTAACTGCATGTGATCTCACTCCAAGCTTTTGATACAACTTGAGAACCCTGCAATTACTACAGAAAATAACTTTGACTCGTCCTTCAGTTTATGAAATAACAAGTTACATGCTCACAACATAAGTCCAATTATTGTATCTTTGCACTATAGCCCTCCTCTGTACACTACCATTCAAAAGTTTGGGATCAGTAATATTTTTTTAAAGATATTACCACTTTTATTCAGCAATGATGCATTAAATTGATCAAAAGTGACAGTAAGGACATTTATAATGTTTATTTCAAATAAACTTTCTATCTTTTCAATTATTTTGAACTTTATATTCAAAGAACCACAATAAAGCATCACGGTTGTGCACATTCCACATAGGGCTGTGCGATATAACTACAAAAATAATCACAATATAATGCTCGATATCGTTCGGTATGGATAATTATTGACATTTTTTATTAGAAAATTTTGAATTTAAACCACAGTTTTTTTAAAGTGTATTTGCAAGTTAGAGTAGAGTGAGGTGATGAACACCTGTCTAAGGTGCATCAGTAATATCAAATTAGAAATTGAATTAACCCGGTGTCTTTAACCTGTTAAGTGTCACCCCCCCCTTTTTTTTGAATAGACATGAAAATGCACATTCCAAACTTAAATGGTATAGGATAAGAATCCTTTGGAATATAGACATAAAATTGGTCTTGTTTTAAAGAAGACATTTGGCAGATTTTTGTAGAAGTGAAATAAATTAAGAAAGTGAAACAGAAAAAAAGTTACAGAAGTTTGAGTTTATGAAAATGTACGATTTAAAAAATTAATTATTCATATTTTATATAAAATATATATTTTCAAAACCTGGACAACTCTTAAACTGCAAAAAAATCAAAGCCAAAAATCTGAACAAGTTGTGTTTCAAATTTTAGGTTGATATCTCAAGAAATGAGCTTTCAGTAAGATTTTGTTTGGGCGCAGTACCAAACTTTTTCACTAGGTCACAACCAGACTCCATTACTGCCCATATAAGGGCGCCTCCATTTCCATATGTGGTTTGAGTGATCTGAACCATCATTTTCACAATTTTCATACAATTTATAAAGTAGACATCCTATTCAGAAGTAGTATTGGAAGTTTGGCAGATTTTGATATGAATTAAACCTTGAATAAACACATAAAATAACACATATGTGCGTTATAGCTCGCGGCCACATCACAAATGGTGAATCTATTAATTTTTCTTTATATTTAAAACATTTTCAGACCTTTTTTTTCTAAAATAATTGAATGCTTGCCATCTTTTGAACTCTTGGCATGAAAACAAACTGGTTTCTACCCTTCTTTCATGATTTTTCATGTTCATTGCTATTTCAAAATAAAGGTCTGAACACGCCTAGGAGTATGAAAATATTCTTGTTGCAAATTAATAAATTACGGCTCCTCTGTAATTTGTTTTGAGAATCAGTAACCAAATATGGAAACTAGAGATTGTAAGCTTTCAAATGATATATAGTTTGTCAAGATTAGTTTAGGTTTAGTATAGGTTATTACTGTTTTAAATATGTAATGGATTTGGGCCCACCGGTGGGCCCATGACACTTAAGAGGTTAATCGTGTCTCACATGACACTGTTATTCATCTTCAAGCAATATTTTAAGCTGTATGATATTCAGTATACCAGAGCAGCATGTAAGGGTAAATCGTAATGAATGAACAAGGTTCCCCTGACATCCCTGTATACAACGAGACCTTAGTCTCACTAAACTGTTCATAAATACTCCCTGTGTATGTATTCATGTGATTATTATGAGGAGACTAATGGAGTCTCGTGACTTTACATGATGCACAGGATCAATATTCACGGGAGAGAAGTATTTATGTCTGCAGATGAAATCTGACACAGATATCAAAGGGTTTGGAGATGCAGCCCTGTCGATGTAACCGAACACATCCACCCGGAGTCTGACATGATATCAACACGACGTAAGCCAGAGAGACAGATACAAGAAACTTCTCTTGTCTAAGAATGGATATTATGTCTGCAAGGCGTATATGGCGAAAAACAGAGAAAAGAGCAAAATATGAAACCTAACAGGCCAGAAATGGTCAATATAACCTACATAAATGCACTGAAATTAAACAGATTGAATTACATGTATAGATTGACATTTTTAAAGTAAATTAAGTGAAATCTACTTTGTATTAACATAATACATTTTAAACTGGAAAAATATCATTGAAAACCTCTCAGTTAATTGATCAATTTCTACTTTTTTATATTGGCCATATACAGCTAAAAATGACATACTGTAAGACAAATAAAAAAACACAAAGTTAATTATTAGAATAAAGCATATTAGAATGATTTCTGAAGGATCATGTGATCATCAATGATCAATGATGCTGGAAATTAACCTTTACCATCACAGGAATAAATTACATTTTAAAATATATTAAAATAAAAAAGTTTTTAAATTGTAATAATATCTCACAATATTACTGTTTTTTTACTGCATTCATTATAAAATAGCTAAATGCAGCCTTAGTGAACATAAGAGACTTCAAAGCCATTAACATTAAAAAAAATCTTGCAAACCCCAACATTTTTAACAGTAGTGTAGGACCTTTTTGTGCAGAATTTGATTTCAAAACGCCACAAAACAATAATAACAACAATACAGAGTAAATAAAGCTGGAACACACCAAAATTACACCATTATTAATTATTCATGCCCTAGTGCATGCTGGGAGTATCCACACCTTGAGAAACAATAATCACAAGTACACTAGCATGACAAAACATCACAACAACACAAAAAATGTTAATCACTGCAAAAATTAACGCACTACAGACATATCTGTGATTATAATAGAAATTACTGTTTATGTAGAGCGGACACTGGCAATGCTAAGGTCACAGGCTTGATTCCCAGGAAATTAATGAAATGTGACGCTTTGGATAAAAGCAACTTCCAAATGCAAAAAATGTAAAATAAATCTAGTTTGGTCAGATCACACTGCACTTCTCGCTACACTGTAAACTAAATATATATACAGATACAGTATAGTATAAGTAAAGGTTTTTGGTTCCCATTTCACAAGAAAATACTTTTTTAGTCTTTCTAGTTCACATAATGTGTTACTTGCCATTTCTTTGCAATTATTACTAGAATAATTTCTAGAAATGTCGGAGTGTAAATTCACCATTATGTTTTTTTCATTATGTGTAGATAGTGTTAATCACCAACCTCACTTTATTTAAAGTGGTGGTTGATTATGATTTCACTTTTCTAACTTTAGTTAGTGTGTAATGTTGCTGTTTGAGCATAAACAACATCTGCAAAGTTACAACGTTTAAAGAAAAGAAAGATATTTGCTTTTAAGGAAATTGTTTTTTAAGGACTACAACAAACGGCTGGTAGGGACTACAAGACATTCCTCCCGGGTTAGTGACATCACTTACCCTAGAATTTGCATAAACCCCGCCCCCAGGAACACACAGCCCATGGCCCTGTCCCAAATGGCGCACTTCATGTGGACTTTCGGTCTCTTGGACTTAAATTGCGCGTGCTCGCCGTGTCTACGAGTCCGTAGGCCGTCCCATTTAGCATTTTAACGCTCTGAAGTGTGCTCAGCAGCGCCCCCTTTGTACCCTTTGATGCGGTCTTCCATGAAGCCCGCATAGATGCAGGCTCCACGCACTTTAACTACCCAGGAATCCTTGCGAAATGCCAATCAGAAAACGGATGGGAGGAGATTTCGCTCACGGACTGTTAACATACCAGTTGTTACTTACAGTTTATACAAACATTATCGACCAGTGGTTGATATCTCAAACATAATAATAGCGTGTTAAATAATACGATCGCATTATGATTCATTACATAAATAGAACCGAATGTCATGGCTTATAAACGTAGTATGAATATTGAAACCTATACATTTTTCTTAAACTCATTTACATTTTAATTTTGTGTTAAAAAAGGAAAATGATGTATCATTATGTACAACTGTATTGATCATTTACATAACCATGACATCTATTTTAATGCCCAGGTGGCATATACAATTACTGTAAAAGCAGGCTGTGTAGTTCACATGGACATAAGATTTGGGAAAATAAAATAAATCCTGTTCTCGATGCTAAAGACTGTAATTTTTTTAATGATATTTGTGATAGTTTTCTAATAAAGGGACTGATAAGATGACCTTTAAGTTTATTCAGCTTCCACATCTGAGCTGAGACCTTCTTCCTGTTTCCGGCGTGACGATCGAGTCTGCCTCAAAAATACCTCTCAATGCGCCCTCGCGGACTCGCGCTAAGGGCCCTATAGGTCTGCACTACATGACGTCACCAAAGTGTGAACTCTGAGGAAGTCCACAAGTCCGGAGTATGCCATTTGGGACAGGGCCCATGTTAAGAAGAGGAAGAGTTGTTGTAGTAGAGCACATTTGTGAGTCTGCTCAAGCTGTCACATATGCATTTTCACATGCAATACAGTTCATAACACAAATGCAATAGCATGTCACTCTGTATCTTACAACAGTTCCCACACGAGCGATTTATAGAGTATCATGACAGAATATGCTCATTGAAAATAGTTAACTCCACATCAGCAACATAAATTCATCAACTTACCATTCAGAAATGTCCTGTTGCATTCTACATGTTGTCACTTCTTCTTGAGTCTCTCCATCATTGTCCGACTCCAGTTTAAAGTAACACCAGGTAACTTTTGCTCTCGGGGTCCCCCTACAGTTGGGAAACAGTATTGTCCTCTACTACTGTCGTAAACTCTGTCATCGTGCATTTGTTGACAACCATGATAGCCCTGAACACTGTAGGAGGAGGTCACATGCAGGTGTTCTGCTTGCGTCGCGTGCGAAATGTCTTCATCCCAGGTAGAGTGGCATATATTTCAGCATGTCATATGAATATAATTTCATGGGTTTTATTTTTTTTCTAACGACAAATGATCACGATGATCACGTTTACAAGCCAGTGTCATTATAGTAGCCTAGTCTATTGGTTACTGTTTTACTGAATCTATATGATACTTCAATGCAATGTTTGAGTGGTAGATAATAACCATATATCGTCAATATTATAATATCAAGCTACTAGGGGTGTCCCCGACTAAGGATTTTCATAGTCGAATCATATTCGTCAAGTCCTGCCTATAGTCGACTAATAGTCGAATCATGTGTGTGGTGTTGGGGAGGGGGCGGGGCTTTAACATATTAAAGCCGCGATGTACAGAACATCACACAAAGATATAGAAGAAAATGTATAAAAAGATTTTGGATCAATAAAACTAAGAAATAACATAAATAACTGCAGAAAGGCCACACTGCAGATAGGATTTGCATTTCACATGCAAATTAAATCGGCTGAATTGCCTGTATGAGCACGCTCTAAGTAGGCCTACAGCGCAACATCGATGCACTGAAAAATAATCAACAATTAAGAACACAATATACATTTATAATAAATAAAAATACAAAACGAAATAAGTCAGAATCAAGCCACAAGAAGCAGAACAAATGTGTGCAAAATGCCTAAAGTGCAGGGGAACAAATATTCAAAACACAAGTCACAGATAGTTAAATTAGATCACCCTGAGTGATCAATTAATAAAATAAAAATAAAGAAATTATTAAAATAACGAAAGTATGGCCAGGATTGTCAACTTTGTCTTTTTAACTGCAGAAACAACAATAAACGCTAAACTGGAGCGGCAGTCTTTTTAGCTAAACATGTTCACAGCAGGGGCATAGAATTTAGAAATGTTAGAAGAATTTAGAAATTTTTTGAAATCACTTGTACCCATACCTGATCGAAAAAACAAAATCCAGTCTTTCACTCGGCCTGTGTCCGTTTGAGTCTTTTCAAATTGTGTGCGCGGATAAAATACATTCTAAAACGCTTAACGTGAAAAACGCTTAACGGCTTTGTCCTAAAACTGTTATATTAAAAGATCAAATTCTGTACACACCTTATTAATAAAGCATACTATATAGCCTACAGAAAAGCAGATGAGCCCAGAATATGAACGCAGCGCGTTTTATTATAGGCTACGTTAAGCATTTTCCTCCCATAGAAAACCGTTAAAGAAAAAGCTTTAGGCCTACGTGACTTTCTATAGGAGAAACGCGTTGCGTTCATATTCTGGGTTCGTCTGCTTATCTGCTCATAGAATGGTTTCTTAAGGTGTGTAGCCTACTGTATACATACATTAAGCACGTAAAAGTGCCATTTAAGCGTTTTAAAAGCTTTTTTCACGTTAAACATTTTAGAACGTCCCGAGGAAAACCAACCTGTTAACGTTGGCCGGAAGAAGTGCGATCATGGTTTTCCTGATGAAAATGAAAATCCAGCCTCGGAGAATATCCTTTCTGATGGTGTATTTAGATTTTCTTATCCCAGACATTTTTAAAGATTTAAATGCTGCCGACAAGACGCTCCTCTGTCGGTCACGGATCGAAAGTGAAACTTAAATCTGTCACGGGGTGTTTGGATTTATTCACGCTGCACTCACGTTACAAAATATTTATTAAAAGCTTCTTTCTTTGCACATTTTTATTGACAGCATTATCATAATAGGCTGTATATTAACGTATTGACAGAAAACCAGTAGTTCTATGTGAAATCAGACATTGAGCACACTCATATAGCCAAAATGACATAATCCTCGTTTAATAACACATCTGCGAAGATTCGACCGTGAGATTGGTAGTCGAATCAGGCTCCTCCTATGGAAGCATCGAATCTTCGACTATTCGGGGTCACCCCTGCTACCATAAATAAATCTGCAAATTTTACAAATCGATTTGCATTATAGCTTGAGGCAAGACAAATAATCATTACCTGATTCATGAAGATAAACGGAGGATAAGCTTCCGTAACATATTCAGGCAGACAAAAAAAAAAAAAAAAACCCAGACTACGGGGTGTCATTGGTTGTTGCGTTAAATGTTACCCAGATACAATAGTGCTATTTTCTGATTGGCTAACAACACCAGACGAACAACAGAGGAGACCCGCTTGAATTCATGCCTGTTCCACAGTGAGAGCGGCGCGGCCAGAGTTTTGGGCGCTGCGGCATATTACATATATTACAAATAGTTTTTCAGCGTGAGAAATACAATGTGTGGCGGGAGAGCGTGACAAAAGACCGAAATAAGTGACTGTCACTCTCAATGCGTGACACTTGACAGCTCTGCGATTTTAAGGAAGTGGGGGTGGTGGTGGAAGTGATGTATATGCCGTAAAGCAGTCGAGTTTTGTAGTTCTCTTTGTTCGCCGGTTACTACCCGAAACCCGAAGTTTAAAAGTACGATTAAAAACGCTACAGACCCTGTCAGGCTATGGCAGACGTGTCATTCAATCTATTGTAAGTCGATGTACCATCACAAGAGACTTGGAAATATATTATGAAGGTTGAAAAGTTACCAGGTGTTACTTTAAACATAAAAGGCAGAACAGTTTCTGATATTTCAGTGCATGTCTCCCTGAGGTAATCAGAGCTGCTAACACAAACACACACACAAGCTGTTTAAGTTGACTTATTTTACATATTGTAAAAAGGGGCATTATACCTGCCCTTTAATATCCAGCCCAATCTCATGAAAGTACGTAATTATACAACGAATGTTATTTCTCGTGCCATTTATACGCCAAAAATAGTTTTTCGTGCATATGGTACGCACTTTATGGCATGTGATACGCACGCACTCCCCATCCCTAACCAAGGGGTTTTCAGCATAGCATATGCATGCAAAAAACGTTTTTGACGTATAAAGGGCACGAGAAATAACATTCATGGTATAGATACGCACTTTCATGAGATTGTATTGTAATATCATGTCACATAGATTTTACCTTATTTTTTATCTGTAAAATTATTAAATCTTTAAAGGGACCAATAATTGAACCACTGTATACAAAATATTCAAAATAGTCTTTGTAGGTAATAAGTTTAGTGCAAATCAGCTTATTTTCAGCTTATTCAAACAGAAAAAGTAAAAACAAATTCCCTCATACATTTGCTTAACCACAAAGTGGTTTTCAGTGTGCAAAAACGACAACCTCCAGCTACAGCTGCGTACAAACACATTTAACCTCATCTGCTCCAGGCAGCCTGTGGATCCGTGGTTCTGCTCGCTTGTTGCACTTGCTTTAATACTTTAAACCAGCCGGTTGCTCTGGGCATGCCTGCATTAGTTATGTTTTGTTTTGGTTTGGCCTGAAGATCAAGTAAACTATGCAAAATCCTCTGTTGAGAAACACACTACAGTAATTCTTATGTTGCTTCTTCCTCTGATGATACTGGAACGTGGGAGCAGATGCTTCAGGCAAAGTTTTATTGCATACGTTAAAGGCTCAAAAACTGACTGACCTCTATCTGTCATGTTCACACTCAATCACATTACAAAAATCAGCTAAAACTGGACCTCCCAAAAAACGTTAATGCTTTAAAGAAATACTTGCATCATAATGGAAAATGATTTTTGGCTTCTTCATTGTCTAAAGATATCAAATGCAATAATTTATTTAAGAAAGCTTTTTTTTCCAAAACATGTACCAAAGCACAGACCACCGAGGAAGAAGCAAAACCTCACTAACTTAGTTTAAAAAAGCTAGATATCTCTAAATCATCAGTTGCTGGACATTCAAAGGCATAGAATCTCTGCAGTCTGCCGGGCTGGTGTTCCATTTATCCGCCCCCTTCCCCTGTGTGGATTACTCTTTAAAATTTAAACCAAGCATAAAACCAGCTCAGGGAGTGCTTGCAAAATCCCTTGTCTGCCTCCATCCAATTACTCTGCACTGGTTCAATGGACATCAATGACAAATTCCTCTGTTCGGGAATAATTAAAACAGATAGGTTGGCTGCCATAGCGTTGTCTAAACTCTGCTCATTAAAGAAGTGCACAAAATCACTCTGTTATTACTTTGACTCTTTCTAATTGTTGTGCAATCTGTAGAATAAATGTGCATTTCATTTAAAATCTATTTCTGGCTTTATAAGTTTTTTACAAAGACTTTTTCGTTATCAACCTTCATCTGCAGAGACTAGAAGGGATGGCGAAAACTAAAAATTTACTTGACCGACCACCGAGCCTCATTAGCTGGTTGAAACCAGTTAACCGATTAGTTTGAAATATGCTACGCTATTTGAAATAACAGCATTTTCGAGCCGCGCCTGCAATTTCGCAACTCTGTCGGATCTCTCTCTCTGCCTCCCGCTCACACACACACTGCCCCGGGACCGCCCTTCCACTCACGTCACTTTTTTTAAATCCTCTACAGCGCGAAACATTAATCCCGCAAAGTACGCGGCGCCGAGGACCTTGTATGTAATCGGAGGACAAATGGCTCCTTAGTTTCGAAATGGTTTGGGTACAAGGTGATTGCGTTGAAAATAAAGGTGTTAGTATATCTTTAGAAGCTCATTTGAAACATTGCCGCGGCTCATTTAAGAAAATGACAGCTCCGAAGAGACGCCACTTTAGTTTGTAGGTAACGTTAGGGCTAAAAATAATAAAGAAAGATGGTGATCATCATCACCTTTTCTGTAACCACTGAAATGTAGATGTAATGTATTTCCAAATCTAAGCCCATCTTATGCGGAATGTTGCCTAATAGACTGCAACACGATAAAACCAATGGATAAAACAGGCACCTTCAGAATGCGTGAAAGACGCACCGGCCAAGGCAGGTCTAACTCACTGTGTGCCTTCTAATAATGGACACAACAAGTCGCGTTTTCAGGTGATACATCATAGATGATGTAGGCCTACTGCATTTAAGCACTGTATCACACAAGTTGCAACTTACATCTGTGTCATTCTTTTTGGTGAAATGGTCCCACACACTACTTTTCTTTGCACGCTTCATCCTTTCGTCTGCCCTGGCTCTAACCTCGAGTGTTTTAGCCTGTAGCCTTTACTTTTCGCAAAACTTGTGAGCGTGCGAACCTAAACGCTGTGACCTTATGACCGCGAGTTATGAAAAAGTGAAGTTGAGGAATTTGTTCACTTCACACAAAAATATATTGGAATGAGATGGCTAACTGTAGTAGCATTTAGTCCACTGTCTATAATAGCCTAATTTAGAGATCACTTTTTTTTTTTTACCGACTACCGACAACTTTGATCGGTTAACGTTGATACGGTCAACCATCGGTCAAACGGTCATCGGTTAGCATGCTTTTAAAAGGTAAACGTTCTATTTCTGACCCGGCTCTGAACTGCCCAGGAATTGCAAATGTACGTGGAGTTTATGTTAGAAGTGGCATACTCATGCATTATTCCCGGTGGTGGATCTGGATTTGGTTAGTTGATTCACAACATGCCCAAGGAAAAAAAAAATGACAAAAATGTAGATGAATATTTATATGAATGTAAATTCAATTTAACAGTCCTATGGTGTGACAAATGGAAAATACAAGTACTCCATGTAGTCTTTCGATTAACATAAGATCATAAAAAGCTGCATGCCTAATTATAAAATAGTTTTTCAAATGTCATTTACATAGTATAGCATATCTAAAAGAGAGTGTTATTTTTGGCTTAAATTGTAATCTACAGCATAAGCACCTCATTGTATCAATAACAAACTGTATTTTCCCTGCCAACTAAAGAATCATTTGCCACGACACACTAAATGCATGCTCCCGTAACTCGTTTTGATGAAATAAGGCTTGCCAAGACAATAAATGTACATGAAAACAAAACTGAATCAATGTACCTGAGCCAACCTATTATGAGTCTTTCTTAATGCAGGATGGCAGCATCAGGGTTATTTCCTGCATTGCCCATAGTACAAGGCATTCACTACAACCAATGTTAAACACAACTTAAAGATGCAATTCATAATATCAGTTTATTCTTAAATTCTACATTCTCAAAGAGGACCTGTTATGCCCTTTTATAAAGTCTTGATTTTGTTTTTGGGGCCTACTGGCATAGGTTTTCATGCTTGAATGTTCAAACACATTTTGTTTTAAAGTTTTTACATATTTTACATTGTTGCAGCACATCTCTTCCCAGTCTGTCAGTAACACTGTAATTATAGAGAATAATTCCTTTTAGAGTGACTCTGTGCTTTGATAATTTGCAGACCTTTTTCATGCTCAAACAGCAACATTACACACTAAAGAAAGTTAAATATGTAAAACAGCATAATAGGTCCTCTTTAAATAAAATTAAATAAAATTGTCTTGTGTGTGTTTAAAATGATCATTATCACTTGAGCAGTATCTTTTAAAATGTCCAACCACCATTTTTTACTGGTTTGATCTAACAGAACTTTTGATCTTTTAAAGATTTAATACTACTGTGTAATTGGTGATACAATAAAAAAATAGGTTTCAGAAAAATTTGAAACTGTGATGTTGAATTAGTGCTTCCTCAATGCATTTTGACTATCTTAGTATCTATATCTTGTGCACACAATGTAAATAAGCCACAACAGGTAAACATGCTAGCAGAAAAAAATTGTGCTACAGTAGCAATTTGTTCAGCTGAAATTTCGAGAGACTAACAATTTTACTTTGACTGGTTTAATTATGACTTAAGAACACGACACCCTGAACAGCGTAAAGACGTACATATATTACCTAAATTTAAACACTAAAACTTTAATTTCACTTTTGGTTTTCAGCAAAATGAAAACTTTAGTGTTTCGGTAAAAAAAAAAAAAATGTAAATTTAATATCGCGTAATGAGTTTTGTTAGCTAGAAAGATAGATTGGAAGATTGCTATCTACCTAAACAAGATGTTCATCTGTTAAAAGATCCAGGCATTACGAGATACTAAGGCCGTGTGTCCACCAAAACGATTTTTTTTAATGCAGCTGGCGTATTTTTCCAATTGTTTCCAGTGGGGACGCCGCGTTTTTTAAACGCCATGAGCGTAACGAGGCGCTGAGCGTTTTTTTTCACGCTGGAGCGCTGAGCGCCCGGCTTTTTTTACTGGTCGCCGAGAGTTGAAGAATGTTCAACTTTGGGGTAAAACGCAGTGCTCATCACTGTCACTTTTTACCCAACCGTCCAATCACAGTGTAGGAGGGGCGGGACAAATATCACACCGACCAACTGCCACATTCTGCTTGTTCAATGTCAACAGATGACAACAACAAGCATAATAACGGAACAAAATAATTTAAAACAAGAGCCAGAGAAAATACGTTACATTGTATCGACATTTTTATATAGAATCAACACAGAAACACAATATGTGTGAAATGATATACTAGTAACACCTTCGCGGATATTCCGTATCATAACAAGCAATGTGTCTCAACTGAAAAAAAAAAATGCTGCGCTACCAAAACGTTCTCAGGCGCCCACAGCTAGGCGTTTTCAGCAGAGCGCCTAGCGTTTTTTTGGTGGACACACGGCCTTAAGTATGATCCCTGCTAAAATCTCTAGTTCAGCATGAACTTCCATGCTGGTCCAAGATATTTATACTAGATTGATGATTATCCATGTTCTTCACCAGTATGAAATTCTGATAATCACAGTATTCCTGAATAAAGGAAAGCCTACTGGTTAAAGCTAGTTGAGAGTCCTAGAGACGCTAGGATATCTGGTGACCAGAAGTTTGGGGATATTATACCTGCGGGGGTTTAGAATAGCATGCACTGACAGAAGTTATCCTCTTTGGGAATATTTGGATACGTAGTAATTCAGAGACGGCTGTGATAGGATCTAAAATTGAGACAAAAACGTGTCTTGATCTCACATGACCTCACACTGCTTTAATCCATCAGCCTCCATTGCCCCTGCTGTTTTAGTGTATCAGGTGACGTCTGTGGGAAGCGAGTCACCTCCAGATACACCTGCGTGCTCTTGGCATCTTCACAGCGACAGTGGAGCTAATGCCAGCTGACGCGACCCCCTTGCTGTGACATGAAGTGTGTGTAGAGGCGCAGACAGCGACGTCTCAGAAGACTAGATTCACAGTCACAGTTAGTGAGTGAAGACTGGACGCAAACACGCACATACACGCTCACAAGAGCTGTCAAGCTGTTTGGGAGATTTTACACGAGCACCCACACATGCAATCTTGTTTAGATTAGGGCAGGGCGGTATATCAAGTATGTACAATATATCATTTTTTTTTTTTTAAGAAACGATATGGAATGAGGCAATACCGTTTGGATATACCAGGGGTCGGGAACCTTTTTTGTCCAATGAGCCATTTTTTCATTTTTGGTTAATGCATTTTTCCAAAAGAGCCACAGTAAAATATATATATATAATATTATTATTATTAAAGACGTGCTTTTTTTCAATAAAATTTCAACAGCAGTAATTATTAGGTCCATAGACAACTAAAAACAAACAAATATTCAGCAAACAATAAAGTTTCAACATGTATTAATTGTGAAGGGCTTTCACATTGAGTTACCAACTGATGAGCATACATCCTCTATGTCTGCGTGTGTGTGTGTGTGTGTGTGTGTGTGTGTGTGTGTGAGAGAGAGAGAGAGAGAGAGAGAGAATGCACACAGTACTTACATGTACTGTGTTTACGTGAATACTCGACTTGGCATTTCGATATATTTCTGTTTATTTGGCCGTCTACTATGCTTGTTCCTGTTGTGCTCGGATCGCACAGCATCCTGCCAGTAGAATTCCGTTATCTTTCCTGGCTTATCGCGCTTTTGATATTTATTTTCAATATAAAGCACATCCTGCTCTTTTTTCTCTCATTCCTTCATGTTTTGTTATTAATTACTTTAAACAGAATCGTCAACTTAAATCTGCATGGATTATTAAAAATACGACACATTTGTCGTGTCATAAAGGGTCTCTGCGGCAAAAGTGAAAGTAGCCTAGCCTACCAGCGGGTGAAATGTTTCGAAGTGTCTCAGCACAACAAAGCACCGGTTTCAATAAAATGATATAGGCTATTAAAGTTTATATAGCCTTCTTTTACATTTTTGCTGCTTTTCGCCATTAGGCCTACCTTAAACAAGCTGCAGCTGCAGGAGCTGTAGGTTACCACAGAGACGTAAGTGGTTAGTTGATTGCTCTGATGACTCGTGACACTCGCGACCAGCACTGAATACGCACTTTTGCCGGTACAACATGAATATAATTATTATCAAAAACTCTTCATTAACTTTGGTAGGCTGTAGGCCTACAAGTGAATTGTAATTGGCTGATTTTTCGGCAGAGAGCCGAACTCTATTGTTGTCTTAATTTTTTTATCGCTCGTTTGTTGGTAAAGGGTGAGAGACCTCGCGAGCCACGTGATTTTTGCCAAAGAGCCATATGTGGCTCGCGAGCCATAGGTTCCCGACCCCTGGGATATACAGTAGTTTGATACGAGCATATTTGAAAAACAGCGGAGGACGCAGAGTGAGCTGCTGCGGGGAAAGTGCATTATCCAGTTTGTCCTAAACATGATCCATACTTTATATTAAGGGCTTTAAAATAACTGGTAAGATATAACACATGTAGTCTAAAGCGGCTTGTCCCATCAGGTGTTCTGACATAATGTGTTGACAGACAGATATTCTTGCGCTGTTGAATGTGTTTGAGATGTGGTGTTTTTCTCAGTGCATAACTTTTCGCAGGTATATTCTCATTTATTACATTTATATTTATTCATTTAGCTGACGCTTTTATCCAAAGCGACTTACAATTGCTATTTATGTCAGAGGTCGCACGCCTCTGGAGCAACTAGGGGTTAAGAGTCTTGCTCAGGGACAAATTGTTGTCTCACAGTGGATTCGAAACCCGGATCTCTCACACCAAAGGCATGTGTCTTATCCACTGCGCCATGACCACCTCTCCACCTATCTAGACCCCCTCAGGTCTATTCTCCATCTGTAAATGTTGGAAAATCAGGCAAATATTTCCGTCAGGTGTGAATCTCCGCTGAACTTCACAGATTTCCGTGAACAAGCGCGCCAAAACAAACGGAACGCAATTGAAAAGGAGCCCAGCCCATCGCCCAGCCCTAGTTCCTACTGATATCTATTATTCTTACGTACTATTGTATCAGCTAGTTCTAATAAATGATACCTCAAATGACATGGCTTGAGAAGAGAGAGTACTAAATTACTTTTCTAAGAGAACAGACTTAATCCTGTTGGTAAAAATCACAGACTTACAGTACATTGAAAGAGGGATATGAGCCCTATCTATGATCAGCCATCCAGAACACGCTTCAAACTACTTAGCAACACCCTAGCAACCACCCAGAACAGCATGGAAACTACGCCACGGCAGCAACTCAAAAATAATGATGGGAACCATGAACCAATTTTCTAAAACAATAAATCTCTAGCGCACAACCTATCATACTCTAAATGCGTATAAATAGGTCTATTCTCACTCTTAAATATAATTATTATGAACCGGATCATTTCAGTGCAAACTCTTACAGTGTGACCAATGTAGGCCGATTCTTGAAAAAAATAGCTACTTTATGAGCGGATACTTTAGTTTGAACGGTTGCTAAATTATATACATTATAGCAAATATACATTTAAATATGTAATTTATATATATATATATATATATATATATATATATAAGTATATAAGTAATTTATTTCATTGACTAGATTTATTGATAAATAGATACATTAATAAAGAACTATGAAAAGGTTGTTACTACATTTGTGCTTGTTTATAAATGTTATTTATAGTTATACATTTGAATTTAATTAGAATTTATTTATATGACATTGATTAGAGTTATATCTCCAAAAAAAAAGATTAAGATTATATTAAATACATAAAATACTAAAATAAATATGTTCTGTTCAAACCTGAAATTATCAGTCATACATACATACTGTCCAGACAAACTGTACAGACAGACTTACATACATCAGGGTTTCTGCAGGTATCTTCAAATTAAATGTAATGCTTTGCAATGCATTTTTTAATCCCATATACATTTATTACCATATACAGTACATGTATTTCTAATACAGCTATTGATGTCTGAATAAAAATGATTCCTCCCCCCTCCCCCACACACACATTTATTTAGGCTTCAAAAATATAACAACTTTACATTTAAGTGAACTTCAAACAATCCTCATAAAAACCCATTATAAATGTAATATTTACCTGTGCCCTTCCTGTCTGACATATACAGAACAATATACAGAAATTGAATAAAGTTATCAAACAGTCTGCATGGCATAAATTATAGATTAAAGGTAGACTAATCCTTATTAAAGCTACAAAAGTTCTTTAGTCAAAGATCAGTTAGTGATTTTCTCTCTTCTCTTTGTTCTTTGATTAACATTAATGACAGAGAGAATTTGTGGCTCCTGTGACTTTAAGACCAGCCGCTGCTCACAGAGACGTGGATCTCACACGCGCCTCAAGCTAGTGTATAATTTCTGCGTCCGCGAGTGCGCGAAGGTCCACCTGACGTAACAATCGTGATCGGAGGGTGTGCGCAGAGGCTCCTTGCGGATGTCCGCGTGCCTCCCATTTTTTGTGATCGCGCGGACAAGTACGCAAGGTCACTACCGCGAAAGCGCTGGAAAAAGCCGATCTAGCCGATCTACTGCGCATGCGTGGAACGCGTTCACCGAGCGGACCTCAGCAGACAGTATAAATACAAGTAGTCCGCGTCCGTGCTGTCCGCAGCTGTCCATGTACGCATCCAAACTGGAGTATAACCGAGCCTTTAGTCTCTCACAACTCTTCACGTTCATTTAAGACTTTATTTAAATCAAGACTGCTCTTGTTATGATGATACTGGACAAAACGGACATTTTGGCATAATTGTGTGTTATTGTTAGTTCAAGCCAGATTCAAGCGCCAAATAGAACTGTATTCTGGCGCACGTCTTTCTGAGCGTTGTGTGTTTGTGTGTTAAAAAGTCAGGACAGTCACAGGCAGTGCGGTCTCTTTTGTCTTGTCGCGCTTGAATGGTTTAAAAGCATTTGCATGAATAAGAGTGGGTACATATAGCCTAATGTAAAACTAGGCAAAGGATGACAAAAATGAACGGATGCTGCGTTAATTGCGTTAAATATTTTAACTTGTTAAACTGTCTTCCAGCCACTTCTGCTGGAATTTGCACTTTCCAATTTTTCTGGTCTAGTTTTATTCCTGTCCACCGCTGTACAAAAGGCCCACATCACCTCCACATCACAGCAGTTTTGCTCCGGCCGGAGGCAATTACCAAACCGGCTCCTCATTTTTTACCCTAAAATAGCCTGTATATTTTGCGACAGCAAATACAAGTTATTTATTATGAAGGCTATATTCAAATACATTGATAATATAAAATTTTCTTCAAAACTATATCAACATTTTGAATGACACTAGGATTCTAATTAAATGCTTTGTAATGCCATTTAAGGCCTTAATATTCGAAAAATCCATTTAATGACTTTTTATGCTTTTTAATATCCCGCGGAAACACACAGACATCGGTCGGTCGGTCGGTAATGGAACTGAACTTGCTAAATTCTTACGATTCAATACGACATACCATCAGGCAAGACAGTTTCAAAGCAAACACTTCCCAAATTTTCAGCAGAAAACACAGACAAAAAAAAATCTAGTAGGCTAATAGTTAAAATATTGAGCATGAGATCTTAATCATAACATATTATGAAATAAACTAACATGTCAGAACACGTGATCCATTAGAATTCATATCAAATGTTAACACAGGCTAAAAAAAAAAAAAAAAAATCAAGGTGTCCTGACCCCGTTTTTCGAGATCGACTAATCTGTCATAGAATCACCATGTCAGTAATTATTTGACAGCAGAAGACTGAACATGTCTGCACTAATGTTACTCAGAGAAAAGAGGAATATTGAAGAGTGGGAGAGAATTGCCGTTTCTATCATTTTGACAAGTAAATTAAGCTTTTGTCATTTAACAAGCCTGTCATTGGATGACAGCGACCGATTGCTCGGTTAGTCAGTAGTACAGCTTATAATCTTAACCAACCTTGCTGCTTGAAAATGAGCCTGCCTGTCACGTTTCCTTCGGTTAGCCCACTCTCACAGACAACCTTGACTATCTTTTTCTGCACACAATCACTCAGAGCACTGACAAGAATGGATGAAGTCGGCTGAATGTGGTGTTATTCCTGTTGCTATCTTTGGAGATCTGATTATATGTTTTTCATACTCCTGGTCATAGGTTACAGACAGGGTCCAAAATTAACTCTTTGCCGCATCTGTCAATTTCCATGCTGCAATATTTCCAGGCCGATCTCATGAAAGTGCGTATCTATACAACTAATGTTATTTCTCTTGCGATTTATACGCTAAAAATAGTTTTTGCGTGCATATGATACGCACTTTATGGCGTGTAATACCAACCCCTAATCCTAACCAAGGAGTTTTCAGTGCGTAGCATATGAACGCAAAAAAAAAATTTGGCATATAAATGGCACGAGAAATAACATTAGTTGTATAGATACGCACTTTCATGAGATTGTGTTGGTATTTTTTACCAAACTGTATTTTTTCGAATTAAAATAAGCAACAGTGGGATATGTTGTTGTTGTTGTTTGTTTGTTGTCCCTTGGATTTTTATAACAGAGAAGGTTACTGTGTCACTGTAAAACTGTTATAAAAACATCAAGTCACATGCTAACTAGCTGCAAAGCATTTTTGAGTTTATGCAACTACAAGAGTAAACTGGTTCACTCAACCACTTTATATTAATTCAAGGACATCAGGTAGACTTCTCTTTGAAAAAAAAAAAAAAAGATTTCATTAAGAAAGAAAGTTCTAGCCAAAACCACTTGCAGTACTTTCTTTTCAAATCAATACCAGGAAATCTCAAGGCTAATACTACCAGTCCCAATATATCTAATAAATGGAAAGTCTGAAAGGTTTCTTAAGATAAAATGTTTCACATTAAAAATCCATATTAGACCTAACCTAAAAAAATAAGCACAAATAAACAGACTCATTTTATTGTTTTCAATGCATTAACTACTTCTAAAGTTAAAACACTACACAACCCTATAAATCCTATTTTATAAAATACAGTTGTGGTCAGAATTAATGGTAGGCTAACCCTGGCAAATATGATCAAAAATGGCTGTAACAAAATAAATCTGCATTGTTTATCCCTTTTCGAACCTTCATTGACAGCTTTCAACCCAAGCCTCATAGATGCAAACTGTCCTTTGTAATGAGCAAAATTAACAACATGGGGGTCACTGTGTCTATACGCTGCACTCGCATGCTGCAGAAAGACAATGCAATGTTTACAATGCAAGTCTAATTAGTCCTATGTTTGACTTCAGTCCCAGAAATAAACAGGAAGAGCAAAGGATCCGGATTTTCTACTGATGCAGAGAAAATAAGCTTTCCACAGTACCTACTGTTTATCTCCTACTGATGTACACACACTTTCTTACAGAGTGTCTTTGGTCTATTCAATGTGCTGCGGTAATCCAGGGCTAGGAAACGCTCTCCCACAGTGAAGTGAGGCGGATCACAAATGTTCTCTGCCTGTGGATCCACATGTGGGCCCGATTCTCTCACACACACCTCTTTATCCCTGTCTCTTCCTTTTTTATTTATCGTTTTTTTTTTCAGTCTCCCTCTTTTGGTTTTGTGCAAGCAGAAGGGAATTGTGGCATTAAATGTACTTCCATTTTGGACCACTGAATCTGTGTCGTGACCCAATTCATAATGTGTTTTCAGATCCTGCTATTATTCTTGAATGTA
Source organism: Siphateles boraxobius (assembly GCF_051911475.1). Lineage (NCBI taxonomy): Eukaryota > Metazoa > Chordata > Actinopteri > Cypriniformes > Leuciscidae > Siphateles > Siphateles boraxobius. The sequence goes on from NW_027509097.1 coordinate 2,491,228, forward strand.
AAATGTGCCATTTCGTTTTATGTTAAAATAGCCTACTTCAAATCCCAATATGCAGAAACTGCTCTTAAGTAATTAAAATGCTCTATTTGAGTAACCTGTGCTGTCTGAAAAAGCTCAGCTTCTTCACTGGGAATCTTAAAACTTAGCTAAATATTCTGTATTTTAACATACTTTATTGCATTATCATTTACAAACGTTTAAAGATTTGCCAATAATTTGAAGCCTGTAAATATAGTGCAAATTAATTATATTGGGTTTGCAATGCCTTACAATTAAACTTCATTTTCATGAATAATTGTAAAGATAGATTAGGGTCCAAATCTCAATATTAACTAACGTTAACTATTAACTACGGCTTTTACCTCAATAAACTCCTAATTACTGCTTATTTTTGATAAGTTAGTAAAGTAGGCTAGTTGTTAAGTTTAGGTATTGTGTAGGATTGGGGGTGTAGAATATGGTCATGCTTTTGATATAAAACAAAGTGTCAGGTTTTTTTTTCTAATTATATCAATAAATTCAAATAATATTCTGTTTTGGCGCTCTTTTATGTGGCGCGAGATATCACTGAGTGAAGCGCGAGTGAATGCGATCAATTCCCTTACTAAGTTACAGAACAAAATAAACATGAATGAACATAAAAAATATGTTGATATTTACAGTTCAACTTACCGAAATCCGTATCATGTCTCTACAGTCATTCATTGACCATAACTTTTGATAATTAGCAAGAGCGGGCACGCCACCACGTGGACAGGGGTGGGAATTACAATTACAAGTAATACATTACTTTCGTCACTGCTAAAAAATAAATAAAAAAACAGTATAGCCTAATTCAGTTAAGATAAAACACGGCTATAACCGTTTCACCCAACGGTTCTATGTATCACTACACTACACCCCTAGCAACCACTCTCATCGTATGAGATTGAGTGAGCAGTGTTCCTTCAGGTCAGTCCTACATTCGTAATAAAAAAATCCGTTTGAATGTCCACTGCTATATCTTGTCCAACAGTTCCCTTTCAAAGGAAATCGAGCTGCGTTGAGATGCGGTGGAAACGCTCTGCGTGATTGCGTCGTGAAGCACGTGTATAATCAGTCCAATGGAAGAGCTAGACGTCATAGGCGGGTGACGTCATAGACCAGGAAGCTATAAAGCACACCTGAAAACAGACCGCGACAGCTTCTGTGCCTTCAGCAAGTGATCTGTGTATTCTGTCCTTGTCATATTTATTGTTGTCTGTCAAGTTGCAATATATATATATATATATATATATATATATATATATATATATATATATATATATATATATATATATATATAATTATGGCAAAAGAGAGCAAGCAGCTCTCGTGTTGTTCCCTGCCCACGTTATATCACGGGTGGGGACACACACATCAGCTTTCTGGTACTATTTGGGAGTGGAGCATGCCACAGTCAGCTCTCGAGTGGGCTGACTGTGAGCATTGCGAGAAGCTGTCCGTGAGGACGCTCCGCTCCCGCCGGGCGTTCTTCGAGGAGGACAGTTCGGCTCGCGCTCCCCACGTGGGTACCGCTGTTGCCGATGCACGGCGGCGACTCGCATTTTGGGGTTCGCAAACGGATCTGACAGGGGGTTGGGACGGGCCCCGCCCTATCTCAGCTGTCACCTGCCAGATCCAGTGCTGGCGATTCCAGTTCCGAGGAATTGGTATCGTTAGTGTTTTGTTTAAAAAAAGAGAACAAAACAAATAAAGATTAATAAAAAGACAGATGTTTGAGTTTTCAATAAATTAATAAAATAAGTCAGCTCATAACTCTTTTGAATAAAGAGGAGCTTTAAAAGGAGGTTTATCTAGTGCTGTTGCTAGTTAAATATTTTCTGGCCAGCTGAACATTATGAGAGTGAAAAAGAGAGTTTATTAGATAAAATATTTATAAAAACAGAAAAAACTCTGTATCTCAGCCTCCTCACTGGGTACTGCCGTTTTTTCCCTATCTCCACACCACACTGAGGTGTCGAGATCGTGGAATAAGCCGGTTTCTATTTTATGTGTTTAATGCCCAAACGTCTAACTATAGTAATGCTATGGGTATTAAGTATTATGGTATGACAGTGCCTCGGGTTAAAGAGACGCTGGCTAGCTTTCTCTCTCCCGAGTCGGCGTCATCATTTTTAACCCAGACGTTACCCACCAGCCATCTTAAATAAAGAAAGACATTTTTTATTAGGCAGCGTTGGTGGGTGAATTATAAAGACATGGATGAATGTGAGGTTGTCAGCACTGACGCTATTCGAGAATTGCGTCGTGCAAAAACAGATAAACTATACTGGGGAGGGACGGCTTCGAGAAATCGTTTCTCCTCTGCGTCCTATGGGGGGGCGACTCTCTGAGGAGGGTCGCAGCACAGCCAGTTCGGTTGTTTTCCTGCTGGTGGCCACGGAGTGATATATTTATATCTATATCTATATCTATATCTATATATATCTGTATATATATATATATATATCCTCACCAATCTAATGTTCCTGAGACTGCTGGGCGGAGCAGTCTCGGTCTACTAAGCTCCTCGCAGCTCAGAGTGCAAAACCAGAATCGCCATTTGGGCTCCTCCACAATCGAGGGGGACTTGGGTGGCGGTAGCAGTCTAGCCAGTTAGAGATATGCAAGATCTGAGGACTATTTTATCTCTAAAAAAGCTTGGACAAATAGAATGCCCTGACGCCGAGGCTATCAGGCTTCTAAAGGGTGGTCCCCTCCGGGATAGGGATGGTTTTGAGAAATCGTTTCTCCTCGGCGCCCTCTGGGGTGCGACTCTCTGAGGAGGGTCGCAGCGCTGGCAGTTCGGTTGTTCCCTGCCGGTTCGCCGTTCAGGGCACCGAGGTGTCAGCGTCCCCATACGATCCTCCGAGGAGGGTCATAGGAACTAAGTTATTTAGAGGGAGGCAAGATCTGAGGACTGTCGTCATCTCTAATAACGCTTAGACAGGAAGTCCTGTCGTAAAAACGAGGCTATCAGGCTTCTGAGGGCTCCTCCGGGGCAGGGACGGTTTTGAGAAATCGTTTCTCCTTGGCGCCCTCTGGGGTGCGACTCTCTGAGGAGTGTCGCAGCGCTGCCAGTTCGGTTGTTCCCTGCCGGTTCGCCGTTCAGGGAACCGAGGTGTCAGCGTCCCCATACGATCCTCCTCCGAGGGTCGTAGAACGGTCAGTTCGGTTGTTCCCTGCCGGTTTGCCGCTTCAGGGCACCGTGGTGACTGTTCAACCAAATCCAGAGGCCAGTCTTGAGAGACTTGTTCCCATAGTAGAATTTCTGGCAGCGTGGAAACTACTGCCATATATTTCTCGGTGGGTCCTGCACACTATAGAAAAGGGTTCAGAATTCGGTTCTTGTCCGCCCAGATTTCTAGGGGTCCTCCCCACTGTGGTGGACCCCGGGCAGGCTTTGTTTATGGAGCAGGAAGTACTGACAATTCTGCTCAACACCAAAAAGAGTGTACTCATCCCAGCTCAGAGGACCACTTTTCTAGGTGTATTATGGGATTCGACAACAATGCAAGCACGTCTGTCTCTGCGATTCTCACAGCCGTAAAGAATGTAAAACTAGGTCAGTCACTCACTGCAAAACAGTCTCTGAGACTGTTGGGGCTCATGGTACTTGCGTCCGAAGTAGTTACTTTTGGCCTTCTGTACATGAGACCCCTGCAGTAGTGGCTCGGGACCAAGGGGTTTTCTCCGAGGGGAAATCCGTTTTCGCATGATCAAGGTCACGCGGCTATGCCTTCGTGCCTCGGTCATGTGGAAGAAACCTTGGTTCCTCGCCCAGTGCCCAGTGCTGGGGGCTTCTTGTCGACGCATAATGCTATCGACGGATGCTTCCCTCACAAGTAGGGGCAATCATTGCCCTTGTGGTTCTCCCTCACGCATCCAGCTCCGCTTGGACTGGATGTGATGTAATAGGTGTGGTTACCGCTACACTTATACGCTTTTCCCGATATCTTTGCTCCTGGGAGCTCTGGAGTTGTGGATACTGTGGGCTCAGCCTCTGAGGGGACCCAGGTCATAGATTCAGGTCTCTCGACCGAGGTCGTGGAGACCATACTCCAGCCTAGAGCTCCCTCCACGAGAAGACTAAATATGCTGTTCTCTGCCTGGTGCAGAGAACGCCCTCTCAATCTTGTTTCTGCCCCGTGGGTACAGTACTTGATTTCTGTATGAATGTTTCTTTGCTGGGTTATCTCTGAGGAGAGATCCTTAATTTCGTCTTCTCCGTGGTACATGAGGCTGAGGCCTGCACGTACTTGGATTTGCACCTGCTATGGTGATAGTATTTCTTCACCCCAGGTCGTGTTGTATTTCTAGGTCCCTACTAAATGTGCGGATCATTTGTGCAGCAGGCCTTCTGTCCTCCACCTTTAATACCCCAGATCAGAAAAACTTAATCTGTTACACCCTGTCCGGGCTTTGGATGCGTATGTCCACAGAGCTGCTCAGTGGTGTATATCAGAACAATTATTTGTCTGCTTCGGCTCACCTAAGATAGGTTGCCCGGCATCTAAACTGATGATGAGCAAGTGGGTAGTTGAGGCTATCTCACTTGCTTATGAAGCTGCCGGACAGCCTTCACCTATGGCTGTTCAGGCCCATTCTACAGGAGTATGGCTGAATCGAGGCTTTAAATTCGGGTGTTCCCCTTCAGGACATTTGTAATGCGGCAGGCTGGTCCTCACCACATATATTGTCAGATTTTATGACTTACACCTCTCCACTCCTGGGGCTAGATTGCTTGCTTCTTAGTGTGCGCAAGGACTTCACACAGAATGGGCATTTGTCTTTATGGCGTAGTGGGTATGGGGTTCCCACCGCATCTCAACCAAGCTCGAGTTCCCATGAAAGGGAAGTCTCAGGTTACGTATGTTACCCTGGTTCCCTGAGAGGGAACGAGACGCTGCGTTTCCCTGCCATACTTCCTGCATGCCCTGATCGACTTGCTTCAGGCTTTTTCAGAAGCTGTCGCGGTCTGTTTTCAGGTGTGCTTTATAGCTTCCTGGTCTATGACGTCATCCGCCCATGACGTCTAGCTCTTCCATTGGACAGATTATACACGTGCTTCACGACGCAATCACGCAGAGCGTTCCCACCACGCCTCAACGCAACGTCTCGTTCCCTCTCAGGGAACCGGGGTTACATACGTAACCTGAGACGTTTCCATGCCCTAACACGTGTCATTTGTCAGTTACGTTTTGCTTTTCTGTGTTCACAACTAGTCATTTCAATATAAAAGTCTTCTCTACTTACTGACTGACTGACTCATAAAGACAGTCTTTGGCGCTTCCTAAAGGCGAAATAATGTAACTTTGTTGCTGTTCACGGTCAGGGACTATTCCTTCCAGCGGAAGGAAGACTTTATTTTACTTCATAAAAATTGCATTGATACATATTTTTTGGCTTTAATATTTGTATTGTGTGGTAACCGTTTTATAAAAGCAAGGTACTTGAGGCTAGAGCTGTATCGTGAATATGTCACGCCTGCGCCTGCGCCACAACAACGCACTTCAGCCATGAGTTATTCACGATACAGCAACGCCTAGAGTACCTTATAGTAGAGACCTGCGCGGGACGGATTTTTCCCGCTCCCGCAAAAATATACGTTATTTTCTCCCGCTCCCGCCCGCAACAATCAAGTTTCGTCCCGCTCCCGCCAGCAAAATCCCACGGGTAAACGTATAAGTCGTTTTTTTTTTTTAAATACATTGCATATTCTGTCTGCTACTCTGTTATTTTTTCACTTGCTCCCTTGTTGAATATAAATTAAAAAAAAGAAACGGAAAATAAACAAATGTTTGCGTTTAATTCAATGGATGAACATGAACTTAGAACACAGTAAAAAAAAGTAAGAAATGTAAATAAATAAAAATATACCATAATAATTATAGTATAGCCTAATAAATTAATAAAAACAGTGCACACATGACGCTTCAGACCTGAAGTCTGAAGTTCCAGACTTGTGCCCGCTGTATGTGAGTATTTTGCTGCATTTGTCACAGCTCGCAAAAGGAAGGTGCTTTCCATCGCTGTCGCATACTACTGAAAAACATTTCCAAATCTCAGATTTTCCTTTGTTTGGTTTTGTAGTTTTGCATGTTCCTTTCTTTAATAACGAACTAATATCTGTAGCACTAAACGATCCACCTGAGTCATGCGGTGCAGACATTTTGCCTCTGTGTGGTAGGCTTGGCTGTTCTGCGCCTATGAACCACGCGAGAGTTAGCTTCCGACCTTGTGCCTGTAAATCGTTTTTATTTTAGTTATACTTGTTGCTTGTGCATTAGATAAATAACGGTTTATTTGTTTCTAGTTATTTTATTTTGTTCTATATTTCCCGCAAATAATTTTATTTTCCCGCAACCCGCACACAATAATATCTTGCCGCCCGCACCCGCATTCACCCATCAAATATTGTCCCGCGCCGCACTCGGTTGTGCTGGGTCCCGTGGGTCCCGTGGGTCCCGCGGTAGTCCCGCGGGAGTGCAGGTCTCTACCTTATTGCTTATACGTATAGCCTAAGTGTGTGTGTGTTTGTGTGTGTGTGTGTGTGTGCGTGCGTGCGTACGTGTGTGCGTCATACACAATTACACAGATATTTTTTTTACACTAAGCATTAACATTAAATTATGAATGCATGTAAATGATTGATTAATTTATTGATTAAAACACAAATAATGTGATTAAAAATAAGAATATTACTATAAGCAGAATTTAATATGAACCTAGACTACCAAATGCTAATGTTAACTAATTGAACCTCATTGTACATGTGTTGTACATTGTAGCCTACATACATTTAAAGAATCATCCATACAGGCTTCAAGTGCTCCAGAATGATTTCCTCATGTTAGACAATGTTCTGGCATTACATTCCTTAAAATAAACAAGTCCAGCAAGGGACTGACTGCTCTAATCTACCATACCTTGGTAAATCCTCTTCCCCTAGTGTAAGCCTGTTATAGTTGGCGTTCACTGGTGTACAGTATCCCTGGGTTTTCTGAGTGTAGGTGTGTGAGTGTTTCTGCAAGAGGGATTCACAAAGAGCCAGAGCAACGCTTGTAATCCACAAGTCAAACATGGAACTAGGTAAATGTGAATGTGCTCTAAATACAGCTGGCTTACAACAGCGCCTGGCCATGTTGAGTGTGTGGGCGCCAGTTGTAGACACAGATAATCTTCTTTCAGGTTGAATGACATAGCCAGGTCAAGCGGAGAGAGGCCAAGAGCAACATAATACAGCGTGAAAGGTCAGTAAACATCATGAGGATGCTCACGCATGATTTGGACTGCTAAATATGAATCTGTTTATGCTATATTCTAGTAAGTTGCTGCATAATAAAATCCCATACTGTATTTGGTTTGAAACGTAATTCACAACTAAACAGGTATGTTCTATAGTATGAATGTGAGTGGCATGAATTAAATGCATGTGGTCATAATCATGTGACATACAACATCAGTTGTTTATTTTGCACTGCACATCAAGTAACAACAAAACAATACTAACAAAAATGTACCTAAAATTAAATATTCAAATTGATGAGTCCATGTAAATGTGTTTGTCAATCTCAAACAATGTGCGTGTGTGTGTGTGTGCGCGCAAGAATGTCGTCATTGACCATAGTAATGTGTCATACACATTATGTCGTTAGTTATCAGATACACATGACTTTATACCATATCTAGACCAAAAGGACACAACTGTGAGATGATCCCTGCTGTCTTATTTCACACATCATAAAACTTCATTAAGTACGTCCTTGCGATAGCGCGAGTCTGTGAGCTCCAGGTTTGTTTTATTGACAGTCTCACCTGTTCACTCTTAAGGAATATGAAATATTTAATAAATCTTTAGTATTGCCATAACTCGTAAGACAACAAGGGGTTGTTTTTCAAAGCAACTAGATGCTGAAAACACTTTGATCTGCTAAGACAGGATTGTTTGAAATAAGCTAAACTAGAACAGCTTTGTAGTCTGTGCCTATACTGTTCTACTTCAGCTGGAAAGATCCACGGATTCTTCACATCCACGACGCATTTGAAGGTCATTTACATAATATTCAATTAGTTTGGCAATTTGCATCAGAGCATCACCCACAATTAGTGACATCATGCATTCGGACAAACACTCAGTTTTAAGGTAAAAGTTTACCCTCATGCTGTTCCAAATACATGATTTTCTGTGGAAAACAAGAAGATATTTTGCGATTTGTTTTGAATTTCAATGTGGTCCGCTGTCGTTTCAGGCCTCACCAAAATCAGTTATTTCTTCAAAATATGCAGGTTTGAAATAACATGAGGTTGAGTAAATTATGAAAATTTTCTAATTTCAATAATCTGACCCTTTAAATATATTCTGCATTTCTTATCTATAAGAAATATGAGTAAATATTTTTCAAACCATATAAATCCTCTTTGAAATAACTGTCTGGTCTCTGTTTTTGATTACACTGGTCTACCATCACAAAGCATTTTGATGAAATTGCTACTTCATGTACTGGAGTCTTTTCAGAGCTGACTTTTTCCCTCTCAAAACTTACTTCATATTAGCTCAATAATACTCACCCTGAGAACAGTGTTGTTATTGTTATTGTTATTTTTATTTATTTTTAGTTTATTTATTTAGCACAACAAAACAAATAGATATTTAAACAATACATATGGATTATACAGGAGAGGTAAGAAACCCCCAAGGGCTTATAGTAAAACCTCCCCTCTGGATTTTCAATTAATACTACACCAAATTATTATAATAAATGACAAAAATCATCACAATAATAACAGACAATTAAAAACAACACATATACAGAAATTTGACACAGAAAAGTGTTTTTTCATGCTTGACTTAAATACTGACAATGATGAGCTAGTTTTAATAATACGAGGAATAGTATTCCAAAGTGACGGTCCTCTATATTTTAAGGAAAATTGACCAAGAGTTGTATGATAATAGGGAAGATGAACATTCATTGCTTGTCGGGTCGGGTTGCTTGTTGGGTTGTTAACAAAAACTATAAATAAAAAAAAATCAGGTAAGTGAAATAAAGCTGAAATAAAATAACAATTAGATGAAAAACTTATAATTAACTGAAAAAAAATTGCAAGTAATAACATTGTTTAAACTGAAATAAATTAAAGCTATATAGTTTTTTTTATCAGATTTTGCAATGTAGTGTTGTCAAAAATATAGATTTTCGATAAATATCGATTCTGAAATGCCTCCAATACTCATTTTCCGTAAAATAGATACATGGTACTAGCTGCGCTTTTTCTCTCATCTCATCTCACCCTCCTACTCACCCACTCACTCGACTCACCAACCCACCCACTCACCCACTCACCCACCCACTCACCCACTCACCCACTCACTCACTCACCCACTCACCCACTCACCCACCCACTCACCAACTCACTCACCCACTCACCCACTCACCCACCCACTCACCAACTCACCCACTCACTCACCCACTCACTCACCCACTCACTCACTCACTCACTCACCCACTCACTCACTCACTCACTCACTCACCCACTCACCCACTCACTCACTCATTCACTCACCCACCCACTTACTCACTCACTCACCCACTCACTCCCCCACCCAACCACTCACTCACTCACCAGCCCACGCACCCACTCACTCACTCACCCACTCACTCACCCACTCACCCACTCACTCACTCACTCACTCACTCACTCACTCACTCACTCACTCACTCACTCACTCACTCACTCACTCACTCACTCACCCACACACTCACTCACTCACTCACTCACTCACTCACTCACTCACTCAACCACCCACCCACCCACTAAATCACTCACTCACTTACTCACCCACCCACCCACTCACTCTCCCACCCGCTAAAGCTAAAATAGTTTTTTTATCAGATTTTGCAATGTAGTGTTGTCAAAAAAATAGATTTTCGATAAATATCGATTCTGAAATGCCTCCAATACTCATTTTCCGTAAAATAGATACATGGTACTAGCTGCGCTTTTTCTCTCATCTCATCTCACCCTCCTACTCACCCACTCACTCGACTCACCAACCCACCCACTCACCCACTCACCCACCCACTCACTCGCTCACTCACTCACTCATACACCCAACCTCTCACTCTCCTACCCACTCACTCACCCACCCACTCACTTTCCCACCCACTCACTCACTCACCTACTCACTTACCCACTCACTCTAACACCCACCCACCCACTAAATCACCCACTCACTCACTCACTCACTCACACACTCACTCACCCACTCACTCACTCACTCACTCACTCACTCACTCACTCACTCTCTCACTCACCCACTCACTCACTCACCCACTCACTCACCCACTCACTCACTCACTCACCCAACCACTCACTCACTCACTCACTCAACCACTCACTCACTCACTCATCCACCCACCCACTCACTCTCCCACCCACTCACTCACCCACCCATTCACTTTCCCACCCACCCACTCACTCACCCACCCATTCACTTTCCCACCCACCCACTCACTTTCCCACCCACCCACTCACTCTCCCACCCACCCACTCACTCTCCCACCCACCCACTCACTCTCCCACCCACCCACCCACTCACTCTCCCACCCACCCACCCACTCACTCTCCCACCCAGTCACTCACCCACCCACCCATCCAATCACTCACTCACTCAATCACCCAGACACTCACTCACCCACCCACCCACTCACTCACCCACTCACTCACCCACTCACCCACTCACTCACTCACTCACCCACGCACCCACTCATTCATCCACCCACTCACTCATCCACCCACCCATCCACTCACCAACCCACTCACTCACCCACCCACCCACTCACTCACTCACTCACTCACTCACTCACCCACTCACTCACCCACTCACCCACTCACTCACTCACCCACCCACTCACTCACTCACCCACTCACTCACTCCCACCCACTCACTCACTCACTCACCCACCCACCCACCCGCTCACCCAGCCACCCACCCAGCCACCCACTCGCTCACTCAGCCACCTACCCACCGACTCACTAAGCCACCCACCCAATCAGCCACGCACCCACTCACTCACCCACTCACTCACCCACCCACCCAATTGTGCTTAAACTGTCAAATACACACAAAATAATGTCAAAAGGAGTATTCACGTGAACACAGTCAGTTAGAAAGAAAACTGTGTAACAGTATAATGGATCCGAATAAACCTGCTGCCAAATTATGAGATAATATTACAAATATCTATATGGCAGTATTTCCCATGGTACCAATGTCAAAATTGTGGCCAGTGAAAATGTTGAGTGGCTAGTAACTTTGGAAAACCAGCACTGTGGATGATGAACAATAAAGTTAATGACACGAATGACAAAAGCACATGCAAAACTAAAAAGAAAAACAATGTCTTGATAGCTACAGGTCACAGTGTATTTGTGCCATGCTCTACTAGATGAGCTACAAACAAATAACTTCATTGGGGGAAAAACGAATCAATAATAAAAAAATTAAAGAAAATTGATAATACAATAAAGGAATTGTCATATAAGTATTTCCTAAAAATCTTAATTCTAAAACTCAATTTAACCAAAACTGCAGAAACTAAACACAATTCTGAATAGAATTCATAAAAATGATTATAATATAATAAATTAATATAATACTTTGTGCAATATTTAGAGACAAATTGTACACTTTAAAGCTTCAGTTTTTTTTCTTCTATTTTGTGATCCAAGCTTGAACAGAGTCAACAAGAGTAAATTTGCGACAACAACTGTAAAATGCGTTTATCAATGATTTACAGTCATTAGTATCTACCCTTCGGCCCTTACTGCTGTCTGCCTCAAATGAATTGCAGGCACAGACAACGATGACTTGATGAAACAAATCATCCTGAATCTCAGCGCATGCTAATGGAGGAAGGCTGGCATGCTAATCACTTACTCATTAGCCTGTTTAACGGGATAATACAGGGCAAACTAGTCAAATGAGGCTTCCTTTGTCACCACTGTAACACAGCGATTTCAGTACGGATGATAAATCGTAGGCTAGTCAGCTTTCTCATTCTAACTGGAGAGGCAAGCAGACGTGCATTCTGGGAAGTGACATGTTGCAGGTAAAAACTCGCTGCTAATTCCTGAAGTAATCCCTCTTTATAATCTTAAGGAGAAGAAATCACATTAAAGGGATTGCGTCACTTATACAAGATTTCTACCACGTCTGCTCGACAAAGGTGTCTGAGCCGTGTCATTTTCTATTATACTGCCTGCAGGGTAAATAAGACACCCAGGACTCTTATACTGGGATGATGGGAGCAAAGAAAAAAAATCTTATGCAACTCCTCTTTCAGATTTCATGTTAGTTTAACAAAATCTGTAGTGGAAATTGTCAACTTACCAAGTTTTTTGTAATTGTAAACAGACTGACAACCTGGCCTTGTGGTTGTTTATCCCCTCACTTTACATTTGCAATTTTTTAAAAGACTTGTAAATTATTCTTTGCACTTTATCTTCCCAGTTCTCAAAGCATCCATTGAGTTTTCTTTCACGCAGCCAGCATTGTGTAAAAATCACGCGCGGATGGCACAGCATCTAATGTAACACACTTATATGAGCACTTTATTATGAACTTGAGGGTGGGGGTGGTGGGCTTTGTGAAAAGCTGCTCAGACACACTCATACTTGTTCGGGGGTTTTGGAGAGCAGAGGAAGTGCTTCTAATAGGATTTGGGATCGATGTTTGTGTCAGGCAGGCTTGATGAGGTTAGCAGGGTTAAAACAAGAGAGAGAGAGAGAGAGAGAGAGAGAGAGAGAGATGACCTCAATGCTAAACATTTTTATTTTTTTATTTTAAAATAATAATAATATATTATTATATACTAATATATATAATATTAATATTATATACTGTCTGTTAATGGCGAGGCCTATTTAGAATATGGATGACCTCAATACTACAAGGCAATATAATAGGCCAAAAAAAAAAGATTAGTTCACTGCAGAAATCCACTATTAAACTGCAAAAGAGTTTTCCATTCTGCACCAACATATACTGAAAACTCAACTTCTATATTTTTGCCAAATCAAATGCTCTGGAAAAATAATAGCCCTCCCCTTATACCATCTGCCTCTGACTAGCGAGGCCACAGATGTGTCGTAAACTTTAACTTTCAATAAATTGAGCTATAGGATATTTCAGTCTTGAACAATGCAAAGCCAACTGTCCCCATCACGAGTGTTTTTAAATCTTTGCCCATCCAACATAAATCCATTAATCCGTTTTTACTGTCCCATTGCTTCTTATCTTAACCTCTGTGGTGAGCCTGCCAGATCCTTCCCCAGGTTTTCCAGCTCATGTGCTTCCAGGGGAAGGCCGCAAACCTTCGTCCCCGAGCAGAGTGATCCCTCCTGGGGGTTCGACGGGCTCTTAACTGCCCCCGAAGCAGACAAGCGTGGGCACCGCTTCATTCCTGGAGCTGCTCCACCATTAGGTCTAAACACAGTCACGGCTCTGTATGTGTGTGTGTGTCTGCAAGCAAGCTGGCAAACAGAACTCGCCAGCATTTTCTGCCTACCCAGAATGCCTGCACTTTGCCTGTGTGGTCAAGCAAGAATGAGTTTGTGTATATGTCATATGTGCACCTGCGACTAATCAATTCTGCTGCTACGGAGAGATTTGCCCTTGTGTTTCAAATCGCAAACTCTCCGGACTCTCAATTACCCCTTTTCCACCAAAAAAGAACTGGTTCGGAACTGGTGCTGGTTCAAAGTTAGTTCGGAGTTGGTTCAACTTGCGAACCTTCTCAGAACCGGTTTGTTTTCCCACTGACTAGAGCGCCCAGCGAACGACGTCGTTACGTCACTGTGTACGTCGCCATACAGAAACGCTAGCAAGTACATTATTTTGGGATTATCTCTAACTTGTGTACCATGAAGGCTTTAAAAACAATTGAAATAAGTAAGTCTTTTAATCTTTTCCTTTGATATGTAATCATTTCTGATTAGTTATGTACCTCTGTCTTGTGTCTATATTTTGACTGTTTTCTTCTTTGCTTACATAATGTTTTCAATAAAAAAATAAAATTTAAAAAAAGCTAGAAACGCTTGCGCCAACTTCAAGCATAATAATTACAATGGTGGACTACATCGTGTTTCTGCAAATGTTTCTCCTGGCTTTGCGGTCATAAAATATGTTTAGGACACATCTAAACCCGCCTCCAGCCCCGCCGTAAGCATGACACGGTGGTAAAAGAACGGTTCTCTGGTTCTAGTCCAGCAAAGAGTTGGTGCCGCTTTGGAACCAGTTTTCCTGGCCGAGAACCGGTTCTTTGGCTGTCGAAACACAACGAACCGGTTCGCGAGTAGGCACCGGCTCCGAACCGGCTCTCAAAATGCTTTGGTGGAAAAGGGGTATCTGGTACAAGTCGGGTGGTAAAGAGTGCCGTCACTGTCTGTGTCATACCTCACAGTGGCCATTTGAATGCCTGGAGTCTAGTTCAGGCAGATGGTATTTAACTACAGTGAGATTAGCTGGCCTTACAGCCATCTGTGAGCAAACCATGTACCTGTGATCAATGAAGAGGGAGCTGTGAAAGAAAGAGGAAGATATTTAAAGAGCAATATATGGGGATATACATAGCACTCGTTCTGCAATCACAGCTGGTAATTAACACTTCATTTCCACGTTTACCATGTTTTAACTGGCCACGACACATTGTGATTTATCTACACCTAGAAGAAAGGAAGTGCGATTCAAATATGCTCGGATGTGAGTGTCGAGAACGCAGCTCTAATATAAACATGTTGGTTTGTCACCCATGCTGCCTTCAAATCATGCTCATATATTTATAAGATGAATTGGTAACACTTTACAATAAGGCACATTAGTTAACTATCTTAGTTAACATGAACTAAGAATGAACAATACTTCTACATCATTATTAATATTAGTTAATATTAATTTCAACATTTACTAATACATGATTAAAATCAAAGGTTGTATTTGTTAACATTAGTTAATGCACTGCGAACTAACATTAACAACAATGAACAGCTGTATTTTTATTGACTAACATTGACAAAGATTAATAAATACTGAAAGAAATGTATTGCTCATTAGTTCACGTTAGTATATACATGTTAACTAATGTCAACTAATGAATCTTATTGTAAAGTGTTACCGATGAACTTCTATGAACGGAAACTCTATGTTGAAATGTTCACCAGGAAACTCTGGCTTTTCTTTGAGCCAAGACTTTCCAACATGTCATGGCGGGCTAAATACAACTGACGGTAAGTTGGTATTGGTCATGAGTGCTAAAGCCTTATACACATTTTAAAAACAGAATAAACACACAGAAAAAGTTTGAGTCTAAAAATGTATGCACATATGTTGCTTTTTATTAGTTATATATTATTATTTATTATATATATTTTGCTCTAAAAATGTTGGCTGCATTACATAACCTTTCTAACCAATCCATTTTGTTCAGACAAAAATAACTTGAACACTTGTTAACTAGAAATAACTGTAATTACAGTATTTGAACTGAGTCTGAAGTTCTCTGGTCTTTTGGCTTCTGGCAAAAGATTGCATTGCAGCTTAGAGAGCAACATAGATAGAAACTTAGAGGAACTTAGAGAGCCACATAGATAGGAAGAGCTAGTGTCCAGTCACAGTTTTTATTTTATTTATTTTTAATTGATGTCTAAAATATACCAAAACTTTGACTGGCATTTTATACAATCACTCTAAAAAAATCTAAATAGACTATATTACTGAAAAAATAATATATATATATATATATATATATATATATATATATATATATATATATATATATATATATATATATATATATATATATATATATATATATATATATACTACAGTATATACTCCAGTCTGACTATTTCTCACACCAAGGAACGGAACCAAAGTTATCGCATGACTTCAGATGCTCTCATGTCATATGGACCAGTTTAATACTTTTCCTTTTTTGAAGTTTGACAGTCTTAATCCTCAGCCAGGATTTTCTGCACAAAATTCATTTTTGTGTTTGACGGAATAAAACGTGCTTGGATACGACATGCGAGGGACTAAACAATGGCAAAATGTTCATATTTGAGTGATGGTCTACATGAAAATATGTCAGACTGCATTTCTTTGGCTGTTGGATGTCTCACTGTTCAGAGTTAAAAACTGTTTAAGATTTAAAAATGCATCTCAAAACCTTGCAGACAGTTGCAGTACTCAGTCTAGTCTAGTTTGTCTGTCTGTCTGTCTGTCTAAATAATCTATCTATCTATCTATCTATCTATCTATCTATCTATCTATCTATCTATCTATCTATCTATCTATCTATCTATCTATCTATCTATCTATCTATCTATCTATCTATCTATCTATCTATCTATCTATCTGTCTGTCTGTCTGTCTGTCTGTCTGTCTGTCTGTGTGTCATATATCATATATCTGTTTCTACCAATCAAAAAATATTCTCCAACATTCCATCTTAAAAATGCATACATTAAAAAAGCATATTAAATCAACAGTTTGATCAAATACAGTTATTAGGTACAAATTATTTTTATAAGGAGACTGAGCATAAATTGAACCACATTCAACCCATTAAGACACAGAGAGAGGCTGTTCCAGAAAAGTGCCATTACCCAAGTTAACAGTAAATTACGACAGACTAATGATTTGAGTGCTCTATTTAATTGAATTTAGGAATATTAATTGCACAGCGGCCTCACTCTAATCTGTTGGTCCTGGTAGATTTGAGCCTCAGATTCACCTCTATATGTGACCATATGGCAGCCACCGTTGGAATCTTCCGGTAAACTGAGGTTTGCGACCTAACACATATGGGTACGCCCGTAACATCTGCTCTGATACAGCGCCGCGAGATGCTAAAAATGAACACAGACTGACATAATTCACACATAAACATAAATAAGTTTCTTAGAAGTGCACTTCTTTTTCACATGCCTCAGAGTGCTGTTCTTATCGTACCTAGGCTGCAAGGTGACAAAGTTAGAGCAAAAGCGAGAGTCAAACTCTTTTGGAGGATTTTGCCTGTTGAATCAAAGCTTTGAATTTCATCTGTTGGTCGCTCGAGGGTAAAAAATAAATAAATATATTTTTCTTTCTTTCTTTTCTGTCTTTCTTTCTAACCTAAAAAGGAAAGAGATATATTTCTTTCAGCAGTTGTGATATGAGAAATGTACCTTTCCTTGATCTTTTGAAAATAAGAGTTCATTAGTAACATACTGTATCTTTTGGTGAACATCCGGGATCGTTTGATGTCAAAGTCTGGTTTGTTTGGACAATGCGAACGCTGTTTCTGGACACCTGGTGTAAAATCACCCTTAAAGTACTCAAAATTGCTTCCCCAATCCAAAAAAAGACTAGTTTAAAACAAACTGAGCTATACAAATGGCTCATTCCAAAACACTCCAATTTCTACTGTCAGAAGCCAGAAACATTAGCATATATGACCTCCAACATTTACACCTCAACAAGGGCTGTTTAGTGTTTAGCAAATTGGCCTGCACAGTCATAGTGAGGTAAAAACAAAGACATTGGTTTAAACAAAATATGCGAAAGTTTGCCAAGTGATGTCCTGTGTGCAGCATCTGCATAACATTACTAAGGATTCCAACATAAAGACAGAGAGGCTCAGTTTTTAACAAGGTCCCTAAATTAGCAATTCAAATGAGTCTGTACACTGCTTAAAACTGAAGAGGCCTGACAATTATGGCATTTCTGTGTAATGAACCTCATGTTCGTATACTGAATTGGGACATTTCATGGAAAACAGGAGTTTCCTTGCTCTAATAAAATAGTTAATATACTATGCACACACAACACTGTTTCTTGCCAGCCTACCTTGAATCTTAAAAACTCCAATGCAAAAATGGGTCATTCACAACAAGCTACGGTTATGATGTCAGAACTATCAGTACATTAACATACAACTAATTTACATAATGTATCAACTATAAGCTTAACACCACTCTGACTCAACTGACAAACAAGCAGCCATTTATAACAAAGGCCATTTCCATTATCTTAAAGGTATAGTAGCAAAACACCCTGTTTATTTATAAAGGACAAATAAGTGCATTAATCCTTGTCATGATATATATATATATATATATATATATATATATATATATATATATATATATATATTGTATTGTCAATATATATATTGTCAGATCCTCTAGAATATTTTGTCTAGTCGTGGGAGAATTGTGATCTCTATTTGAAAGAGAGAAAAAAATTTGTAATCCTCAAATTATCCAGAATCGTGCAGCTCTACTGGATTATGCATTAACAAGAAAACCGGGAATTTGGAACAAGAAGTTTGGAATTTTTTTAGTGTAAAACTAAATTATGGTGCAAGAAACCTTATTAACATTAAGAATACTATATGCTACTAAAATGTAAAAAAAAAAAAAAAATGTTTTTCTACAAATTAATTCCCCATGCTGAGAGAAAAGCACATTTTAAATCACAAACCAAGAGTTGTTCATTTACGGGTTAACTTATTTAAAAGTTTGTATTTTCACAAGCAAAATTTCTTTAAAAATATAAAATTACTTTAAGTCAAATAACTAAATTGATTTTAGTTCAAGCAAAATGACTTTAGATTTTGAGAAAGTTTACCACAACAAAACCAGTCTGAGATCAGTTGCAAGAAGCCAACAGCAGGGTACGGGATGCTCTGGAGGTGAACTGTTTTCTTTAGCAAAAGAGAGCCGCAGGGAAGGAGGGAGGCGAAGAGTAATTGGAGCCTTGTGGGGGATAGTTTTCAGACTGTTGGCTTCAAGGCCACAGAAAATGATATATGAATAAAAGAGGATTTTGATAAGGGCTTTGGAAATAGTTTTCTGAGGCTGAGATAAGGCTCATATTCGATGGAATTATCTTAGGGCTGGTGTGGTACAGTTTGTTCAGGTGACGCATTGCAGACATTAATTCAATCTTTTCTCGCTCTTTCTCTCCTCCCTCGGTTGCGGGCATCAAAGTCTGAGCAAAACAATGGACCCTTAGAGCTTCTGGACTCCTTAAGCAACAGCACTGCTGTTTCAGCAAATATATATATATGGATTGCATATATATGTTTTGTTTTGGTCACAAATTTGCGTTCGGAAGATCAAACAAGCGTAGATCTATTCATAGTCACAAAGTGCAAGTGTGTGAATTCAAAATTCCACTCCAAATGGTTTGTGCAGCCCAGGTTTCTACCATACTACTCAAACTATACACAATATCAAAAAAGAAAGTCAATCAGTAACCCGCATGTCTTCAGAACCCAAAACGACTTACTTTTTTTGTGAAACACAAAGTTAGATGTTAGGCAGGATATTCATGCTACTCGTTTTCATACAATGAAAATAAATGATCGCAGTGTTCCTCATACAAAGCTATTGTACGACATATAGTGCATAAATCATACGGATTGTTGTTCTTGTTAACAGTAACAGTTAACAGCTACTGTTATTTTTGACCTTTTAAGAGCTTGAAAGCATGTGTTCCCTTTTCACTTTCATTGTAGCATAGATCAGCATGACATTGGCAAAAAGTTCTCTATTTTTTGTGTTTCACAGAAGAAAGAAAGTGCTGGTTTCTAAGAGCATGACGTTGAATTTATGATTGCTGATTTTTTTTTGTTGTTTTTTTCACTTGTGGATGAACTATTCCCTTAACATGTTAAATTTAACTTGTTACCTAACTTGATATTTTCCTTTCAACCGTCTCCCTGAATAGAATTAAAGGCTAAGTTTAAGAATAACATTGTGTTCCATTAAATGTCTTCGGTGGAACATTCCTACTTTATAACACCTACTATGATAGCTGAATGTATAATTGCAAACACTATAAATGTATTGTTTAATATTTGAAACACAAATAATGTCTTGCTTGAAAATAGTCTTTATTTAAAATAAATGCATCTTTGCTTCTAATGCAATGATACACTTTAAATGTGGTACAAGTGTCCAAATACTTTTTGGCAAATGTAGACTAACTGCTAAAAAAACAACATAATAATTGTGAATATTTTTTTAATCCATCAACAACCCAAAAAATCTGGCTTTTTCCCACAAACATGCCATAAGATTCACCATAGCAAAAAGATGAATAGACAACGAGCTCTGAATCTTGACCTATAAATGCCCCAGGCAACATCCATTCCCCTAACCTTCTGCAGTCAGACATATTTTATGGGCAGCACTGTAGAACTTGGAAAAACAACCTGAAACAAATTTGCCCTAGTGTCACTTTCCCAAGTCATAAACTAGCATTGAATTCTATGGACTGCATCAAGATCCATTCTGCTTTCCACAATACATCAAAGGAAGGCAGATTTATAAAAGACCTTGTCTCCCACTCAATATGCCATAAGAAAGAAATAATAATTTAGCGACTCTATAGTTTTCATGTATAAGACAGTTTAGATTACTTTGAACGTGTTTTACACTTGAAAGTGAAAGTGAAAGTGACACGTGATGGCCAAGTATGGTAACCCATACTTGGAATTTGACCTCTGCATTTAACCCATCCAAGTAAGTGCACACACATTAGGAGCAGAGTAGTGAGTAGTGTACACACACACACTGCAAACGTGGATACACACACCCGGAGCAGCGGGCAGCCTTGAGTGGCGCCCGGGGAGCGATTGGGGGTTAGGTGCCTTGCTCAAGGACACCTCAGTCATATTCCTGCCGGTACTGGAATTGAACCAGCAACCTTTGGGTCACCAGTCCAACTCTGCTACCATTAGGCCATGACTGCCCCACAGGCCATGACTGCCCCACGTTAACAC
The DNA here is from genome assembly GCF_051911475.1 of Siphateles boraxobius. Lineage (NCBI taxonomy): Eukaryota > Metazoa > Chordata > Actinopteri > Cypriniformes > Leuciscidae > Siphateles > Siphateles boraxobius. Next base: position 2,512,086 of record NW_027509097.1, read on the forward strand.
ACTTGCTTTGGCTGTTAATGAATGGGTATTTCTTCATTATTTTGCCCAGTACTAGACTAAGGATAAACAACAATATTTACTGTATGTCCTGATATCATTTAGCGATTATTTTCTCTTTTTATGAATCTGGATACATGTTTAAGATTGAAACAAACCAACTTCAAAATATCGCAAAACACATCCAATCAACTATTTGGTTTGAGGTTTGTGCTGATATTTTCTCTCCAAAATGATGACATCCTTTCCTGGAGGATGATATCATTAGGGGGGAAAAACCCTATTCCTAACAATTTATTCACACAGATGAAATTTTTAAGTAAAGTAATTATACATTATATTTGTAGCATGTCAACAATGTCTAAAACGCTTTGATGAATAAACATTTGCCCAAAAATACATCTGCTGTCGAGAGCCTGTTGACATGAACCTTTCATAACAGTCCAGCCTGTGCTCTGACCCTCATGAAAGCCTCAGGTAGGACTAGACTTAGATATTTCACAAACCATTCCAAGGCCATAGGTTTGGTTTTAATACTGGAAGAAAAAGAAAACCAATCAAACTGTAGTGTTCGTCTACAGTGAAATTGCCAATCATTTGTTCCGCCATCTTTTTTTACACTACATAAAAACGTCAAAATAGAGTTTGATGAAAAAAAAAGAAAATAATTATTATTATTATTTTGAGAGCATAAGGAGACCGATTCGAATAACGTCATTTGCAGTGCTTCATGGGATTGGGCAGAGCTAAAGAGCTCTTTTGGCAAGGTTTGGTTGTTTCAATTTTTGAATTGTTTTCAAATTTTTTTCAATTGGTGGACTTTTTTTGTACCGTATCATGGGGAATGTAGTTTTTCACCACGAATAATGTAGAATTCCACCACGAATTCACCAATTTTAAAAATAAGTTGAAATAATGTAGGGCTGATGTCTTTAACAGAAGCTATTATTTAAACTATTGATTAACAACCTCGTAGCTCACGGTAGGGCTGTCTAAAGGTTTATAAGTTATTAAAAATCAGTTTCATAAAAAAATGAAGTTAACATTTAAATTCTCTAAACTAAACTGCAAAACATGTAAGTGCTTGAGTGCATGTCTAGACTCCGGCGGTGGTTATGTGTTTTTCTTGTTTTCTTCACCTCTGAACGATTACTACTGGGAAAGGATAAATGCAAAGCTCAGTAAACTTCTCACTTCATGCAGAGTCTTACAGGCTCAGGTGATTTGTTCCTCAGTATTGCTACCTTTTATTTTCTGGAATATAATAACATAAAAATTGTAGAGTGTAAACACCTCTTGGTGCCTCCAAGGTGTGTACATTTGTTAATATAAAATAATAACTGTGATCTCTAGAAATTGTATGATTTATTAATTATTGGTATGAATTATTTAGCAGTATTCCTTTTTGTTGACACCACTGAAGACAAAGTATAATCTAAGAAATTCCAAAAAAAACAAAAAAACGTCATATTTAATCAAATGTCATTTTTATCAAAATGTCATATTTAAACATTTTTTCCTGTCAAAATAATTTCTTCATGCCTTAAAATAGCTTGAATGGAACTCTACATCCTCGTCTACAAATCAATGTATCTGAATGGAAATGCATTTTATGTATCGCTCTCTACAAAGTCGGAAACATAACGGTAATTGATATGATTAGCCTTTGGCTTTAATACATTATCAAACAGCTAATAATGTGTTGCTAATGTTACACAAACCACATTCAGAGGACAGCTCCCTTCTAAAAATCCATCCATCCATCCATCTTCTTCTGCTTATCCGGGGCCAGGTCGCGGGGGCATCAGTCTAAGCAGAGACACCCAGACTTCCCACACTCGGCTGCAAACCGTCTCAGTGCATGCTGAAGGTCCTGGTCTGATGGGGCCAGCATGACAACATCATCCGCAAAAAGCAGAGACAAAATTGTGTGGTCCCCCAAACCAGACACCCTCCTGCCCCTGGCTGAACCTAGAAATTCTGTTCATAAAAATGATGAACAGAACCGGTGACAAAGGGCAGCCCTGCCGGAGTCCGACATGCACCGGGAACAAGTCTGACTTATTGGCGGCTATGCAAACCAAGCTCCTGCTCCGGTCGTACAGGGACCGGACAGCCCTTAGAAAAGGGCCCCGGACCCCATACTCCCAGAGCACCCTCCACAGGACACAACGAGGGACACAGTCGAATGCCTTCTCCAGATCCACAAAGCACATGTGGATTGGTTGGGCAAACTCCCATGAACCCTCCAGCACCCTGAAGAGGGTATAGAGCTGGTCCAGTGTTCCACGACCGGGACAAAAAACGCACTATTCCTCCTGAATCAGAGGTTCTACTATTGGGTGAATTCTCCTCTCCAGTACCCTGGCATAGACTTTCCCGGGGAGGCTGAGAGGTGTGACCCCTTGTAGTTGGAACACACCCTACTTAAATAGAGGGACCACCACCCTGGTCTGCCAGCCCAAAGGTACTGTCCCCGACCGCCACGCGATGTTGCAGAGGCGTGTCAGCCAAGACAGTCCCACAACACCCAGAGACTTCTAAAAATTATCATCCTTAATCATATAAAGCCCCGCCCACACGTTGACAGGATTGTTTTGTTTGTGACAGTAGGAACCAGGAACAGTTTCAAAACATGTTTTTGAGACTGTCTTTGCTATACTGCAGTTTTAAGGAGAAAATACTCAGAAATGGTGTTGAATTATGAATTTGCACATGGTTTGTCTTAAAGCACATTAAAAACACCACATATTACAAACAACATTGAATACTTGATTTTATCCTGTGAATCTATGTATTATTTGAGCTGTAAAGGTTAAATCGTCATTTTGTATATAACTTAAAGGTGCCATGTGTAAGAATTGAGTTAAAAATATCCAAAAAATGAGCTACACGCATCAATAGAATGAGAAGAAATAAGGGCGATAATGTCATTAAAAAAATGACAAGTTATAGTGCTGCAGAGATATCAACCTGAATTAGCATGCTAAATTACTAGCCACGGCCCCACAGGTGTCATAATACCAGTTTCGGCCATGGGAGGCGGTATGCGGGCAACACCAGCCAAACTGCAATCCACGAATAACTCGCACGGCTTGTGGGCGTACTTGAACCTGATGTGTTTGATAGTTAGCTCTACCCACAGATCCGATCCGGTTTTCACCAGTTATATACCAGAGCCCGTCTCTACCAAGCTGATGTTAAAATATAACATTAGCTAATTATATTATGTTTATTAAATTGCTTTCCTGAGGTAAATCTGACATATTTGTTCTCCAGCTATGTTATTGACCTCTGCCCGCTGGTTAAAAAATGATTGGTTGATATTATGTATGAGGAATACATTTTGGTAAGTTGTTGCATACTGTATCTTTCAACAGTGTTCGTGTTTTTTTACTATTAGCTAGTAGAGATGATCGGTTCATGTGCGCTAGGGATCTGTCTTCTAACATTCACAAGCGCCAAAACGGTATTTATTGTTTGAATTGTGTAATAAAATTGACAGAATCTGAGAACTGAGATTTTTTTATATCATAACTAACCTGCTCTGTCTAGTCTGTCGGTCTCCGTGTCCTCTTTGCTTTGCGATTTTTCTGAGCGTGACAAAATTGATGTGTGGCGTGACTGAGAGCGTTTGAAAAGTGTCAATTGTGTGTGTCTCACGGTGAATTTGTGAGAGTTGGAATGGCGCTACGCTCTGAATGGCGCTAGCTTGGTCAACATCAGCGAATGCTGTCTGTCAAATTAATGTAATTCAAACTAACATTAAAAATGTAATATGAACAAAACGAATATGAACATATTCACTGGTAAAGGTGAAGGGGAGTAGCTTGAAGATGTCATATTTAAAAATCACTTGACATCAACCAACGTTCCTCTGGAGTCAAAACGTCCTCTATTAGGAGTTGGCTCGGCTTCGGCTATGGCTCTAGGGTCGTTGTGAAGGTAGGGGTGGAGCATAAAAACTATGCCGTTTCTCGTGTGTTACTCTAGAGTAGACCAACTCACTTTCTGGAGGTATACTGCCCCCATCTGGTATGGAATGTGGAGTATGAATTGATTTTTTGGCGGACATGACACAAGGCACCTTTATCATCAAGTTTTACAACTTTGTTGCCATGACAAAGAAACACCAAAACCAGTCAAATGAATGTAAAAAACAGTTTTACAAACAGCTTTACAGCTCAAAATAAACACAATTGACGCTTTTCTAAAACTATAAGCTTCACATTTCTAATTTATTTATATTAATTTCTAAATGCTCCGATTGCTAAACTGTATAATGACAGTTAAAATGATTATTTACAGATTTACAGCTCCCACAATAGTTAACAAAAGCATTAAAAAGGTGATTTTTTTGTAAGACTAAAAGCTTCACATTTCTGGTTTGAAATGCTTAAAAAAATACATAATTTACTTCCATTTTAAGTGCTTCACTGCAACATAAATTTTAAATAATTTTTTTAAGAAAAAAAAATGTAATTCATGTACTGAACTCTGAACCCAGATGTACTAAAAACCCCTGCAATTAATTCAAAATGGCAGAAAAAGAGACTCATGAGCAAAGAATGTTGTAGCAGCATGTAATAACAGAACGCCACATGGGAGACTTGAGCACTTCCATAATTATACCTGTAATAATATACCCTGTAATCATTCCTTGAGTTGATTCTGAGTCTGTCTCTGTTTGCAAACAACAATGTAATCTGTATGCTAAACACATCGCACACATGTGCGAAAGAGCCACACCTGTGCAATGTATTTTGAATAGAAAAAGGCTGTTGTTGCCTCTGTGCCATTTGTATTAGACAATGCAACTAATGTACATTTGGCTTGTACAATCATTCAAATCATTTATCATGAGTCGTGATTATACTGGTGGCCTTATCACATGGCAGATGCCAAATATCATCAAATATCAGTTTTGTTTGTTCGGCATGTACCAAAGCATCTTATGAAGTCAAGTGCGTGGAAACTTTTGGAGGTGAATACAAAGGCAAACATACACAGTGAAACTGACGTCTTTTCCTCTTGTTTACTATAATAAACAGCTGCTTCTAGTAGGCCTACTAATGATAATAATCGCATTAGATGCAAACATACTATGATTTAGACCGAAATAAAAAATGAAGAGACACCCGTCCACTGGTTTCATCCTTGTGAAAATTCGTTGACATTTCACTTGCAAATGCATATGAATGCTGTTGCTGATATGAATATGCATGAGGGTAGCAATGCCGAAAATAAAGAGAGGCACTTCAATATCAATAGCACCGGAGGACTCTGGAAGTGTCGTTATAATTAGCTTTTAACGAAGACGCAAGTGTCTGCCGGTATTTGAGGCATAAAGGAATGGAGGATTCCTGAATAGAGTTGCATTCTTGTGCAGTAGGCTTCATTAAACAAACCACCGAGCATGAAGAGGACTTATCGAAAAATACTTTTTTTTTTCACATACTTCATGAATAAAGAAAGATGTTTTGCTTCCGGAAACATATAATCCTAATCAGCCTAATCAACATTTGGACCCCATGTGACAATAAAACAAAAGAAAACACCCACTCTACACAGTAAGCATAAAATAAGACGGACATAAAGTGGCTTGACTTGAGAATTTGCATCTAAATAACAATTCTGTCTTTATTACCTCACTCCCAAAGAAACGGTCATGCAGATATTTTTCATATGGTTCATATGACCACGACTGTCGAAAACCAAAAAAGGATAAAAACAATACATTTCCACAAAATAAAGAGATAGTTCACACAAAAATGAAAATTCTACCATGACTTATACCCTCATGTCGTTCCAAACCCATAGGACTTTGGTTAAAAAAGACAAATGAAGATCGTTTTAATTAAACCTGTTCCTCCATTGAAAGTTCAGGTAACCAAAATTCAGAAGATCAAAAAGTCTATAAACAAATTATTTTCAAAGAGATATGATCGCTTTATATGATGAGGGATTGTTCATTTTTGGGTGAAAAATTTAACTAAAAACATCCAGAAATGAGTCTGTGTTATTCGTAACCACTCTGAACTTAATTCAAAGTGTTTTGTCATCCTTTATATTAGAACCTCACTTCATATCTCTGGAGGAGTTCAGCATAGAGTACGTCAAGAGGTGAGCAACAATAGCTGGCCTTTTGCACTTCCTCTTATCATCACAGAATAAAAAACTTCAGTATAATTTAATGAAAGTCCTTTTTGGCCTGTGCAGTGCATTACCTGGTTTTCTGGCTGACACAATCTTGAAAAAATCACAATTTGCCTTCAAAACATCCTGATCGCCCTGCTAGAGCGGAGGAAATTCAATAGCAAATCTAATAGAGTCTTTTTTAAGCCAGCCAACTTGAATACACATTTATCAGTGTGCGTGTGTGTTTGTGTGTGTGTGTGTGTGTGTGTGTGTGTGAGAGAGAGAGAGAGAGAGAGAGAGAGAGAGAGAGAGAGAGAGAGAGAGAGAGAGAGAGAGAGAGAGAGAGAGAGAGAGAGAGAGAGAGAGAGAGAGTCAGGTTTTGCCAACCTTATGAGGACCAATTGTCCACACACGTATACTAAAAACTGTACATCCTTCAAAAGGAAAACACACACACACACACACACACACACACACACACACACACACACACACACACACACACACACACACACACACACACACACACACACACACACACACACACAGATAGATAGATAGATAGATAGATAGATAGATAGATAGATAGATAGATAGATAGATAGATAGATAGATAGATAGATAGATGGATGGATGTCCTGGTAGACGGCTGCATTGACTCTGGATTCAATAAAGCACAGTGGACCAAAGTCCTCTTTTCTGATGAGAACAAATGTTGCATCTCATTTGGAAACCAAGGTCCCAGAGTCTGGAGAAAGAATGGAGAGGCACACAATCCAAGATGCTTGAAATCCAGTGTAAAGTTTCCACAGTCTGTGTTGGTTTGGGGAGCCATGTCATCAGCTGGTGTTGGTCCACTGTGCTGTTCACTCAACGCAGCCGTCTACCAGGACATTTTTTAGAGCACTTCCTGCTTCCTTCAGCAGACAAGCTTCATGGAGATGCTTCCTTCATTTTCCAGCAGGATTTGCACCTGCCCACACTGCCAAAAGAACCAAAACCTGGTTATGACCATGGTATTCCTGTGTAATTACTGTGTGATTTCATGTAATATTCTAATTTACTGGGATTTTGATTTTGTGGGTTTCATAAGCTGTAAGCCATAATCATCAAAATTATAACAAATAAAGGCTTGAAAAATCTCACTTTGCATATAATGAGTCTATATAATATATTAGTTTCACATGTTAAGTTGAATTCTTGAAATAAATCATTTTTTTGATGATGTTATAATTATATGACCAGCACCTGTATATATAGATAGATAAACAAAATAATGTAGGTTAAATAATAATTAAAAGTGCTACTTGGGTATTAACTATTCTCCAGGGGATCTGTGGATAACGGGTAGTTTATTCCAAAGGTTAAGAAATCTAAAAAGTCTTTATTCACTCACGGCTTAATAATGTGCTAAAATATTAAGCATAATACTAAATAATATGTCTATGAAAATTTAAAATTTAAAAAAAAATCAAGAAGTTGTCTGTGTGTGAGGGTTAACAATGCCACAATATTATTGATGTGATACACCAATAATTATTTTCATGTTATGGTCAATAACCAATAAATGGCCAATGTTAAATTTATATAACATTTTATCCAAATACTTTTTTTTAAAACATGTTATTGAAATTGAATACACAGAAACATGCACAAACTTATAACAATGTGCTCAACTCATTAAAGGGGACATATAAGTTATTTTATAATGGAAACAACAAATTAGTAAAAGTATTGTATTCAGATTTAAAATAGATAAATACATAATATTTATTAAGGG